>NC_091978.1:231999032-232299032 GCF_044704955.1 Pristiophorus japonicus
CTCCTCTTCCCCCCCCCCCCGCCCCCCTCCTCTTCCCCCCCCGCCCCCCTCCTCTTCCCCCCCCCCCGCCCCCCTCCTCTTCCCCCCCCCGCCCCCTCCTCTTCCCCCCCCCCGCCCCCCCTCCTCTTCCCCCCCGCCCCCCTCCTCCTTCCCCCCCCGCCCCCCTCCTCTTCCCCCCCCCGCCCCCCTCCTCTTCCCCCCCCCCGCCCCCCTCCTCTTTCCTCCCCCCGCACCCCTCCTCTTTCCCCCCCCGCCCCCTCCTCTTTCCCCCCCCCGCCCCCCTCCTCTTTCCCCCCCGCCCCCCTCCTCTTTCCCCCCCCGCCCCCGTCCTCTTTCCCCCCCCGCCCCGTCCTCTTTCCCCCCCCGCCCCGTCCTCTTCCCCCCCGCCCCCCTCCTCTTCCCCCCCCGCCCCCCTCCTCTTCCCCCCCCGCCCCCCTCCTCTTCCCCCCCCCGCCCCCCTCCTCTTTCCCCCCCCGCCCCCCTCCTCTTTCCCCCCCTGCCCCCCTCCTCTTTCCCCCCCCCCCGCCCCCCTCCTCTTTCCCCCCCCCCCGCCCCCCTCCTCTTTCCCCCCCCCCGCCCCCCTCCTCTTTTCCCCCCGCCCCCCTCCTCTTCCCCCCCGCCCCCCTCCTCTTCCCCCCCCGCCCCCCTCCTCTTCCCCCCCCCGCCCCACTCCTCTTCCCCCCCCGCCCCCCTCCTCTTCCCCCCCCGCCCCCCCTCCTCTTTCCCCCCCCCCGCCCCCCTCCTCTTTCCCCCCCCGCCCCCCTCCTCTTTCCCCCCCCCCGCCCCCCTCCTCTTTCCCCCCCCCCGCCCCCCTCCTCTTTCTCCCCCCCCCCCGCCCCCCTCCTCTTTCTCCCCCCCCCCCCACCCCCCTCCTCTTTCTCCCCCCCCCCCCGCCCCCCTCCTCTTTCCCCCCGCCCCCCTCCTCTTTCCCCACCCCCCGTTCTACAATGAAACTATTCTAACTCACTAGAACTGGAGCAAACTAAATGCCGGGTATTGCAATTTCGAAGATACTCCATTCTAAACTAGTTGCTCCAAAAAAATAGGAGCAACTTAGGCCGAAACCATAGGCCCTAAGTTTCCACATGATTTGCTCCTGATTTTTAGGAGCAACTGGTGTAGAACGGAGTATCTTACAAATCGGAATTCTCGTCATATAGTTTGCTCCAGTTCTAGTCAGATAGAACAGTTTCACTTTGGAACAGAATTTCTTTTTCAAAAGGGGGCGTGTCCGGCCACTTACGCCTGTTTTCAAAGTTTCGGCAGTGAAAACTTACTCCAAACTAACTTAGAATGGAGTAAGTGAAGATTTTTGTACGCTCAAAAAAACCTTGTTAACACTTTAGAAAATCAGGCGTAGGTTACAAATTAGGCATAGGGAATGAGGGTGGGGCGGGGGGGCGAAGGGAAGGCCTTAAATTCTACAATCAATCCTTAGTTATACTTATACAAATATTATACAAATAAATCCAACCTGAATAAAAATTTATAAGCAAAGAAAAGATTAAATAAACCATGTTCCTACCTGTGTGAAACAGCAGCAGCCTTCGAGCTGCTGTGCTTCAGGCAGGCCTTTCATGTTGGAGACAGGCAGGGGTGTGGTGTCAGTGTCTCGACGGCAGCCCCAACAGTGGCAGCAAGCAGCCTTCGAGCTGAGCTGCGGTGCTTGAGGCAGGCCTTCATTCTCTTAGTGGCTGGCCGCGAAGAATCAACACCAGACGGACTTGAGGCCATTCGGCCATGGGATAGCAGCGGCGTCAGTGGCTGGCCGGCAGCCGAAGAATCAACACCGGACACACACAGCTCTTTAAGGTGCTTGAGGCCATTCGGCCACGCTTTAGGGGCGGCGTCAGTGGCTGGCCGGCAGCCAAAGAATCAGCACCGGACGGACGTGAGGCCATTCGGCCATGGGATAGCAGCGGCGTCAGTGGCTGGCCGGCAGCCGAAGAATCAACACCTGACACACGCAGCTCATTAAGGTGCTTGAGGCCATTCGGCCATGCTTTAGGGTCGGCGTCAGTGGCTCGACGGCAGCCGAAGATACAGCAGCAGCCTTCGAGCTGTAAGGGGGACTGAGGCCATTTGGACAGGGAGCGGCAGCCACATAGACAGTTTTATACTTAAATTTGCAGAATGGGTGCTGCATTGTCAACACCACGTATTATGCAATGGTTCGCCATCAATTCACTGCATAGGAGAGAATTGATTAGAGCTCACCGCACCAGGAACGTCGTAGCCCGTAGGTTGATGGGCAGGACACCTTACCCACGTCGACAATATCGAGCCAGGCGCTCGTACCTGGACATGAGCGAGGCTGATTGTGTGAAAAGGCTGCGTTTTCGCAGAGAAGTTGTCACTGAGATCTGTGATATGGTGAGAGCAGATTTGCAGCCCAGAAGCAGAACGCCAACTGTCCTGTCTGTTGAAGTGAAGGTAACAGCTGCACTTTCTTTCTGTGCTCGGGATCGTTTCAGGCTACAACTAGAGATGTGTGCGCCATCTCTCAACGTGCAATACATGCCTGCGTTTACCAGGTCACAGCTGCACTGTATGCGCGAAGGAATGACTTCATCAATTTCCCAATGACCGCACAAGCGATCCATGAGAGGGCTGTGGGCTTCTTCAGGATTGCCGGCTTCCCAAAGGTACAGGGCTGCATTGATTGTACGCACATAGCCTTGCGAGCACCTGTGGAGGATTCTGAGCAGTACCGAAATAGGAAAGGTTTCCACTTTATCAATGTACAACTCGTGTGTGACGACAAGCAGCGCATTATGTCAGTCGATGCGAGATACCCTGGCAGCACCCACGATGCGTTCATCCTACGCGACAGCATTCTATCATCTGATATGTTTGAGCAGCAGCCAGAAGGGTAGAGCTGGCTACTGGGAGACAAAGGATACGGCCTGACCACCTGGCTCATGACGCCCCTACGCGTGACACGGACAGAAGCTGACCGTCAATACAACATGGCGCACATTGCGATGCGCAGCATCATTGAGAGGACCATTGGCATATTGAAATAGCGATTCCGATGCCTGGACCATTCCGGAGGACAGTTGCTATACTCTCCTCAGATTGTCGGTCACTTCACTGTTGTGTGCTGCATGCTTCATAACATAGCCATCATGAGGCAGCAGGAGCTGGTAGTGGAACCAGAAGACCTACGTGAGGGTCCAGTGCATGATGATAGTATTACGGAAGACCAGGATGTGGGTGATAATGACGATCAGGAAAGCATGCAAGTGCCTGATGCCCAAGCATGAGTCGGAGGAGGGCGGTCCATCGTGCCCCTTTAACGATTGCTCAAGCCTTGCACCAGCAGCTCATCCGTGAACGCTTCAATTACTGTTGCCTGAGGGCTCTGCGACCACTGTTGCGCATGGACATGTTTATTCTTTGCAGTTGTTCCTACGTTGTGTTGTGCTAATGGAACATGAAACAGTTTTAATGAAAAAATATTTTATTGAAAAGTTAATGTCACTCTAATAAAATATTTGTTGTATCAAACGATACTTTTTAATATGACTCTTGAAGATCACTTAAAAACTTAAGATCACTTATAAACTTGTAAAGTTACAAAAGTTACAAAACACTTTCTATGTGAAAAATTTTACACTTCAAGATCACTTTTTAGATGCAAAATTAAATAAGTTACAGAATGTGAGAGCATTTACACTATAAGATCACTTGAAAACCCTGAGATCACTTATATGTTGTAAAGTTACAAAACTTACAAAACAATTTCAATTTGAAAAATGCTACTACAGCTACATCAAGAACAAGAATAAAAGCAGCAAAGAAAGGCTGCAACCATGTCTCATCCATATCTCAGTGAATGTTCACTTCCTCATGGGGGTGTCATTTGATTGGCTGGGCTGTGTGCCCTTATTGCAGCACCTACCTCAACCAGGCCCATCCTGACGGCCTGTGCCGACACTTGCATGCCCTCCCTGACGTCCTGTGCCGTCAATTGCACTCCCTCGGACATTCCCTCCCTAAGTTCCCATGTCATTACTGCTATTTCTCCCGTCAGGACCCTCAACTCTTCATCTACTGCACTGATGCCACCGATGAGTGATCGGGTAAGCTCATTGGTCTCCATACCCAATGCCACAACCTGAGTCACATCTGTTGCACGCTGCATCTCAGGAGAGCGTGTCTCCAATCTCCTTCTCCTCTGCCTGGGTCTGCCTTGTGGCACCATTACACAGGGAGGCGAGGGCTGGGACTGTGGGACGCTCTGTATTGCAGACGGCAGTACTAGAGAGAGAGGCTGGGAAGGTGGGGCGCTCGGTGTTCCAGACGACAGCACTCGAGTGCGAGCCGTGGGCTGGGATGTTGGATGAATGGGTGTAAACTGCTCCATGATATCAGCAGCAACACTGGGACCCGAAGCGTCGGAAGCGAAACCATGGAAGGTGGAACCAAGACCTATGCTCGGGGTTGAAACTCTGATGCCCCTTGATGGGGGTTCATAAACATTAAATTGGAAGCTCTCCCCTGCAGACATTTCAGTCATAGCTGCCATCATCCAGTCTGGTTCGTCCGCAGCTGGTTGTACTGGTTCTTGTTCTGTATCCTCAGGGTTGGCAACAGCAGCATCATCGTCGTCATCATCATCATCATCATCATCATCATCATCATCATCATGTTCTGCAAAATACATCAGAAGAGTCAAATGCTTAACAGCAAGGGAGGGGGTCGGATGGGTGGCATGAGTACTCTCACATAGGTTAGGCAGCAGGTTGATTTAAAGGGCCATGATGCATTTTCAGAACTTGCCCTCTTCCTCGCGTTCAGGCCCAGCTTGTGCTGTACCGATTGCTTTTCTCCATGTACGACTCATCATAGCAGCTACCCTTTGTTCCAAGGATATCAGTGGATGCAGATTGGGCACGCCTCCTCCTGTCGAGTTGCCTCCCTTTTGTCGTGGGCCAATTTCTTCTGCAAAGAGTAAAATTTAACTTTTTACAGAGTGTGTCAGTCTTCAAGGTGGGGCATGCAGATAGCCAGGTTATAATTACGATTAAATTAAAAATGGGAAATATTACTTACACTAACTACTTGACCAAGGTCGTGCCATTTCTTTTTACACTGACTTCCAGATCTCCTGGTATGCACCACTGCGCAGTAATCTTCTGCAACTTGGTTCCAGCGTTTCTTCATTTCTTTTGGTGGCACTTTTATGCGACCTCTGTTGCTGGTATCTAGCTCCTGCCATCTCTGCTCAATTACGTTGACTAATATCTCTACTTCCTCATGCAAGAAATTCTTTGTTCTTGGTGGACGTTGATCCATTGCAAAGTTGAATTGGCACTCTTATTTCTCAAAACACGCAGTCCTTAATTTGCATGCACCAATGCAGCACCGGTTCTGCAAGTTTAGCAGTGAAAAGCTGAACTCGCTGATTTCAGCAGATGATTTATTCAACAGTGCTGCGAAAAGCACTCCCTCACACACAGAAATATCACAAAAATTAAATTACAAGCCTTTGCAGGGGTCCAAGAGACAAATCTTCACTTTCTCTCCAGTCCTTTTAAAAATGGGCGAGTGCCAATGTTTGTTTGACACTGCGCTTGCGCGCACGCTCCAACGCGCATGCGCAGGGTTGCCGGCACCACGTTGGCTCATTTAAATTGGACCCGCCCTCCTCTACTTATAGAATCGGCGCGAGTGTTTGGTTCCGTCCCCCGCTGTGAAGAGCTCGCCGCACCAAGCTGAGATTGAGCTCCGAGGAGCCGGAGAATATCGCAGTTTTTTTCTAGCGCACTTTTTGGCGCGGGCCGAAACTTGGGGCCTATGAGTTGGTGGTTAACTAGAGCTGTGGGGGAAAGCATAAATTAATATGGCAGGGAGAAGAACTAAGACTAGAGAGTAGAGTAGGCTGCTTGGAAGGAAAATTAAGTTAGGTGCATAGTAATGTTCCTTTAATTTTCTTTTTTTGGGTGTGTGACCTCTTTAAGGGGATACGTGACCTATTCAAAATATTGCGCATCCGCATTTTTTCACAATTAAAAGCCAATGAACCAGCTGCGTGGGAGCTCTAGAAAACTGCGTAGCCGTGCAGCTTAAAGGGAATATTGGCGTATAGTAAATAAGGAGTTTAGAGGTTGAACAGGACAAGTTAGCAAAAAGGAAATAAGGGTATAGAAAAGGGAACAAAAGGGAAATAGAATGGTTCATGGTGGAAGTAGAACAATTATAGTTATATTCTGAGTAATGGTACTAAAGAAACATAGAAAATAGGTACAGGAGTAGGCCATTTGGTCCTTCAAGCCTGCACCACCATTCAATAAGATCATGGCTGATCATTCACCTCAGTACCCCTTTCCTGCTTTCTCTCCCTACCCCTTGATCCCTTTAGCCGTAAGGGCCATATCTAACTCCCTCTTGAATATATCCAATGAACTGGCATTAACAACTCTCTGGTAGAGAATTCCACAGGTTAACAACTCTGAGTGAAGATGTTTCTCCTCATCTCGGTCCTAAATGGCTTATCCCTTATCCTTAGGCTCTGTCCCCTGGTTCTGGACTTCCCCAACATCAGGAACATTCTTCCTGCATCTAACTTGTCCAGTCCCGTCAGAATTTTATATGTTTCTATGAGATCCCCTCTCATTCTTCGAAACTCCAGTGAATACAGGCCCAGTCGATCCAGTCTCTCCTCATATGTCAGTCCTGCCATCCCAGGAATCAGTCTGGTGAACCTTTGCTGCACTCCCTCAATAGCAAGAACGTCCTTTATCAGATTAGGAGACCAAAACTGAACAGACAATTCCAGGTGAGGCCTCACCAAGGCCCTGTACAATTGCATTAAGACCACCCTGCTCCTATAATCCAATCCCCTAGCTATGAAGGCCAACATGCCATTTGCCTTCTTCACTGCCTGCTGTACCTGCATGCCAACTTTCAATGACTGATATACCATGACACCCAGGTCTCGTTGCACCTCCACTTTTCCTAATCTGCCGCCATTCAGATATTCTGCCTTCATGTTTTTACCACCAAAGTGGATAACCTCACATTTATCCACATTATACTGCATCTGCCATGCATTTGCCCACTCACCTAACCTGTCCAAATCACCCTGCAGCCTCTTAGCATCCACCTCACAGTTCACACCACATCCAGCTTGGTATCATCTGCAAACTTGGAGATATTACACTCAATTCCTTCATCTAAATCATTGATGTATATTGTAAATAGCTGGGGTCCCAGCACTGAGCCCTGCGGCATCCCACTCGTTACTGCCTGCCATTCTGAAAAGGACCCGTTTATCCCGACTCTCCGCATCCTGTCTGCCAACCAGTTCTCTATCCACATCAATACATTACTCCCAGTACCATGCGCTTTAATTTTGCACACTAATCTCTTGTGTGGGACCTTGTCAAAAGCCTTTTGAAAGTCCAAATACACCACATCCACTGGTTCTCCCTTGTCCACTCTACTAGTTACATCCTCAAAAAATTCTAGAAGATTTGTCGAGCATTATTTCCCTTTCATAAATCCATGCTGACTTGGACCGATTCTGTCACTGCTTTCCAAATGCGCTGCTATTTCATCTTTAATAATTAATTCCAACATTTTCCCCACTACTGATGTAAGGCTAACCGGTCGATAATTCCTTGTTTTCTTTCTACCTCCTTTTTTAAAAAGTGGTGTTACATTAGCTACCCTCCAGTCCATAGGAACTGATCTAGAGTCAATAGACTGTTGGAAAATGATCACCAATACATCCACTATTTCTAGGGCCGCTTCCTTAAATACTTCGGGATGCAGACTATCAGGCCTGGGGATTTATCGACCTTTAATCCCATCAAATTTCCTAACACTAATAAGGATTTCCTTCAATTCCTTCTTCTCATTAGACCCTCGGTCCCCGAGTGTTTCCGGAAGGTTATTTGTGTCTTCCTTTGTGAAGACAGAACCAAAGTATTTGTTGAACTGGTCTGCCATTTCTTTGTTCCCCATTATAAATTCACCTGAATCTGACTGCAAGGGACCTACTTTGACTACACTAATCGTTTTCTCTTCACATATCTATAGAAGCTTTTGCAGTCAGTTTTTATGTTCCCAGCAAGCTTCCTCTCATTCTCTATTTTCCCCTTCCTAATTAAACCCTTTGTCCTCCTCTGCTGAATTATAAAATTCTCCCAGTCCTCAGGTTTGCTGTTTTTTCTGGCCAATTTATACGCCTCTTCCTTGGATTTAACACTATCCTTAATTTCCCTTGTTAGCCACGGTTGAGCTACCTTCCCCGTTTTATTTTTATTCCAGACAGGGATGTACAATTGTTGAAGTTCATCCATGTGATCTTTAAATGTTTGCCATTGCCTATCCACAGTCAATCCTTTAAGTATCATTCGCCAGTCTATTCTGGCCAATTCACGTCTCATACCATCGAAGTTGCCTTTCCTTAAGTTCAGGACCCTAGTCTCTGAATTAACTGTCACTCTCCATCTTAATAAAGAATTCTACCATATTATGATCACTTTTCCCCCAAGGGGCCTCACACAACAAGATTGCTAATTAGTCCTTTCTCATTACACATCACCCAGTCTAGGATGGCCAGCTCTCTAGTTGGTTCCTTGACATATTGGTCTAGAAAACCATCCCTAATACACTCCAGGAAATCCTCCTCCACCGCATTGCTACCAGTTTGGTTAGCCCAGTCTATATGTAGATTAAAGTCGTCCATGAGAACTGCTGTACCTTTATTGCACGCATACCTAATTTCTCAGCTCAAGAACAACAACGCATCGGGAACAGATGAAATCCCCACTGAGGCACTAAAGTATGGCAGAGAGGCACTATTGGCACGAATGCATGACCTCATCTCTCTCATCTGGAAGGCGGAGAGCATGCCTGGAGATCTGAGATGCAGTACGCGTGACCATCTTTTTAAAAAAAAAAATGGGACAAGTCCAACTGCGGCAATTACAGAGGGATCTCCCTTTTATCAGCCATTGGGAAAGTCATAGTTCGAATCCTCCTCAACTGTCTTCTCCCTATTGCTGAGGAGCACCTCCCGGAGTCACAGTGCAGATTCCGTCCACTATGGGGCACAACAGATGTGATCTTTGCGGCGTGACAATGCAGGGAACAGCACCAATCTTTGTACTTTGCCTTCGACACTGTTAACCACGAGGGACTATGGAGCGTCCTCCGTTTCAGCAGCCCCCAAAAGTTTGTCGCCATCCTCCGCCTGCTCCACGACGACATGCAAGTCATGAACCTGACCAACGGATCCATCACAGACCCAATCCATGTCTGGATTGGCGTCGAGCAGGGTTGCGTCATCGTGCCAACCCTCTTCTCGATCTTCCTTGCTGCAATGCTCCACCTCACATTCAACAAGCTCCCCGCTGGAGTGGAACGAAACTATAGATCCTTGGTTTTAACACTATCCTTAATTTCCCTTGTTAGCCACAGTTGAGCCACCTTCCTCGTTTTATTTTTACTTCAGATAGGGATGTACAATTGCTGAAGTCCATCCATGTGATCTTTAAATGTTTGCCATTGCTTATCCACCGTCAACCCTTTAAATATCCTTTGCCAGTCTATTCTAGCCAATTCATGCCTCATACCGTCGAAGTTACCTTTCCTTAAGTTCAGGACCCTAGTTTCCGAATTAACTGTGTCACTCTCCATCTTAATAAAGAATTCTACCATATTATGGTTACTCTTTCCCAGGGGGCCTCGCACAACAAGATCGCTAATTAGTCCCTTCTCATCACCCAGTCTAGGATGGCCAGCTCTCTAGTTGGTTCCTCAACATACTGGTCTAGAAAACCATGCCTAATACACTCCAGGAAATCCTCCTCCACCGCATTGCTACCAGTTTGGTTAGCCCAATCAATATGTAGATTAAAGTCGCCCATGATAACTGCTGTACCTTTATTGCACGCATCCCTTATCTCTTGTTTGATGCTGTCCCCAACCTCACTACTACTGTTTAGTGGTCTGCACACAACTCCCACTAGCGTTTTCTGCCCTTTGGTATTCCGCAGCTCCACCCATACCGATTCCACATCATCCAGGCTAATGTCCCTCCTTACTATTGCATTTCCTCTTTAATTTCCTCTTTAACCAGCATCGCCACTCCGCCTCCTTTTCCTATCTGTCTGTCCTTCCTGGATGTTGAGTTCCCAGCCTTGGTCACGCTGGAGCCATGTCTCTGTGATGCCAATTACATCATATCCGTTAACTGCTATCTGCGCAGCTAATTCGTCCACCTTATTCCGTATACACCTCGCATTGAGGCACAGAGCCTTCAGGCTTGTCTTTTTAGCACACTTTGCCCCTTTAGAATTTTGCTGCAATGTGGCCCTTTTTGTTTTTTGCCTTGGGTTTTTCTGCCCTCCACTTTTACTATTCTCCTTTCTATCTTTTGCTTCTGCCTCCATTTTATTTCCCTCTGTCTTCCTGCATAGGTTCCCATCCCCCTGCCATGTTAGTTTAACCCCTTCCCCACAGCACTAGCAAACACTAGGACATTGGTTCCGGTCCTGCCCAGGTGCAGACCGTCCGGTTTGTACTTGTCCTACCTTCCCAGAACCGGTTTCAATGTCCCAGGAATTTGAATCCCTCCCTTCTGCACCACTCAAGCCACGTATTCATCTGAGCTATCCTGTGATTCCTACTCTGACTAGCACGTGGCACTGGTAGCAATCCTGATATTATTACTTTTGAGGTCCTACTTTTTAATTTAGCTCCTATCTCCCTAAATTCGTCTCGTAGGACCTCATCCCGTTTTTTACCTATATCGTTGGCATCTATATGCACCACGACAACTGGCTGTTCACCCTCCCTTTTCAGAATGTCCTGCACCCGCTCTGAGACATCCTTGACCCTTGCACCCGCTCTGAGACATCCTTGACCCTTGCACCAGGGAGGCAACATACCATCCTGGAGTCTCGGTTGCGGCCGCAGAAACGCCTATCTATTCCCCTTACAATTGAATCTCCTATCACTATAGCTCTCCCACTCTTTTTCCTACCCTCCTGTGCAGCAGAACCATCCACGGTGCCATGAACTTGGCTGCTGCTGCCCTCCCCTGATGAGTCATCCCCCAACAGTACCCAAAGTGGTGTATCTGTTTTGCAGGGGGATAACCACAGGGGACCCCTGCACTACCCTCCTTGCACTGCTCTTCCTGTTGGTCACCCATTCCCTATCTGGCTATGTACCTGCTGTAAGACCAACTCGCTTAACGTGCTATTCACGTCATTCTCAGCATCGTGGATGCTCCAATGCCACAATGCGGTCCGACATGAGCTGCAGGCGGATACACTTCCCGCACACGTCGTCGTCAGGGACACCAAAAGTGTCCCTGACTTCCCACATGTTACAGGAGGAGCATAACACATGTCCGAGCTCTCCTGCCATGTCTTAACACTTAGATTAACTTAATTTGGCAACAACAATGATAAAGGTTATTTACTGATCAAGAAAAAAGAAAAACTACTCACCAATCACCAGCCAATCGCTTACCCCCTTGGCTGTGACGTCACCTTTCGATTTCTTTCTACTTTTTTGCCTCCCTGCTGCAGCTGCCTCCTCGAACACCCCGGTGGCGCCTCCAGACTGATGGTCCTTTTGTAGGCCTCCCGACTCTGCTGCTCCGCCTCCTCAACGCCTCCTCGAACTCACCGCTGGCACCTCCCAACTGATGGACCTTTTGTAGGCCTCCCGACTCTGCTGCTCTGCCTCCTCGAAACATCCTTCCAGTCACAAAAACATCCATCAATGATTATCCTTTGCTTCCTACCTCCAAGTCAATTTTGGATCCAACTTGACACTTTGCTCTGTATCCCATGGGCTTTAACCTTCATGACCAGTCTACCATGTGTGACCTTATCAAAAGCTTTGCTAAAATCCATATACACTATATCGTACGGACTATCCTAAACAACCCTCCTGGTTACCTCCTCAAAAAATTCAATCAGGTTAGTCAGACATGATCTTCCCTTCACAAATCCGTGCTGACTGTCCCTAATTAATCCTTGCCTTTCCAAATGTAGATTTATCCTGTCTTTCAGGAATTTTTCCAATAATTTTCCCACCACTGAGGTTAGGCTGACAGGCCTGTAATTACTCGGCCTATCCCTTTCTCCCTTCTTAAACAAGGGTACTACATTAGCAGTCCTCCAATCCTCCGGCACCATGCCCAGATCCAAAGAGGACTGGAAAATTATGGTCAAGGCCTCTGCTATTTCCTCTTTTACTTCGCTCAACAGCCGGGGATGCATTTCATCTGGGCCTGGGGACTTATCTACTTTCAAAGCTGCTAAACCCCTTAATACTTCCTCTCTCACTATATTTATTTCATCCAGAATATCACACTCTTCCTCTAAAGCAATATCTGCATTGCCCCTTTCCTTTATGAAAACAGATGCAAAGTATTCGTTAAGAATCTTACCAACATCTTCCGCCTCCACACAAAGATTACCCTCATGGTCTCTAATAGGCCCTACACTTTCTTTAAGTTACCCTCTTACTCTTAATATATTTATAGAACATCTTAGGGTTTTCCTTAATTTTACTGGCCAAGAATTTCTCATGCTCTCTCTTAGCATTCCTAATATTCTTTTTAATTTTGCCTCTTAACTTTCTATATTCCTCTAAAGATTCTATAGTATTTAGCCATTGATCTATGACATAAACGTCCCTATTTTTTCTTAATCCTCCCCTGTAAATCCCTAGACATTCAGGGATCTAGAATTATTTTTCCCAGCCTTTTTCTTTAAGGGCACATGTTTGGCCTGAGCCTTCCGGAT
Organism: Pristiophorus japonicus; assembly: GCF_044704955.1. Classification (NCBI taxonomy): domain Eukaryota; kingdom Metazoa; phylum Chordata; class Chondrichthyes; family Pristiophoridae; genus Pristiophorus; species Pristiophorus japonicus. Next base: position 232,011,815 of record NC_091978.1, read on the forward strand.
CTCCTCCTCAAATGCCTCCCACTGCTCTGACACTGATTTACCCACAAGTAGCTGTTTCTAGTCCACTGTGGCCAAATCACTCCTTAACTTAGCAAAATTAGCTTTTCCCCAATTTGGAAATTTTATTCCAGGCCTATTCTTGTCCTTATCCATAACTAACTTGAATCTGACTGAATTATGGTCACTGGCACCCAAGTGCTCTCCCACTAATACCCCTTCAACCTGCCCAGCTTCATTCCCCAAAACTAAATCCAAGACTGCCCCCTCTCGTTTTGGGCTTGCTACATACTGACCAAAAAAGTTCTCTTGAATGCATTTCAAGAATTCCACACCCTCTTTACCCTAAATTTGTCCCGATCAATATTTGGATAATTAATATCCCCTACTATTACTACCCTATGATTTTTGGACCACAGCAATTTGCCTACATATTTGCTCCTCTATCTCCTTCCCACTGTTTGGGGGTCTATAATACATGCCCAACAGTGTGATCGCCCCTTTTTTATTTTTCAATTCAACCCATATGGTCTCATTTGATGATCCCTCGACCATATCATCCCTCCTCACCGCTGAAATAATTTCTTTAATCAGTACCGCGAACCCCCCACCCCCACTTTTTACCCCCCTCTCTATTTTGTCGATAAATCCTGTAGCCAAGAATATTGATCTGCCGAACCTGTCCCTCTTTCAGCCATGTTTCTTTAATGGCTATTGTGTCATACTCCCAAGTGTCTACCTGTGCTCTTAGTTCATCCGCCTTATTCGCTATACTCCTTGCATTAAAGTATATATCATTCATAGAAACATAGAAACATAGAAAATAGGTGCAGGAGCAGGCCATTCAGCCCTTCTAGCCTGCACCGCCATTCAATGAGTTCATGGCTGAACATGAAACTTCAGTACCCACTTCCTGCTTTCACGCCATACCCCTTGATCCCCCGAGTAGTAAGGACTTCATCTAACTCCCTTTTGAATATATTTAGTGAATTGGCCTCAACTACTTTCTGTGGTAGAGAATTCCACAGGTTCACCACTCTCTGGGTGAAGAAGTTTCTCCTTATCTCGGTCCTAAATGGCTTACCCCTTATCCTCAGACTGTGACCCCTGGTTCTGGACTTCCCCAACATTGGGAACATTCTTCCTGCATCCAACCTGTCCAAACCCGTCAGAATTTTAAACGTTTCTATGAGGTCCCCTCTCACTCTTCTGAACTCCAGTGAATACAAGCCCAGTTGATCCAGTCTTTCTTGATATGTCAGTCCCGCCATCCCGGGAATCAGTCTGGTGAACCTTCGCTGCACTCCCTCAATAGCAAGAATGTCCTTCCTCAAGTTAGGAGACCAAAACTGTACACAATACTCCAGGTGTGGCCTCACCAAGGCCCTGTACAACTGTAGCAACACCTCCCTGCCCCTGTACTCAAATCCCCTCGCTATGAAGGCCAACATGCCATTTGCTTTCTTAACCGCCTGCTGTACCTGCATGCCAACCTTCAATGACTGATGTACCATGACACCCAGGTCTCGTTGCACCTTCCCTTTTCCTAATCTGTCATCATTCAGATAATAGTCTGTCTCTCTGTTTTTACCACCAAAGTGGATAACCTCACATTTATCCACATTATACTTCATCTGCCACGCATTTGCCCACTCACCTAACCTATCCAAGTCACTCTGTAGCCTCATAGCATCCTCCTCGCAGCTCACACTGCCACCCAACTTAGTGTCATCCGCAAATTTGGAGATACTACATTTAATCCCCTCGTCTAAATCATTAATGTACAATGTAAACAGCTGGGGCCCCAGCACAGAACCCTGCGGTACCCCACTAGTCACTGCCTGCCATTCCGAAAAGTACCCATTTACTCCTACTCTTTGCTTCCTGTCTGACAACCAGTTCTCAATCCACGTCAGCACACTACCCCCAATCCCATGTGCTTTAACTTTGCACATTAATCTCCTGTGTGGGACCTTGTCGAAAGCCTTCTGAAAGTCCAAATATACCACATCAACTGGTACTCCTTTGTCCACTTTATTGGAAACATCCTCAAAAAATTCCAGAAGATTTGTCAAGCATGATCTCCCTTTCACAAATCCATGCTGACTTGGACCTATCATGTCACCATTTTCCAAATGCGCTGCTATGACATCCTTAATAATTGATTCCATCATTTTACCCACTACTGAGGTCAGGCTGACCGATCTATAATTCCCTGCTTTCTCTCTCCCTCCTTTTTTAAAAAGTGGGGTTACATTGGCTACCCTCCACTCGATAGGAACTGATCCAGAGTCAATGGAATGTTGGAAAATGACTGTCAATGCATCCGCTATTTCCAAGGCCACCTCCTTAAGTACTCTGGGATGCAGTCCATCAGGCCCTGGGGATTTATCGGCCTTCAATCCCATCAATTTCCCCAACACAATTTCCCGACTAATAAAGATTTCCCTCAGTTCCTCCTCCTTAATAGACCCTCTGACCACTTTTATATCCGGAAGGTTGTTTGTGTCCTCCTTAGTGAATACTGAACCAAAGTACTTGTTCAATTGGTCTGCCATTTCTTTGTTCCCCGTTATGACTTCCCCTGATTCTGACTGCAGGGGACCTACGTTTGTCTTTATTAACCTTTTTCTCTTTACATACCTATAGAAACTTTTGCAATCCGCCTTAATGTTCCCTGCAAGCTTCTTCTCGTACTCCATTTTCCCTGCCCTAATCAAACCCTTTGTACTCCTCTGCTGAGTTCTAAATTTCTCCCAGTCCCCAGGTTCGCTGCTATTTCTGGCCAATTTGTATGCCATTTCCTTGGCTTTAATACTATCGCTGATTTCCCTAGATAGCCACGGTTGAGCCACCTTCCCTTTTTTATTTTTACGCCAGACAGGAATGTACAATTGTTGTAATTCATCCATGCGGTCTCTAAATGTCTGCCATTGCCCATCCACAGTCAACCCCTTAAGTATCATTAGCCAATCTATCTTAGCCAATTCATGCCTCATACCTTCAAAGTTACCCTTCTTTAAGTTCTGGACCATGGTCTCTGAATTAACTGTTTCATTCTCCATCCTAATGCAGAATTCCACCATATTATGGTCACTCTTCCCCAAGGGGCCTTGCACAATGAGATTGCTAATTAATCCTCTCTCATTACACAACACCCAGTCTAAGATGGCCTCCCCCCTAGTTGGTTCCTCGACATATTGGTCTAGAAAACCATCCCTTATGCATTCCAGGAAATCCTCCTCCACCGTATTGCTTCCAGTTTGGCTAGCCCAATCTATGTGCATATTAAAGTCACCCATTATAACTGCTGCACCTTTATTGCATGCACTCCTAATTTCCTGTTTGATGCCCTCCCCAACATCACTACTACTGTTTGGAGGTCTGTACACAACTCCCACTAACGATTTTTGCCCTTTAGTGTTCTGCAGCTCTACCCATATAGATTCCACATCATCCAAGCTAATGTCTTTCCTAACTATTGCATTAATCTCCTCTTTAACCAGCAATGCTACCCCACCTCCTTTTCCTTTTATTCTATCCTTGACCTCCTTCCTTACTACATACTAAGCCCCGTTTCCTCTGTCTTACAGATTCGCTTTCTAGATTCTTGCTATCCAATCTCTGCTCTACTTTCTTCCCTTTTGAATTCATTCTCAGGTTCCCATCCTCCTGCCAAGCTAGTTTAAACTCTCCCCAACAGCACTAGCAAAACTTCCCACGAGGACATTGATCCCAGCGCTGTTGAGGTGCAACCCGTCCAGTTTGTACAGGTCCCATCTCCCCCAGAAGCTGTCTCAATGCCTCAAGAATTTAAAGCCCTCCCTCCTACACCAATTTTCCAGCCACGTGTTCATCCTCTCTATCCTTCTATTATACTCATTAGCACGTGGCACGGGTAGTAACCCAGAGATTACTACCTTTTGAGGTCCTACCCTTTCATTTTCTTCCAAGTTCCCTGAATTCTTCTTGTAGGACCTCATCCCTTATTTTACCTATATCATTGTTCCCGATATGGACCATGACCTCTGGCTATTTACCCTTCTCCGTTTCCCCCCCCCCCCCCCCCCACCCCAGGATGCCCTGCATCCGCTCTGTGACATCCTTGACCTTGCCACATTGGTCTGTGAAGGTATGAGGGCAGAGTTGGCTAAAGTGGACTGGGAAAATAGATCAAATAGATTAAAGTGTAGGACGGTTGATGAACAGTGGTGTGCATTTAAGGAGATATGTCACAACTCTCAAGAAAAATATGTTCCAGTGAGGAGGAAAGCATGTAAGAGAAAAGAGAGCCATCCGTGGCTAACTAAAGAAATAAAGGACTGTATCCAATTAAAAACAAGGGCATACAAAGTGGCCAAAACTAGTGGGTGGCCAGAAGACTAGGAAGCTTTTAAAAGCCAGCAAAGAATGACTAAAAAATGATTAAGAAAGGGAAGATAGACTATGAAAGTAAATTAGTGCAAAATATAAAAACAGATAGCAAGAGTTTTTATGGATATATAAAAAGGAAAAGAGTGTATAAAGTAAATGTTGGTCCCTTAGAGGACGGGACCGGGGAATTAGTAATGGGGAACATGGAGATGGCAGAAACTCTGAACAAATATGTTATATCAGTCTTTACGTAGAGGAAACTAACAATTTCCCAACAGTGGATAGTCAAGGGGCTATAGGGGGGCAGGAGCCTAACAAAATCACAATCACTAAGGAGTTGGTACTCAGTAAGATGATTGGACTAAAGGCAGATAAATCCCCTGGACCTGATGGCTTGCATCCTAGGGTCTTAAGAGAAGTAGCGGCAGGGATAGTGGATGCATTGGTTGTAATTTACCGAAATTCCCTGGATTCTGGGGAGGTCCCAGCAGATTGGAAAACTGCAAATGTAATGCCCTTATTTTAAAAAAAAAAAAGGAGGCAGACAAAAAGCAGGGACCTATGGACCAGTTAGCCTAACATCTGTGGTTGGGAAAATGTTGGAGTCCATTATTAAAGAAGCAGTGCATTTGGAAAAGCAAAATTCGGTCAGGCAGAGAGTCAGCATGGATTTATGAAGGGGAAGTCATGTTTGACAAATTTGCTGGAATTCTTTGAGGATGTAACGAATAGGGTGGATAAAGTGGAGCCAGTGGATATGGTGTATTTGGACTTCCAGAAGGCATTTGACAAGGTGCCAATTAAAGGTTACTGCACAAGATAAAAGTTCACGGGGTTGAGGGGAATATATTAGCATGGATAGAGGATTGGCTAACTAACCGAAAACAGAGTCGGGATAAATGGTTCATTCTCTGGCTAGCAACCAGTAACTCGTGGGGTGCTGCAGGGATCAGTGCTGGGACCCCAACTATTTACAATCTATCTAAACAACTTGGAAGAAGGGACTGAGTGTAACGTAGCTAAGTTTGTTGACGATACAAAGATGTGAGGGGACACAAAATCTGCAAAGAAACATAGACAGGCTAAGTGAGTGGGCAAAAATTTGACAGATGGAGTATAATGTTGGAAAGTGTGAGGTCATGCACTTTGGCAGAAAAAGTCAAAGAGCAAGTTATTATTTAAATGGAGAAAGATTGTAAAGTGCTGCAGTACAGTGGGACCTTGGGTATTTGTGCATGAAACACAAAAGGATAGTATGCAAGTACAGCAAATGATCAGGAAGGCCAATGGAATCTTGGCCTTTATTGCAAAGGGTGATGGAGTATAAAAGCAGGGAAGTCTTGCTGCAGCTATACAAGGTATTGGTGAGGCCACACATGGAATGCTGCATGCAGTTTTGGTTTCCATATTTACGAAAGGATATACTTGTTTTGGAGGCAGTTCAGAGAAGGTTCACTAGGTTGATTCCGGAGATGAGGGGGTTGACTTATGAGGAAAGGTTGAGTCGGTTGGGCCTCTACTCATTGGACTTCAGAAGAATGAGAGTTGAGCTTATCGAAACGTATAAGATTATGAGGGAGCTTGACAAGGTGGATGCAGAGAGGATGTTTCCACTAATGGGAAGACTAGAACTAGAGGGCATGATGTTCGAATAAGGGGCCGCACATTTAAAACAGAGATGAGGAGAAATTTCTTCTCTGAGGGTTGTAAATCTGTGGAATTCACTGCCTGAGAGCTGTGGAAGCTGGGACATTGAATAAATTTAAGACAGAAATAGACAGTTTCTTAAACGATAAGGGGTTATGGGGAGCGGGCGGGGAAGTGGAGCTAAGTCCATGATCAGATCAGCCATGATCTTATTGAATGGCGGAGCTGGCTCGAGGGGCTGTATGGCCTACGCCTGTTCCTATTTCTTATGTTCTTATGTATGTTCTTATAGTCTGTGTTTGCCTGTGGAACCTCCCCGGGGTTCAATGAGTCTCTAATAATTGTCAATGTCTCTCAAATCTCCTCCCTAGTCCCTCTCAGCACTCTGGGAGTAATACCATCTATCCCTGAGGATTTATTTGGTTTGAGCCCTTTTCGCCTGTCCACGACCTTGATTGATATCAAGGTTAACTCTGGGGGTTGCAGAGTGCTGTTGATTGTGGAACTATAACTGAAGATAAGTCACCTCCTTTTGAAAAGGAGGGGCGAAAATTTGGGAAAGCCAAATTACGAGCTAAATGTTGTAAAATTAAGCTAGAGTGTAAATATTTCACTTGCTTAAGCAATTACTCAAATAGATTGTTCAACTGGAATTCACAGGAAAGAGCATAATTTCTTATTGCCCATCCCTAGGAACACACGCGCGCACGAATGGGAAGTAGTGTGATTAGTTATGATTTGCTGTTATATCTTTTTTAACTGATGCATTGGAATACTTTTGCATATGACCAGGGTGAATGAATAATGAACTACAATGAGAAAAAGTTGAAATGCAAGGAAGTTAGGCTATAAAAGGCTATTGGCATATGGCTACAAAATAATTTGAATATGACTTTAAAAGTGCAGGTGGTTGAGGTCTTGTGCCTGACAAAAAGTATTGTAGTTTTTAAGTACGTCAGCTACAGTATAGAGAATTTGGATCTCTCAAGTGGTATCTGATGGGTAAAAACAGTAATAATGAACAAAACTAATAAACAGTGCAATTAATCCCACCTTTTCTTGAACATCGTGTAAAAAATTCTATCTTTACATCTGTGAAATGACATTATTTTTGTTCATCTTTCAGGTATTTGGAAATGCTCCTGCTGGCACCATGACTGAGAAATTTTCAGATCTCTTGCAGTTTGCTGCCCAGGTCTCACGCTTGATGGTGACTGAAATCAGGAGAAGAGCCTCAAACAAATCCACAGGTATGGGATGCCTGGATTCTGGATGGAAGGTAGCAGAGCAAGATTTCATAGTGAACGGAATAGAATTCTAATTAGATCACGTTGTAGCTGCAGATGTCAGCAAAAGTAACTTACTCACCGGTGGGGGCGATGGTGCCTCTGGGGAGTGCAGCCAGAGCCAAGTCTACAGCACCACGGGTGGCTCGGCTACATGGCGCGGGGGCGCAGGCGCAGATGTGACTCCAGGATGGTATGTTGCCTCCCTGGTGCCAGGGTCAAGGATATCACCGAGCGGCTGCAGGTCATTCTAGGCGGAGAGGGTGAACAGCCAGAAGTCATGGTCCATATCAGGACCAATGACAATAGGTAGAAAGAGGGATGAGATTCTGCAGGCAGAGTTTAGGGAGCTGGAGTGAGCTTAAAACACAAGACCTCAAAGGTAGTAATCTCCGGATTACTCCCGGTGCCACGAGCTAGTGAGTACAGAAATAGGAGGATAGAGCAAATGAACGCGTGGCTGCGGTGATGGTGCAGGGGGGAGGACTTTAGATTCCTGAGCCATTGGGACCGCTTCTGGGGAAGGTGAGACCTGAACAAGCTGGATGGGTTGCATGTCAACAGAGCCGGGACCAATATCCTCGGGCGGGGGGGTTTGCTAGTGCTATTAGGGGGGGTTTAAACTAGCTTGGCAGGGGGATGTGAACCTGAGAATAGATTCAGTAGGAAGGGGAGTAAAGCTGGAATTGGAAAGCAAAAATGTAGAAAGTGAATTTGAAAGACAGAGGAAACAAGGGCTAGAAAGTCGGCAACAAAGAGGTCTGGCTATACTAAATGGAATATACTTCAATGCAAGGACTATAGCGAATAAGGCAGATGAGCTGAGAGCACAGGTAAACACTTGGGAGTATGATATAGCTATTACAGAGACATGGTTAAAAGAGGGGCAGGTATGGCAGCTTAACATTCCAGATTACAGGATTTTCAGATGGGACAGAGGGGTGTAAAAAGGGAGAGGGGTCATGGTATTGATTAAAGAAACTATTACAGCTGTGAGGAGGGATGATATGTTAAAGGGATCATCAAACGAGACCATATGGGTCGAATTGAAGATCAAAAAAAGGGTGATCACACTGCTCGGAGTGTACTATAGACCCCCAAACAGTGAGAGGGAGATAGAAGAGCAAATATGTAGACAAATTTCTGAGAAGTGCAAAAACTATAGAGCAGTGATAGAAGGGGATTTCAACTATCCTAATATTAACTGTGACAACTTTAGTTTGAAGAGTATAGAGGTTGCGGAATTCCTAAAATGCATTCAAGAGAACTTTTTTAGCCAGTATGTAGCAAGCCCAACTCGGGAGGGAGTGGTTCTGGATTTAGTTTTCGGAAATGAAGCTGGGCAGGTGGAAGGGGCATCAGTGGGAGAGCATTTCGGTGCTAGTGACCATAATTCAGTTAGATTTAAGGTCGTTATGAAAATGGACACGGTTAGACCAGGAATAAAAGTTCTAAATTGGGGAAAAGCCAACTTTACTAAGCTGAGAGGTGATTTAGCCATAGTGGACTGGAAACAGCTACTTGAAGGTAAATCGGTGTCAGAGCAGTGGGAGGCATTCAAGGAGGAGATCTGCAGGGTTCAGGCCAAATATGTGCCCTTAAAAAGGGTGGGACTAACAAATCTGGGTCCCTGGATGTCTAGGGACATACAGGGTAGGATAAAGAAAAAAAGGGAAACTTATGACGGATACCGAGGGCTAAATACTGCAGAATCTCTCGGAGTATAGAAAGTCCAGGGGTGAGATCAAAAGGGATATTAGGAAAGTAAAGAGAGAGCATGAAAAATTCTTGGCAAGTAAAATCAAGAAAAACCCAAAGATGTTTTACAAATAATCTTAAGAGCAAGAGGATAACTAAAGAAAAGGTAGGACGTATTAGAGACAATGAGGGTAATCTATGTGTGGAGGTGGAAGATGTGGGTACGGTTCTTAATGAATAATCTGTTTGTTTTCACAAAGGAAAGGGGCAGTGCAGACACTGCTATCGAGGAGGAGGAGTGTGAAATATTAGATGAAATAAACATAGAGGAGGTATTAAGGGGTTTAGCAGCTTTGAAAGTGGATAAGTCCCCAGGCCCGGATGAACTGTATCCCAGGCTGTTAAGCGAAGCAAAAGAACAACTAGCAGAGGCTTTGACCATGATTTTCCAATCCTCTCTGTCTCCAGGTGTGGTGCCAGAGGACTGGAGGACTGCTAATGTGGTACCTGTGTTTAAGAAGGGAGAAAGGGATAGAGTGAGTACATAAGAACATAACATAAGAAATAGGAGCAGGGGTAGGTGGTATGGCCCCTTGAGCCTGCTCCGCCATTTAATACGATGATCCAATCATGGACTCGGGTCCACTTCCCTGCCCGCTCCCCATAACCCCTTATTCCCTTAAGAAACTGTCTATCTCTGTCTTAAATTTATTCAATGACCCAGCTTCCATAGCTCTCTGAGGCAGCGAATTCCACAGATTTACAACCCTCAGAGAAGAAATTCCTCCTCCTCTCAGTTTTAAATGGGCGGCCCCTTATTCTAAGATTATGCCCCCTTCTAGTCTCCCTTATCAGTGGAAGCATCCTCTCTGCATCCACCTTGTCAAGCCCCCTCATAATCTATGTTTCGATAAGATCATCTTTCATTCTTCTGAATTCCAATGAGTAGAGGCCTAGCATACTCAATCTTTCCTCATAAGTCAACCCCCTCATCTCCGGAATCAACCTAGTGAACCTTTTCTGAATTGCCTCCAAAGCAAGTATATCCTTTCGTAAATATGGAAACCAAAACTTATGCAGTATTCCAGGTGTGGCCTCACCAATATCCTGTATAACTGTAGCAAGACTTCCCTGCTTTTATACTCCATCCCCTTTGTAATAAAAGCCAAGATTCCATTGGCCTTCCTGATCAATTGCTGTACCTGCATACTAACCTTTTGTGTTTCATGCACCAGGTCCCACTGTACTGCAGCACTTTGCAATTTTTCTCCATATTAACTTGCTCTTCGACTTTTTTTCTGCCAAAGTGCATAACCTCTCACTTTCCAACATTATACTCCATCTGCCAAATTTTTGCCCACTTACTTTGCCTGTCCATATCCTTTTGCAGGTTTTTTGTGTCCTTCTCACACATTGCTTTTCCTCCCATCTTTGTATCGTCAGCAAACTTGGCTATGTTACACTCGGTCCCTTTATCCAAGTCATTAATAAAAATTGTAAATAGTTGGGGGTCCCAGCACTGATCCCTGCGGCACCCTACTTGTTACTGATTGCCAAACCGAGAATGAACCATTTAGCCCGACTTTCTGTTAGTTAGCCAATCCTCTATCCATACTAATATATTTCCTGCAACCCCGTGAACTTTTATTTTGTGCAGTAACCTTGTCAAATGCCTTATAGAAGCCCGAATGCACCACATCCATTGGTTCCCCTTTATCCAACCTGTTCGTTAAATCTTCAAGGAATTCCAGCAAATTTGTCAAACATGACTTTCCCTTCATAAATCCAGAGGAGATGTTCTTAACCCTGGCAGGCAACACAGCCTTCTGGACTCATGCTCTCGGCTGCAGAGAACAGTATCTATCTCCCTAACTATACTGTCCCCTACCACTACCACATTTCTTTTTACTCCCCAAACTTGAATGGCCCCCTGTACCACGGTGCTACGATCAGTTTGCTCATTCTCCCTGCAGTCCCTGCTCTTGTCCACACAGGGAGTTAGAACCTTGTATTTGTTAGACAATTGTAAGGGCTGAAGCTCCTCCATTACTGCATCCTGGGTCCCCATACCTGCCTCACTCATAGTCACATTCTCCTGTCCCTGACCACGGACGAAATTTGAATTATTTAACTTGAGGGATGTGACTCTCTGCCTCCCTGATGTGTCGCAGTGTCTGAAGCTCAGATTCCAACTCATCAACACAGCCGAAGTTCCTCGAGCAGCCAACACTTACTGCAAATGTGGTCGCCATGGATTACACTGGTGTCCATCAGCTCCCACATGCTGCAGCAGTAACACATTGCCTCCCCTGCCGTCTTTAATGTATTTAATTTAATTAATTAAGTTTTCAAGTTTTGAATGTTTAGTTTTTAATCCCGGCTCTTAATTTAAACCAAGAAAAAGAGAGAAATACTGACCAACCAATCATTTTCTTGCTTTCCTGTGACATCACACTTCGATTTCTTTTTACTTCTTGCCCTCCCAGATCCGTTGGCGCTGCTCTGGGCTGGCTGTTAGAAGTCGCGCCCTTTTATTTCTGGCTGCTAGTCCTGATCTTGCGCCATTAGAAGTTTTTATTGGAGTTTTTTGAGTATGCAACTAGCAGGGCAAATAAAGGGGAACCAATGGAAGTGGTATATCTGGATTCCGAAAAGGCATTCGATAAGATGCCACGTAAAAGGTTGCTATGCAAGAGTAGGGCTCACGGGCTTTGGGATAATATATTGGCCTGGAGAGAGGATTGGTTAACGGACAGAAAACAGAGAGTCAGGACCAATGAGTCATTTTCAGGATGGCAGGCTGTAACTAGTGGGGTGCCACAAGGATCCGTGCTTGGGCCCCAGTTATTTACGATTTATATCAATGACTTAGATGAAGGGACTGAGTGAAATGTATCTAAGTTTGCTGACGATACAAAGCTAGGTTGGAAAGCAAGCTGTGAGGAGGACAGAGCCAGCAAAGGGATATAGACAAGTGGGTGGGCAATAAAGTGGCACGTGGAGTATAATGTGGGGAAATGTGAGGTTTATCACTTTGGTCGGAAGAATAGAAAAACAGACTTTTTTTAAATTGTGGGAAACGTCTAAATGATGATGTTCAGAGAGATTTAGGTATCCTCGTACTGGAAACCGAGTTAGCATGTAGGTACAGCAAGCAATTCGGAAGGCAAATGGCATGTTGGCCTTTATTGCAAGGGGGTTAGAGTAAGGAAGTCTTACTACAATTGTAGAGGGCTTTGGTGAGACCACACCTGGAGCACTGCATGGTTTTGGGCTCTTTATTTAATGAAGGATATACTTGTCTTAGAGATGATGCAACGTCGGTTCACTAGATGAATCCATGGGATGAGAAGCTTGTCCTATGAGGAGAGAATGATTTGATTGGGCCTCTACTCTTGTAAGGGGTTCTCGGGGAGTGTTGTTGTGCCTTGGGTGTCTCTCTCTGGGCTTCTGCCCTCACAGCTTATGCCTGGCCTGTGAGGTACCCTGAGTGCTGCAAGAGCACCCCTGGAGAGACTGTGTCCACAGCTTATGAAGGGGGTTTTGAGACTCGTGCGTCTCCACAGCTTATGCCTAGCCTGTGAGGCACCTGTGAGTGTCAAACACTCCTAACCCCTTCTTCCCTAGCCTGTGACACACAGTTGAGCGTTTTCGAGGCGCTCCTAGCTTCCCTTACACTGTTCTGACATAAGACTCACGATCAGGAGATGTAATAATATAGAACTGAGACAAGGTGATTCCAAGAGGAACTTAGGCTTCCAATTTATTTGACAAGGTGTATCTCACCAAACAGCAATACACCAATAAAACAATCCCACTAAATGGACACAACGAAAATTTTTACACAAGTTTAGCAGTACAATGCCCAACCTCCCACCTTTCCTGGGCCTAACTGAGTTGGGAGTTCTGGGGACCAGAGGTTATACTCACTACTGTGCCTTCTACAGTCTGGTGGTTTGTTTCTTCCATCTTCGGTGTCTTCGGAAACTGGTTTTCCTTCAGTGTCGAGAGGCTTGCTGGTTGTTGGATCACGAGAGCAGAACACGCACACACACTGGATCAGAAAGCCCTTTTTATAGCCAGATATCCAGTCCGCCTCTCGTGCTGAAATCGATCCTTCCCATTGGTGGGCTTTGCGATTTTGAAAAATGCAGCAGTTTTAGATTATTGCGGGTTTTTTTCCACTGATAAACCTTCTCAAGGTTTGAGTGGGTGTTGATTGCGTTGGCCTCCTGTAGCCATTGTGTAGGCCCTTGGGTTGTTTTGGGTTCCCTAGTTTTCTGAAGGTCTGCATAATTTTCCTCCAACTCAGTTTTTCTCTAACCTACTCGAGGTTTGAGTAGGTGTTGATTGGGTTGGCCTCCTGTAGCCATTGTGTAGGCCCTTGGTTTTTGGGTTCCCTAGTTTTCTGAAGGTCTGCATAATTTCCCTCCATAGTGTAAACATGGGGAAGACAATAGCCCGATAATGGCGATGAGTCAGTCCCACAGTTTTCAAGCACGTGCTCTCCCATTTGCTTGAAAGCCTCATGCTTCGGGCTGACTCTGTCCCACCATTGGCCCTCCGGTGTCCTCCCCCATCCAATCACTGCTCTGCCAAGGTCAAACCGTCTCGGTTTCATTTCACATTGCAGCACAGACAGATCCCACAGCTCTTTTCCTTCTGGGTAAAATGAGGGGGTTTTCATCCTCCCTTACACTCTCTGGAATTTAGAAGAATAAGAGGTGATCTTATCTTATAAGATTCTGAGAGGGCTTGACCATGTGGTAGATGCTGAGAGGTTCTTTCTTCTAGCTGGAGCATCTAGGACTAGAGGGCATAGTCTCAGGATAAGGGGTCAGCCATTTAAGACCGAGATGAGGAGGAATTTCTTCACTGAGACTTGTGAACCGTTGGAATTTTCTACCCCAAAGGGCTGTGGAAGCTGAGATAGATAGATTTTTAAACTCTAGGGGAATCAAGGAATTTGGCGATAGGGCAGGAAAGTGGAGTTGAGGTCAAAGATCAGCCCTATGATCTTATTGAATTGCAGAGCCGATACGAGGGCCGTATGGCCTACTCCTCCTTTTATGGAACTGATGATGTGGAAAAGTTTTGTATTTTTAAGCTCCCTCACAAAGGGAACCAATTTGTGCTATGGAAGATGTTTATGCCCCCACCCTTGCTTTTTGGCACCCAAGATGTACCCCTGTGGCACAGGCGACCATCGGGGTTATTTATATCAGGATACCTTTCCTTGACCCCAGAAAGACTGGATCTGGCACTTCGACCTGGATCAAAGGCCTGTGGATTTTTAGCATCTCTGTTTTAATTTGTTTGGTCAGGAAACTTTGCAGATTGGAATGCACTTGTCAGTTTGAGTTTGCATCTCAGAAGGATTATAACATTTTTAAATTGTCTTGCATCTGTGGCAAAATTTCAGGCAATCCACTGTTGTCTATTTTGCATGTCAAAATGATTATAACTATCACTTACCTTGTAATTTTATAAGTGTTAAAGAGCTCTAAAATGCAACAAGAAAAATATGGTACTTTTGCCTTCCCAGCATCAGTGCTGAGCTAAGCATGCCTGGAAGCCAAATTCGTAATAGTAATATCCTAACCTGTGAAATAGCTTTTTTTTTTACATTCAGCCTTGCTTGGAGCATTCTATTAATCATAATGTAGGAAATTTTACATTTCTCTTTATCCCCCCCCCCCTTTTCATTTTTCTTTTTATTTCAATTGGTTCCCACTGTCTAATGTAATGCACACGAGGTGGCTGAACAAAATGACAGTTAACATTCTTTGAGTTAAATATAAGGTACAGAGTATTGGATATTATGATTTTGCAAACCATTTCAGAAATTTGCTGGGCATAGAAGTACTGCAAAACCATTCTGTACTTCGTGCCAAGTTCCTAAAAAAGACTGGTAATAGTCAATTATGCAGGTAATTACATAGAATTTGAAAAAAATCATTGGTCATTTTGTCATTCTTAGTAACTTGTATGATTACAGTGTGTTGCTTACAACAGACAATGATTGGGCAGTTGTGTAAACTGAAAAATGATTCTGACTGCAGTAGTAAACACTTGAGCTACGCTCTGAATAAATGAGGTTGTAATTATTTCCCCCAGCTCACTACCCTATGGTCACATTTTCTTCTGGTCTGACGATGCCTCAATTTTACACTTCTCATTCTTGCTTTCCAAATCCCTCTGTGGTCTTGCCCCTTCCTATCTCTGTAACCTCCCCTGAGATATCTCCGCTTCTCCAATTCTAGCCTCTTGCCCATCCCCAATTTTAATCGCTCCACCATTGGTGGTCGTGCCTTCAGCTGCCTAGGTCCTAAGCTCTGGAATTCCCTCCCTAAACCTCTCCACCACTCTTGTCTCTTTAAGACGCTCCTTAATAGCTACCTTATTGAACAAGCTTTTGGTCATCAGGCCCAATATCTCCTTATGCGACTGTGTCAAATTTTGTTTGATAATGCGTCTGTGAAGCACTTTGGGACATTTTGTTACATTGAAGGCACTATATAAATGCAATTTGTTGTATTTTACAGTTGAAGGTTAAATTTTGCTGACTTTAAATGCCACAACAAAAATATTGATGATAAATATTATGAAAGAAGTGAAATGTATATGTGGAAATCATGACCGGACCTGACAATAAGTTAACAAATTATGGCAAGCTGATGTTCAGCATCACAAGCCAGTCTATGAAAGTTTCATCTACAGGCAAGATGAAAAGCAAATTACTCTTGGGTGTGGCCAATTCCTCTCCCATAATAGAGGAAATATGTGTTATTGACCATGTGCTAGCAATGACTGTCAACTCAAACTGAAGAAATACACTTCAAGATAGGGCATAAAGTTGTGTTTTTGTTAAATACCAAAAGATTATAACTTATACTCTGTAATGACTAGTGTCATGATATTGTCATTTCCCTGCAATGAGTTGCACATAACTTCACATCTACCATCTTGTCCCTCATAAGGACGGTGAAGACTTCAGATTATCACTTGCCGACACTCTTGTCTCACTCCCATGTCAACACCCACATTTGTATCTCCCACTCCAGAGACTTGAGTACAAAATTCTAGGCTGATGCTTTAGTGCAGTACTGCAATGTCGGAGGTGCCGTCTTTCAGATGAGACGTTAAACTGAGGTCCCACCTGTCCTCGGGTGGATGTAAAAGATCCCACGCCACTGTCTTGAAGAAGAGCATGGGGTTATCCCCAGTGTCTATCTGGTCATTATCACATTGTTGTTTATGGGAGCTTGCTGTGCGCAAATTGGATGCCACGTTTCCTATATTAGAAAGAAAGACTTGCATTTATGTAGCGCCTTTCATGACTCGAGCTTCCTAAAGTGCTTTAAATCCAATGAAGTACTTTTGAAGTGTAGTCACTGTTGTAATGATTTTACGTCCAGAGCAGACAGCCTCGGTTTAACCTCTCATCCGAAAGACAACATCTCCGACAGTGCAGCACTCCCTCAGCATTGCACTGGAGTGTCAGCCTAGATTTATGGCTCAAGTTCCTGGAGTGGGACTTGAACCGCACAACCTTCCGACTCAAGAGGCGAGTGTGCTACCCACTGAGCCACAGCTGACTGTTACAACAGTGACTATACTTCAAAACTACTTCATTGGATTTAAAGCACTTTAGGAAGCTCTTGAGTCATGAAAAATGTTATATAAATGCAAGTCTCTTTTTTTTTCTTTCTGTAGCCTTGAGGCTCAATTCCTCCAATGCTCTCACTGACTGTCTCCTTTGCTCCACCCGTTACAAATCCCAACTAATTACTCTTGCCCTGACTGACCTCTGCTGGTTCCCAGATCATCTTCAAAATTGTCACCAATTATATCACGTCCTTTCTTCCTTCTGCCTCTGCAATATTCTCCAGTCCTATGTCCTATTCTACTTACTCTGCATTTTCATCCCTTTCGCCACCACCTCTACCTCTGTTCTATCATTGGTGGCAGAGCCATCATGCCTTTCTGCTCTGGAATTCTCTTTCGAAACTTCTTCCATTCCTAACTTCAAAACTCTTAAATGTGACTTCCACTAACTAGTCCACTACTTCCAGATTGGTGTCCACTGCTTATTCTGTAAAACCCTCTGGGACATTTTATTATGTGATGGTCTCAATAACAACTCACATTATGCAAGTCTGAGTGCTTTTAGCATCCAACATCAAAAATGGAGATTTGAGTGTAGCTGTCTTCGACATCAAGACAGCATTTTTTCAGGGAAAGATAGAAAAGTTAAAGCTTAAAGGCACTATACCTAAATTCACAAAGCATTCGCAACAAAATAGATGAATTAATAGCAGATAGAAATAAATGGGTTTGATCTAAGAGCCATTACGGAAACGTGGTTGCAGAGTGACCAAGGTTGGGAACTGAATATTCCAGGATACTTGACTTTTAGAAGAGGTAGATAGAATAGAAAAGGAGGGTGTGGTGGTTAGCCCTGATAATGGATGGGATAATGACAATAGAGAGAAATTATCTTGGCTTGGAAAAACAAGATGTAGAATCACTTTCGGTGGAGCTAAGAAACAACAAGGAGCAGAAAACACTGATGGAAGTAGTTTATAGGCCCATTAACAGTAGTTGTAGTGTCAGGCAGAGTATAAATCAGGAAATTAGAGATGCATGTAACAAGGGTAACACTAATTATGGGGGACTTTAATTTTCATATAGACTGGGCAAACCAATTTTGCAGTAATAGTGCAGAGAACGAGTTCATTCAAGATTGTTTTCTAGATAAGTATGTCAAGGAACCAATTCAGGAACAGGCTATTTTAGATCTAGTGTTGGGCAAAGAGACAGGGTAATTAATAACCTTGTAGTAAAGGAGCCTTTGTGGAGCGGCAAACCAGTCCCACCCATCCTTTCCCTCAACGGCTATCTGTCCCACCTGTGACCAGGGCTGTGGTTCTCGTATTGGACTGTACAGCCACCTAAGGACTCATTTTAGAGTGGAAGCAAGTCTTCCTCGATTGCGAGGGACTGCCTATGATGATGATCAGAATAGGATTGAATTTCACTTTGAGTTTGAGAGTGATTTCATTAAATCCAAAAACTAGGGTCTTAAATCTGAACAAAACAAATGACGTAGGTGTGAGGGGCGAGTTGGCTAAAGTAGGTTGGGAAACTAGATTAAAAGAAATTATGATCGATAAGCAATGGCAAACATTTGAAGAAATAATTCATAATTCACTGGCTATATACATTCCCTTGAGGAATAAAATCTCCATGGGGAAAAAGGGTCCAATGTGGCTAACAAGTAGTAGTAGATTAAAGAAAGAGGTTTATAATGTTGCCAAAAAGAGTAGTAAGCCTGAAGATTGGGAGGATTTTAGAATTCAGTAAAGAAGGACCAAGAAATTGGTAAAGCAAGAGAAACTAGAATGAGTTAACTAGCAAGAGACTATGGGCTTAATTTTGACCAGGAGCTGCTCCGTTTTTTTGGATTAACTTGGTTTTTCTGGCATATCTTAAATATTCCCATTTTCCATAATCAGTTTGCACCAGTGTAAGTGAGTTAGTTACGATTTTTTTAGTTTAATCTATTTTTTCTCAAAAGGGGGCATGACCAGCCACCTGCGCCAGTTCTGCCCATTTAGGCCACTTAGGCCAGCTAATAGTTACTCCAAATCTACTTAGGCCAGCGTATGTGGCCACTTCAGAAAATCCTTGTGGAGAGTTAAGAAATTGGCACAGGTAGGTACATCGGAGGCCATTCGGCCTGGAATGGGGTGGGAAGGGTAGCGGAGAGGAACTGCACCTAAAGCACCAAGACTTACAAAGCACCAAACCTTGGAAACAAAAAGTAATAAGCATTCAATAACAAATAAAAAATTGAAGTAAGTCCTACCTTCATCTTAAAACTCGGCCCGGGAAGGCAGCGAGCCGGCTGGTGCGGGAGGCCACTCGGCTAGGGGCGGGCAGGAGAATTGACAGAAATCATCCAGGCATGGGCACTGTCAGTTCTCCTGCCTGCCCGCCCCATTCCTGGCCGAGTGGCCTCCCGGTTCGATTTCTAAGATTAAAGTGATTAAAGCTTCAAATCAAATGGAACGAAGTAGTCGTGCAATTGCCACTCCATACCCTTACTCACAACATTTGGCCGGCACGGGTCCCACACAGCGACTGCAGCAAGCAAAGTAGAGGCTGGGATTCCAGTGGCCAGCATCGGGTCCCACACAACGGCTGCAGCAAGACACGGAGAGGCTGGGGGCGAGGAGCTACTGCGCATGCGCGGACACTCCACTGCGCATGTGCAGACACCCCGGCACTGTTTTCGCGCAGGATGCTGGCTCCACCCCCGACTCGATTGGCCACGCTGCGCAACCATGGAGGAGGCCGGACAGCGGCCAAAGTAGGAAGGAAATTTTTCAGCGCAATTCTGAACAGATAAAAGCGGCGCATCTCTGGTAAGTGCGCCGAGAAATGGGCTGGGCCAAAATTGAGCCCCTTAAAACAGATTGTAAAATCTTCTACAGGTATATAGAAAGGAAAAGATTAGCAGAAGTAAACTTGGATCCGTTAGAGGCAGAGACAGGAGAAATTATAGTGGGGAAGTAAGCAAATGGCAGAGATATTAAACAAATACTTTGTATCTGTCTTTACAGAAGAAAATGCAAAAAATTCCAGAAATAGAGGAACTTAAAGAAATTAGTATTAGTAAATAATTAGTACTGGGGAAATTAATGGGACTAAAAGCTGACAAATCCCCTGGACGTAATGGTCTACATCCTAGGATTTTAAAGGAGGTGGCTGCAGAGATAATGGATTGGAAGGTAGCCAATGTAAGCCCGCTATTGCAAAAGTTTCTATAGATATGTAAAGAGAAAAAGGTTAGTAAAGACAAACGTAGTTTCCCTGCAGTCAGAATCAGGGGAAGTCATAACGGGGAACAAAGAAATGGCGGACCAATTGAATAAGTACTTTGGTTCGGTATTCACTAAGGAGGACACAAACAACCTTCCGGATATAAAAGGGGTCAGAGGGTCTAGTAAGGAGGAGGAACTGAGGGAAATCCTTATTAGTCGGGAAATTGTGTTGGGGAAATTGATGGGATTGAAGGCTGATAAATCCCCAGGGCCTGATGGACTGCATCCCAGAGTACTTAAGGAGGTGGCCTTGGAAATAGCGGATGCATTGACAGTCATTTTCCAACATTCCATTGACTCTGGATCAGTTCCTATGGAGTGGAGGGTAGCCAATGTAACCCCACTTTTTAAAAAAGGACGGAGAGAGAAAACAGGGAATTATAGACCGGTCAGCCTGACATCGGTAGTGGGTAAAATGATGGAATCAATTATTAAGGATGTCATAGCAGTGCATTTGGAAAGAGGTGACATGGTAGGTCCAAGTCAGCATGGATTTGTGAAAGGGAAATCATGCTTGACAAATCTTCTGGAATTTTTTGAGGATGTTTCCTGTAGAGTGGACAAGGGAGAACCAGTTGATGTGGTATATTTGGACTTTCAGAAGACTTTCGACAAGGTCCCACACAAGAGGTTAATGTGCAAAGTTAAAGCACATGGGATTGGGGGTAGTGTGCTGACATGGATTGAGAACTGGTTGTCAGACAGGAAGCAAAGAGTAGGAGTAAATGGGGACTTTTCAGAATGGCAGGCAGTGACTAGTGGGGTACCGCAAGGTTCTGTGCTGGGGCCCCAGCTGTTTACACTGTACATTAATGATTTAGACGAGGGGATCAAATGTAGTATCTCCAAATTTGCGAATGACACTAAGTTGGTGGCAGTGTGAGCTGCGAGGAGGATGCTATGAGGCTGCAGAGAGACTTGGATAGGTTATGTGAGTGGACAAATGCATGGCAGATGAAGTATAATGTGGATAAATGTGAGGTTATCTACTTTGGTGGTAAAAACAGAGAGACTATTATCTGAATGGTGACAGATTAGGAAAAGGGGAGGTGCAACGAGACCTGGGTGTCATGGTACATCAGTCATTGAAGGTTGGCATGCAGGTGCAGCAGACGGTTAAGAAAGCAAATGGCATGTTGGCCTTCATAGCGAGGGGATTTGAGTACAGGGGTAGGGAGGTGTTGCTACAGTTGTACAGGGCCTTGGTGAGGCCACACCTGGAGTATTGTGTACAGTTTTGGTCTCCTAACCTGAGGAAGGACATTCTTGCTATTGAGGGAGTGCAGCGAAGGTTCACCAGACTGATTCCCGGGATGGCGGGACTGACCTATCAAGAAAGACTGGATCAACTGGGCTTGTATTCACTGGAGTTCAGAAGAATGAGAGGGGACCTCATAGAAACGTTTAAAATTCTGACGGGGTTAGACAGGTTAGATGCAGGAAGAATGTTCCCAATGTTAGGGAAGTCCAGAACCAGAGGACACAGTCTAAGGATAAGGGGTAAGCCATTTAGGACCGAGATGAGGAGAAACTTCTTCACCCAGAGAGTGGTGAACCTGTGGAATTCTCTACCACAGAAAGTTGTTGAGGCCAATTCACTAAATATATTCAAAAAGGAGTTAGATGAAGTCCTTACTACTAGGGGGATCAAGGGGTATGGCGAGAAAGCAGGAATGGGGTACTGAAGTTGCATGTTCAGCCATGAACTCATTGAATCATTGAATGGTGGTGCAGGCTAGAAGGGCCAAATGGCCTACTCCTGCACCTATTTTCTATGTTTCTATTCAAGAAAGGAGGGAGAGAGAAAACAGGAATCTATAGACCAATTAGTCTGACATCAGTAGTAGGGAAAATACTAAAATCTATTATTAGGGGCGTGGTAGCAGGGCACTTAGAAAATCATATGAAAAGGAACTAGTGTTTGACAAATCTTAATAGTTTTTTGAGGTTATAAATAGCAGAATAGATGAGGGGAACCAGTGGATGCAGTGTATTTGGAATTTTAGAACGCATTTGATAAGAAGCCACACGAGGTTATTACACAAAATTAGGGCTTATGGGATTGGGGGTAATGTATTAGCATGGATTGAGGATTGGTTAACAATAAATGTGCCATTTTCGGGTTGGCAGGCTGCAACTAGTGGGCTACCGCAAGGACCAGAGTGAGCCTCAGCTACTTACAATCTATATCAATGACTTTGATGAGGGGACTGAGTGTAATATATCCAAGTTTGCTGATGATACAAAGCTAGGTGGCAAAGTAAGTTGTGAGGAGGGTGCAAAGGGATATATACAGGTTAATTGAGTGGGCAAGAACATGGCAGATGGAATATAATGTGGAGAAATGTGAGGTTATCCACTTTGATCGTAAAAATAGAAAAGCAGAATATTTTTAAATGGTAAGAGATTGGGAACTGTTGGCATTCAGAGGGACCTGGGCTTGTACATGAATCACTGAAAGTTAACATGCAGGTGCAGCAAGCAATTAGGAAAGCAAATGGTATGTTGGCCTTTATTACAAAAGGATTGGAGTAAAGAAGTCTTACTGCAATTATATAGGGCCTTGGTGAGACCACACCCTGGCGTACTGTGTACAGTTTTGATCTACTTAACTCAGGAAGGATGTACTTGCCTTCGAGAGAGTGCAAGAAAGGTTTACCAGACTGATTCGGGGGGGGTGGGTGGGGGGAGAGACTGTCCTCCGAGGAAAGATTGAGGAGGCTAGGCCTATATTCCCTAGAATTTAGATGAATGAGAGGTGACCTCATTGAAACATCAAATTTTTACAAGTGTAAATGCTGGGTGGATGTTTGCACTGACTGGGGAGTCGAGAACCAGGGGCCAGTTTCAGAATAAGGGATCGGCCATTTAAGACTGAGATAAGACATTTTTTCCACTCAGAGGGTGGAGAATTTTTGGAATTCTCTACCCCAGAGGGCTGTGGATGCTCAATCGTTGAGTATATTAAAGACACAGGTTATTAAGGAAATCCAGGGATATGGGGTTAGTGTGGGAAGGTGAAGTTAAGGTAGAAGATCAGCCATGATCTTACTGAATGGTGGAGCAGGCTCGAAGGGCCAAATGGCCTACTCTTTCACTTTCTCGTTATATTTGGCCAGATATGATACCAGGGAACCTCAGCAGAACTGAGGTCAATGAGATTAAAGTGAAAGTCCTCCAAAGAATGGAGTCATTCCTGACCCAAAGGACGATGGGTGTGGGTGTTGGAAGCCTGTCATCACAGCCTTGGTACATCACTGCAGAAGTTTTTCAGTGAAATGCCTTAGCCCAACCATCTTCAGCTGCATTGTTAATGACCGAGCCTCCATCATCAGGTTCACTGATGATTCTTCAGCGTTTGGCTCTCTTCACAACTTCTTTGATAATGAAATAACCCATGCCAACCTACAGTAATCCTTGGATAATATCCAGACTTGGGTTGACAAGTAGCAAGTAGCCTTCACACCACTTAGGTGCCAGGTAATGACCATATTGAACAGGTGACAGTACAGCCACCTCCCTTTGACCATCATTGGTCAGCATTGCCGAGTCCCCCACCATCAATATCTTGGGGGCTGACCGTTGACCAGAAGCTGAACCGGACCAACCATATCAACACCATGGCTACAAGAGCAGGACAGAGGCGCTTAACGAATGTCTCACCTCCTGAGC
This sequence comes from Pristiophorus japonicus, assembly GCF_044704955.1. Lineage (NCBI taxonomy): Eukaryota > Metazoa > Chordata > Chondrichthyes > Pristiophoridae > Pristiophorus > Pristiophorus japonicus. The sequence continues at coordinate 232,035,378 of NC_091978.1, forward strand.
CCTCAATATCTCCACCGTCTGCAGGGCTCAGTTCAGGATGTCAGAAATGTTTGTGTAAGCTACCCTTAATCCTATTCTTGTACTTTGCTATGTTGCAACCTGAGGGCCAGGGATGCAAAGTTGCTTGCCGACACAGTGGGGTCATGAGTTCTTTGTAGCATTTGATAGAGAGCAATCAGGTTTCTTGCAAGTGTGTTTGTGTTTCTGAACCATGAGATAAGCCAGCGCGAGGTGATCAAGACAAACCAGTAGCTGCTAATGGCCCTCCTCATTCTCTGTCTCCGACTGCATTGACAGTGTGTCTCCCTGGAGCTCCAGTGCTCCTTTTTCATCAGGGGTCAAAGGCTTAATGTTAGTGGACCACCACTTCTGGCCTGAGATCCCCAGGCATTATGGGCTGTATTCTCTTAAGGGGGATGTTATGTTCAGAATAACTCCACAAGACTGTATCTTAAGCTCAAACTGTTGTGACCTTGGTCTCTTTATTGTAACTCCAAAATGAGGAAGCAAAATGGTAGACTGTTTTTTATACCTGCTTGCCCAGTGTGTGCAGGTGACCTTGGGTCTCCCACAGGTGCGTCCCCTGGTAGCAAGTCTTACACATTGGTAATGTTTACATACATAACAGGGGACATGAATATAGCTTTAAAGACAGAGACTGTTGGTATAACCGTTTGATGTATAAGCTTATAGGGGCATAAGGAAAGTTGATGAGTAATGGAGGTTTGCTCCTACATGGCGTACTGTGAGGGAAGGTAAATTTGTATGTAGCATGTCAAACAGGATGGAGACAGGGATCAGCAGTTCAGTGTACATTTCTAGAGCACCATGAGGGTTAGTAATGGAGAATTGGTATGTGCGTTACGAAAATCTGAGCACCGGTCATGGGAGTAGGTAGCTTACTTTGGCTGCTTTGGTGGTGGTGTTTAAATTTCTTCATGCATTACAATCAAGTCCTGAGCTCCACTCATTGTCAAAGCCACCTCCCTCAATTAAGTTTGAACTACTGACTTGATGGGTCCTGGAATGCGGAGATAACCCCCAGCTTCTCTCCTTCACTAAAAAAAAATCCCCCTCCCATGTCCCTCTACCTTCACCTCCAACAAGTGTGAAGAGCTCATGGATGGCTTTGTCACTAAGATTAAGACCATCCGTTCAGCTATTTCTGCCACTTCCCTCCTTTCCCTAGCCCAGGAAGCCAAATTTAGGTTTCCCCTAGCCCTGAATTCCTATCTCCCCTCATTCTCTCTCCGAGCTCATCTTGTCCAGGTGACCCACCACCTATCCCCTCAACCCTATTCCTACCAAACTGCTGACCACCCAACTTCCCTTCCTGGCCTCCATGTTGATTGATTTGTTAATGGTTCCCTCTCCTCAGGTACTGTCCCCCTCCCCATCAAATCTGTCGCCATCACACCGCTCTTCAAAAAAGCCACCTTTGACCCCCTGCCCTTGCAAACTACTGCCCCACTTCCAACCTCCCTTCTCAAGTCCTTGAACATGTTGTCGCCTCCCAAACCCATGCCCATCTTTCCCGCAACTCCATGTTTGAATCCCTCCAATCAAGTTTCTGCCCCTACCATAAACACTGAAATGGCCCTAATCAAAGTCACAAATTAATTTGTGACTGTGATGAACTATACTTCCTCATCCTTCTCAACCTGTTTGCAGCCTTTGACATGGTTGACCACCCCATCCTCCTCCAACGCCTCTCTTCCATTGTCCAGCAGTGTAGGACTGCTCTCACCGGGTTCCATTCTTATCTATCCAGTTGTTGACAGACACCCAGAATTGAATGAACAGAAATTTCCTCCAAATAAACATTGAGAAAACCAAAACCAATGGCCCGGAATTTGCAGTTATAATGATGGCCAAACTCTCTGTGCTCGTCGTCATTACTGTGTAAATCTAACAGCAACTTCTGGCCCTGAAAAAATATTTTTCTATGTGGAGTCTCATTCCCTCAGAATAACATTTAAAATTTGCATGATTTTTAAAATCATTATTATTTTTTTGATATTTCAGTGCTCCTTTAATCCCATGTGTATATCCAAATCTTTATTTTGCTTTCTGTACGATGATTAAAATGCGAATTATGATCCCTGCATTTTACTTCCTGCTTTGCTGTCTGTGCGAATTCTTCAATCTGATTGGCTGATCAGCCTGCTTGCTGTCTGGAGATTTGCTGGACGCCACAGATGGTGCCAAATTCGAAGTCATGTCGAAATCCACATTCTAGAGCCTGTTGAATCTATGTGGGCAGCTTTTTTTTTGAGGTCAGTAGCAAGCATCGTTCCTTCGCTGCTGATCGCAAAATCCGGGCCATTGTCTTCAATCCCTGTCACAAACTCCATTCCCTAGTTACCGACTCCATCCCTCTCCCTGGCCACTGTCTGAAGTGAAACCAGACCGTATGGAACCTTGGCATCCCAGATGACCCTGAGCTGAGCTTCCGACCCCATACCTACTCCATCACCAAGACCACCTACTTCTATCTTCATTAATATTGCCTGTCTCTGCCCCTGTCTCAACTGATCTGATCTGCTGAAACTCTTTGCCTTTGTTACCTCTAGATTCGACTATTCCAATGCTCACTATTTTGCGCCCTATGTGAATTTGAGCTCATCCAAAACTCTGCTGCCCGTAATCTAACGCATATAATACCCATAAAACCTGTGCTCACTGACTTACATTAGCAACTGCTCCGATAACGCCTCGATTTTATAATTCTCCTCATTGTTTTCAAATCATTCCATGGCCTCAGCCCTCCCATTTCTGTAACCTTCTCCAGCCCAACAACCCTCCAAGATCTCTGCACTTCTCCAACTCTGCCCTTTTGCACATACACTATTTTAATCACTCCACTATTGGCGGCCGGGCCTTCAGCTGCCAAGGTCCTAAGCTGTGGAATTCCTTCCATAAATCTCGCCACCTCTCTCTCCTTCTTTAAGACGTTCCTTAAAACCTAATTCTTTCACCAAGCTTTTGATCATCTATACTAATATCTCCTTATGGGGCTCGATGTCAAATTTTGTCTAAACACTATGCGGTGAGTTTGGACGTTTTATTACGTTAAAGGTGCTATAATAAATGCATGTTGTTTTTGTTCATCCTTGTAATTTTGGAGTGGCTCACATCGCTTCCCACCACTCTCCTGGCTTTAAGCCATGATGTCCAAGTTGAGGTGACAGTGGATGCTGCTATAGACTGGAAGTACGAATTTCAGCTTGTTTCCTCTTTGAGAATTATAGGTTAACGACTTGTTGAGTGCTGTTTCTAAAAATTAAAGCAGCGAAGTAGAGGCTGAGTGTTTGGCAAATTATTTGATCATCTAGTCCCAATACTGATACGGGGTCATTTAAAATGCACACTGCCGATGTACCTTGCTGTGGATCCTAACTTTAAAAAAAAAAATGTAAAAGATACAAGTTAAGTAAATTAGTGAAGGAACATATGCGAAATGTATGCACATAAGAGAGACTAATGGAAGGGCAGATTTATAGTAAAGGGAGACAAAGGCCCCAATTTTAACTTGGGGCCAGATCTTGGCAGGTGAAGTTAGAAAGTGCTCCAGAAATGAGGCTACTGGATCATTCCCCCAGGGTCCCATAATTGGTGGGGGAAAAGTTTGCGGCCGGGGTATCCTGAGCTTTTGTTATGTGGCTCGGAGGGGAACTCCTGCTTCTCTTGGCGCCACGAGGAGAATTTTTTTTTTTAAAGTTTAAAATTTTACTTTTTGGTCATTTTCTGTCCCCGATTATTTTTGCCAGTGAGTTGGTCTGGCAAGAAACTCATTGCTGTTTCCTGCTCAGGCTGCATAGGAAAAATTGCAGTTGGGTCCTGAGTATGTCACCGGTAATGATATGCGTATGTCAAAAAGAACTAACAACGAAAGTGCATGACAACCATACAAAGAGGGAAAGAAAATGGAAAACAAACAAAGACATATCTAAGGATGCAGTTTGAATTAGATAGTGGAAGATAAACAGCAATATCTTAGGCAGTCGCCCGGAGTCGTGGATGACTTGCTTCCACACTAATGAATTCTTAGGTGACTAATGAGTCCAATGCGGGATCTACGGACTCTTAACAGATGGGGCAGGTGGTGGCTGAAAGGATGAATGGGTGGGGTGCTTGGTTTGTCGTACGCTCCTTCTGCTGTTTGTACTTGGCTTCTGCATGCTCCAGACGAAGAAACTCAGTGTTCGGCACCTTCTCGAAAGCTTCTCCCCGACTTTGAGCGGTCTTGGGCCAGGGATTCCCAAGAGTCGATGGGGATGTTACATTTTTTTTTAAAGAGGATTTGAGGGCGTCCTTAAGCGCTTTCTCTGCCCTCCTGGGACTCTGTTGCCGCAACGGAGCTCAGAGTAGAGTGCTTATTTCGGAAGTCTTGTATCAGGCATGCGGACAATGTGGCCCGTCCATCGGAGCTGATTGAGCGTGATCAATGCCTCGATGCTGGAGATGTGGGCTTGAGAGAGAACACTGATGTTGGTACACTTATCCTGCTAATGGATTTGCAGGATTTTGCAGAGGCAGCGTTGGTGGTACTTCTCCAGTTGCCTCCTGTACATTGTCCATGTCTCTGAAGCATATAGGAGGGCTGGTATCCCTACTGCTCTGCAGACCATGAGCTTGCTGCCGGGTTTGAGATCTTGGTCGTCAAACAACAATATAACTACATAGAGAGATACCATTTAAAATCTAATTGTTATCTGCAAGCAACATCACAAGCTATATCCACTGATATTTTGTGACAAACATTTTCTCTTTCACTAGAATCATAGAAATATAGAATGATACAACACATTAGGAAGTCATTCGGTCCATCGTGCCTGTGCTGGCCATTTGCTAGAGATATCCAATTAGTCCCACTCCCCTGCTCTTTCCCTGTATTTAAAAAAAAATTCAAGTATTTATCCAATTCTCTTTTGAATGTTACTATTGAATCTCATTCCACCACACTTTTAGGCAGTGCATTCCAGATTATAAAAACTTGCTGTGTTAAAATAATGTTTCATGTTCTTTTGCCAATCACCGTAAATCTGTGTCCTCTGGTTACTGACCCATAAGAACATAAGAAATAGGAGCAGGTCATTTGGCCCCTCCAGCCTGCTGCGCCATTCAATAAGATCACGGCTGATCTGATCTTGGCCTCAACTCCACTTCCCTGCCTGTTCCCCATAACCCTTGCCTCCCTTATCGTTCAAAAATCTGTCTATCTCCACCTTAAATATATTTAATGACCCAGCCTCCACAGCTCTCTAGGGTAGAAAATTCCAAAGACTCACGACCTTCAGAGAAGAAATTCCTCCTCTCCTTTAAATGGGCGACCCCTTATTCTAAAACTATGTCCCCTAGTTCCAGATTCCCTCACAAGGGGAAATATCCTCTCTGCATCTACCCTGTCAAGCCCCCTCAGAATCTTATACGTTTCAATAAGATCACCTCTCATTCTTCTAAACTCCAATTTGTCCAACCTGCTCAACCTTTCTTCATAAGACAACCCCTTCATCTCAAGAATCAACCTACTGAATCTTCTCTGAACGGCCTTAAATATGGAGACCAAAACTGTACGCAGTACTCCGGGTGTGGCCTCACCAATACCCTGTACAGTTGTAGCAGGACTTCTCTGCTTTTATACTCCACCCCCCTTGCAATAAAGGCCAACATTCCATTTGCCTTGCTAATTACTTGCTGTATCTGCATGCTAACTGTGTTTCATGTACAAGAATCCCCAGATCCCTCTACCACGGCATTTTGTAATCTCTCCCCATTAAAAATAATGATTTGCTTTTTTATTTTTCTTGCCAAAGTGGATAATTTCACATTTTCCCACATTATACTCCATCTCACTGAGCCTATCTAGATCCCGTGGCAGATTATTTGCATCCTCACAACTTGCTTTCCCACCTATCTTTATATCATCAGCAAATTTGGCTACATTACACTCAAGTCCCTTCATCCAAGTCATCAATACAAATTGTAAATATTTGAGGCCCTGTGGCACCTCACTAGTTTGCCAACCTGAAAATGACCCATTTATCCCAACTCTTTTTTTTTTTCTATTAGTTAGCCAATCCTCTCTTCTTGCTAATATATTGTCTCCAACCCCGTGAGCTCTTATCTTCTGCAGTAACCTTTAATGTGGCACCTTATCGAATGCCTTCTGGAAATCCAAATACACGATATCTACAGGTTCCCCTTCATCCAACCTGCTCGTTACATCCTCAAATAACTCCAGCAAATTTGTCAAACATGATTTCCCTTTCATAAAATCATGATGACTCTGCTTGACTGCATTATGATTTTCTAAATGTCTTGCGAATACTTCCTTAATAATGGACTCCAGCATTTCCCAACGACAGATGTTAGGCTAACTGGTCTATAGTTTCTGGCTTTCTCTCTCACTTCTTTTCTTAAATAGAGGTGTTACATTTGCGGTTTTCCAATCTGCTGGAACCACTCCAGAATCCAGGGAATTTTGGTAGATTACAACCAATGCATCCACTATCTCTGCAGCCACTTGTTTTAAGACCCTAGGATGCAGGCCATCAGGTCTAGGGGACTTGTCCATATTTAGTCCCATTAGTTTGCGTAGTACTTTTTCTCTAGTGATTGTTTTACGTTTAGCCTCCCATTAGCTTCTACTGTAAAGACCGATACAAAATATTTGTTCAAAGTTTCTGCCATTTCCCTGTTTCCCATTATTAATTCCCCAGTCTCATCCTCTAAGGGACCAACATTTACTTTAACTACTCTCTCCCTTTTTCATCATCATCATCATAGGCAGGCCCTCAGAATCAAGGAAGACTTGCTTCCACTCTAAAAATGAGTTCTCAGGTGGCTGTACAGTCCAACACGGGAATGACAGTCTCTGTCACAGGTGGGACAGACAGTGGTTGAAGGAAAGGGTGGTTGGGTAGTCTGGTTTTCCTCATGCTTCTTCCGCTGTCTGTGTTTGGTTTCTGCATGCTCTTGGCGATGAGACTCTAGGTGCTCAGTGCCCTCCCAGATGCTCTTCCTCCACTTAGTCTTGGGCCAGGGATTCCCAGGTGCCGGTGGGGATGTTGCACTTTATCAAGGAGGCTTTGAGGGTGTCCTTGAAACATTTCCTCTGCCCACCTGGGGCTCGCTTGCTGTGTAGGAGTTCTGAGTAGGGTGCTTGCTTTGGGAGTCTTGTGTCAGGCATGAGGACGATGTAGCCTGCCAACGGATTTGGTCGAGTGAGGTTGGTGCTTCGATGCTGGGGATGTTGGCCTGATCGAGAACACTGACGTTGGTGCATCTATCCTCCCAGTGGATTTGCAGGATCTTGCGGAGGCAGCGCCGGTGGTACTTCTCCAGCGCTTTAAGGTGTCTACTGTATATGGTCCACGTTGCAGCCATATAGGAGGGCGGGTATCACTACTGCCCTGTAAAGCATAAGCTTGGTGCCAGATTTGATGTCCTGGTCTTCAAACACCCTTTTCCTTGGGCGATCGAAGACTGTGCTGGTACACTGGAGGCAGTGTTGGACCTCGTCGTCGATGTCTGCCCTTGCTGATGGTAGGTTCCCGACGTATGGGAAATGGTCCGCGTTGTCCAAGGCCGTGCCATGGATTTTAATGACTGTGGCGGCAGTGCTGTGAGGCGGGGTCAGGTTGGTGGAGGACCTTTGTCTTACGGATGTTTATTGTAAGACCCATGCTTTCACGCGCCTCGGTGAAGATGTTGAAGATGGCTGGGAGTTCGACTTCAATGGTTGCAGACGCAAGCGTCGTTCGCGTACTGTAGTTCGATGACAGAGGATGGGACGACCTTGGGTCTAGCCTGGAAGCAACGAGTGTTGAACAGGTTCCCATTGGTTCTATAGTTTAGATCCACTCCCAATCGGGGAGCTTGTTGAGAGTGAGATGGAGCATTGCAGCGAGGAAGATAGAGAATCGCATTGGCGCGATAACGCAGCACTGCTTGACCCCAGTCCAGACATGGATTGGGTCTGTGGTGGATCCGTTGGTCAGGATCACAGCTTCCTTTTTTATATACGTGTAGAAGCTCTCACTGTTTTTATATTTCTTGCTTGCTTACTCTCATAATCCATCTTCTCTCATTTTTTTTGTCGTCCTTTGCTGATTTCTAAAATGTCTCAATCCACTGGCCTTTCTTTAATCTTCGCAACATTGTATGCCTTTGTTTTCAGTTTGATACCATCCTTTACTTCCTTACTTAGCCACGGATAGTTTATCCTTCTCTAGAGTCTATGGGCCCGAGTTTCCGCCCTCTGGAAAAACGGCGCATCTTGATAAGGTGCGGCAACTTTCTGGAAGGAAAAGGGCGCCGAAAACTTACCTTGTGATTCTCCGGTCTCCTCAGGGCGTCTTCGTGCTCGGTGTGGTGCAGCACAAGGTGACGGGGGCGGAGCCAGGTCCCGGCGCTGAAAACAGTGCCAGGACCTCTGCACATGTGCGCTAGAGCGTATGCTCATGTGCAGTAGCTCCAGGCTCCCGAGGCAGTGTGGGAGGGGCCTGAAGCACGCCGCCCCTAGCCCTGGCCGAATGGGCTCACCGGGGCGGCGAAGATTGAATTTGGGCCTCCCTCCTCTTCAGCTTCAGCTCCCCCTCCCTTGCGTTCAGGTCCCGCTCCGGCTCTCTCTCCTTCCCCCTTCCCCACCCTCTAATCTTCCTCCCCCCTCTGACACTCCTCCCACCCCTCCCCTCCGTCCCTCCCTCTTCCTCTTCCTCTTTCCTTCTTCCCCCCCCCCCCCCGCCCTCCCCTTTGGTGTCGTCGCCCCCCCCCCCCGCCCTCCCCTTTGGCGCGTCGTCGTCCCCCGCCCTCCCCTTTGGCGTCCCCCGCCCTCCTCTTTGGCGCCCTCCATTCCTACCCCCACCCCTCACTGTCAGAAACACAGAGAGACAATGACAGAGAGAAACACTGGGGGGCCCTGTCCCATCACGCTGTTGGAGGGCTCCCGGTGCTTCAGTCGGTGAGTAGAAACTTAATTTTTTATTTTTTTTTAATTAATTTTTTGTTATTGATTTTTTTTATCATTTGTTATTGATGATGGCTCTTTATTTGTAAAAATGAAGTGTTTAATATTTGTAAACTTCCCTTCACCCCCTGCCCCCCCCCCCCCCCCCCCCATCTCTTGTTCCCTACGTTTGATTTCTAAGTGTAGGCAAGGTTTTTCTGAGCATACAAAAATCTACAGTTACTCCATTCTAAGTTAGTTTGGAGTAAGTTTTCGCTGCCTAAACTTGCAAAACGGGCGTAAGTGGCTGGACACGCTCCCTTTTGGGGAAAAAAAAATCTGTTCGAAAATGGAACTATTCTAACTCACTAGAACTGGAGCAAACTAAATGCCGAGAATTGCAATTTCTAAGATGCTCCATTCTAAACTAGTTGCTCCAAAAAAAAGGAGCAACTCAGGCCGAAACTTGAGCCCTTTCTTTCTCACTGGAATATATCTTTGCTGAGAGTTATGAAATATCTCCTTAAATGTTTGCCACTGCTTATCGACCATCTTGCCCTTTAATCTATTTTCCCAGTACACATTAGCCAACTCTGCCTTCAACTCTTTGTAATTGTCTTTATTTAAGTTCAGGATACTCCTTTGAGACCTAGCTTTCTCATCTCAAACTGTATTTGAAATTCTACCATGCTGTGATCGCTCTTTCCAAGAGAATTCTTCACTACGAGATCATTAATTAATCCAGACTCATTGCACATTACCAGATCCTAAATAATCTGCTCCCTGGTTGCTTCCACAACATATTGTTCCAAGAAACCATCCCGCATACTGTCCATGAACTCTTCCTCAAGGCCACCTTTGCCAATTTGATTTGTCCAATCAATACGAAGATTAAAATCGCCCATGATTATTGCCGTAGCTTTCTTACAAGCCTCCATTATTTCTTGATTTCTAATCTATCCTACAGTGTGGCTACTGTTAGGGGGCCGATAGACTATTCTCACCACTGACGACTTCCCCTTATTATTTCTTGTCTCCACCCAAACTGATTCTACATCTTGATCTTCTGACCCAATATCATTTCTCTCGACCGCACTGATCTCATCCCTTATTAACAGAGTTACCCCACCTCCTATTCCTTTCTGCCTATCCTTCTGAAATGGCAAATACCCCTGAATATTCAGTTCCCAGCTTTGATCACCTTGCAACCATGTCTCTGTAATGGCAATCAGATCATACCCTTTTATTTCTATTTATGCCGTCAACTCATCTATCTTGTTATGAATGCTACGTGCAATTAGATGGAGCTTTTAATTTACCATTTTTCCCTACTCTGACCCAACTTTCTGATGCACTCTTATGTTTATACGTCCCTTCCGGTCACACTCTGGTTTTCATTACCCCTATTATTATCCTGCACTATTGCCATCTCCTTTCTCTTTGGCTTTTTAAATTTCTGCTCATCTGATCCCTCTTCCACTGGAAACAGTTTCTCCTTAAATGGAAGGAGAGTAAAAAAACGAGGAAAGTAATAAAAAAAAACAAATGTTCAAACGTAACTTTTTGGTCATTTTCTTGTCCCCAATTATTTTCGCTGGTGCGTTGGTCTTGGTAGTAAACTTGCTGCTGCTTCCTACTCCGGCTGCCTAAGAAAAATTGCAGTCGGATCCTGAGTTCATGATCTTGAACATCTCCATCAAATCTCCTGCCGCAAACTTTTTCCCCACCAATTATGGGACTCTGGGGGATTGACCCAGTAGCCTCATTTCTGGAGCGCTTTCTAACTCGCATCACCATTCACTTGTCAAAATCTGGCCCCGAGTTAAAATTGGAGCCTTTGTCTCCCTTTTGCTATAAATTAGCTCTTCCATTAAGTTTATTAGGTGTTCAAGTTCATGATTTTGAACACCTCTATCAAATCTTCTCTTGACCTTCTTTGCTCTTACGAGAACAATCCTAGCTTATCCAGTCTCCCCACATAACTCCAAGTCCCTCATACCTGGTCCCATTCTAGTAAATCTCATCTCTTCACCCTCTGAGGCCTTGACATCCTTGCTAAAGTGTGATGCCTGGAATTGAACACAATACTCTCGACGAGACCTAGCTAGCGTTTCATAAAGGTTCAGCATAACTTCCTTGCTTTTGTACTCTCTTCCTCTATTAATAAAGCCAAGGATCCCATATGTTTTTTTTTTAGCAATCTTATCATTTTGTCCTACCACCTTGAAAGATTTGTGTACAACACACCCAGGTCTCTGTTAGTGCACCCCCTTTAAAGCAGTACTGTTTAGTTCATATTGCCATTACTCATTCTTCCTACCAAAATGTATCGCTTCATACTTACTGCATTAACTGTCTGCCCATTTCACAATACTCCAGCTGAGGCTCAATCAGTGATTTGTGAAGTTCTAGCATGATCTATTTGCTTTTATATTCTATGCCTCTATTTGTAAACCTAAGTAACTTATGCTGTTCTAACCACCTTATATCAACTTGCCCTGCCACCTTTAAGGATTTGTGTATATGGACACCAAGGTCTCTGCTCATGTACACTTTTCAAAATCGTGCCATTTACATATTAGTCCTCCCAAAATGTATCACTTCACACTTCTCTGCATTAAATTTCATCTCCCATGCTTCTGCCCATTTAACTATCCTGTCCGTCATCCTGGACAGAATGATACCTGGACTCCAGGAGTTAAAATACAAGGAGAGATTACACAAACTGGGGTTGTATAGAAGTATAGAATCATAGTAATTTACAACACAGAAGGAGGCCATTTCGGCCCATCATGTTCGCACCGGCCGACCAAGAGCTATCCAGCCTAATCTCACCTTCCACTTCTTGGAATTTAGACGGTTAAGGGGTGATTTGATCAAAGTTTTTAGGATTTAAGAGGAACAGATAGGGTAGATAGAGAGAAATTATTTCCACTGATTGAGGAGTCTAGGACTAGAGGGCATAGTCTAAAAATTAGGGCCAGACGTTTCAGGAATGAAATTAGAAAAAACTTCTACACACGGTGGCAGATGTTTGGAACTCTTTTCTGCAAATGGCAATTGATGCTAGATTAATAATTTTAAATCTGAGATTGATAGATTTTTGTATTGAGTGATATGGAGCAAAGGCGGGTATATGGAGTTGAGTCGCAGATCAACCATGATCTCAATGATTAGCGGAACAGGCTCGAGGGACTGAATGGCCTACTCCTGTTCCCTTGGGGAACACCACAGCAAACTACTTCCCAGTTTTAAAAACATCCATCCACCATCACCCTCTGCTTCTTGTCACTGAGCCGATTTTGTATCCATTCTACCACTTTCCCCTTAATTCCACGAACTTCCATTTTCTTAATATACCTCCTGTGTGACACTTTGTCAGATGCCTTCCGAAAGTCTGTATATACAAAATCAACTGCACTACTTGATCAACCTTCTCTGTTACCTCATCAAATAATTCAATTAAGTTAGTCAGATACTATTTACCTTTAACAAATCCATGCTGGCTTTTTTAGTGCAACCTTCACATCATCCAGTTCCTTTGTGAAGACTGATGCAAAGTACCCATTTAATATTTTAGCCATGTAACCTGCCTCTACATGAAGATTTCCCTTTTAATCCTTAATAGGCCTAACTTTTGACCTAGCCAACCTCTTACATTTTGTGTTTAAAATGTTTTGGGGTTCAATTTAATATTGCCTGTTAATCTTTTCTCGTAAACCCTCTTTGTCTCTTGTGCAGTGTTCCCTGTGCTGCGCATTGCTCCAGGCAACCCATGAAGCCAACTTGACTGCATTTCAATGTAAAAACTGCATAGGTGTGGTATTTGGAATGGCCCGCGCAGCCCGCAGGACCAAAAGAATTCGTGAACATGGCTCCCGTGTTAACTTTTTCAATTCCCTCTGTACTTTCCATAATCTTGCCTTCATCTGCCAAGGTCCTAAGCTCTGGAATTACTTTCCTAAACCTCGCTGCCTCTCCAACTCTTTCTCCTTTTAAGATGCTCCTTAAAACTTACCTTTTTGACCATGCTTTTGGTCACATGCTCTATTATCATCATGTGTGGCTTGGTGTCAAATTTTGTTTGACAATGCTCCATTGAAGCGCCTTAGAAGGTTTTACTATGTTGAAGGCGTTGAATAAATATAAGTTGTTGCCATTTGCCTCAATTTATGTACAATAAAGCACTTGGATGAGTCTGTTTATTTCTAGCATTTGTAATTGTGATGCTTTGTGACATTAGCATTCTATTCTGCTATGTAATATCTGCATAATTATCATTGTAAGCATTTCCAGCTGCTCTTGAATCTAGTTATTGCCACCATAGTTATTAATGTCTAATGAAGACTTTCTCTTCTGTCAACAGAAGCAGCTAGTCGTGCCATTGTCCAATTTCTGGAGATTAATCAAAGTGAAGAATCAAGTAGAGGTTGGATGCTTCTCACTACAATCAACTTGCTAGCATCTTCTGGACAGGTTAGTTGAAACCCAACAAATAAGGTTAAACAATGTTCAGCAATATGGCTGAATCTTTGCAAGGTTATTTAAGTAAATACATATCACAAGGAATTGTCTTCAAAGTTTGCTAAACCATAAATGTGTACAATGTTTTGGTTTGGTTGATGGGTGTTTGCAATTCCATTATTTGTGAAGCTGAGTTAAGAAATAGCATTTCAAATTTCAAATCTACAATCAAAAACTGAAATGTTGTAGAGCCTGTTTTTATTGAGCATTTGTTTTTTATACTGATAGATCTCATTTAGTGCTCAGAAAAAAATAAGTGTCTCCCTCATCCTGTAACTGACTCTCCTACTCTAATTATTTGTCTCATTGTTTTACATTCATTCATCTCTCTTGCGTCGCTCTCTCTCCCTCTCTTGCTATCATACTTTCATTGTTTTTTTATTTTTTTCTGATTCTTTTTCCTTAATTTATGATTTATTTATGTCAGAAAAAGACATTTCTTTTAAAATAAATCTGCATCTTTGATCCAATTAAAACTACTATGGCAGTGATTGTGAGCATTGCTACAAAGGTTTTTTTTTTCCAGCTTGCACACCTGTTTACAAAAATTATTTAATCTGACCTCATTCCTGGATTATTTCCTGAGCAGTCACAGGGAAGTTTACTTTGCAATCAAATTGTGTTAATGTGATAAGTCTTGATGGGCTATCCATCTTCAAAATCACAAGCTACGGTCAGAGGTGGGCCTGGCTTTAGTGAGTGGAGCAGAGACAAGCCTGTACCAAGGCAACACTTGTGGCTCTGATGCCTGGAGACACAGGGACACCTTAAGGGGGAGTCTGTGTTACAGCCTGGAGAGAATAGGGAGACTAGGGCTTGACAACAGGGAGATTGGTTGCACTCAGCAGATAGGAAGAGGCAAAATGTCAGTTTGAACGAAGTGGGAGTGCAGAGATTTTGGTCAAGACTCCTAATGGAGCTGGGCAGACATACTTGGTTTAGAGCTAGTGAGTCCTGAGTGAATGCAAACGTTGTTGCTTACTCTGTTGTGGGATGAAGTGTTTCCCCCTCAAAATTGACTCATCAGTCATTTAAAAAAATTATTTAAAACAGATGTTTTCCCTTGAAAGTTTAATTTCCTTATTTGGTTTTGCTACAATCAAAACAATTAATATTCTCTTTCTGATTGTGTTTACTATCTTCCAATTTATAACACTATATTTCAACAATTTTAAATGACAACCACCAATTACAACTTCTATAGCATAACCCCCGAATGTAGTAATAGTTTCTTCATGTAATATTGAACCGGATACATGTGTCTTTACGCATGTATGTCTTCAATCTCTCCAAGGGCAAACCGAGTTAATGATAATTAGTTGAGGCAAGGCTTGATATAAATTCATTAAACTGCTTTGTTTCAGTCAGAAAAAATGCAGAACCATGATTTAAATTGGGTTCACTTCTTTCCATCAATACTTGCCTTTGTGCAAGAATATAAAAATAATGAACACACTTCAGTGGGTAGTTTACTTGATTTAAGCAGAATAAATTTTTTTGCAGCCCATAGTAGAGCTTCTATCCTTGCAGTCTCCTGTTATTTCAACCTCCTCGTTATAACTGTTTCAAACTGCATGCCTGCTTCACGCATTCGCATCTCTGTTTCCCCAAAATCTGACTCCAGTGTTAGCTTTTAGTCAAACTTGTGGTGTATGTAGCACACAAATCACTGACTTCACACGGTCTGGTGTAAATCTAACTGCTGTGACCGTCGTCCTTTATTGTTCAGCTCCAGAGTGCCTCTCAGGTGTGGTGGTCAGCCTTTTATAGTGCCTGTTGCAGGTACTTCCAGGTTTCCCACCACAGTGCCCTCTGTGGTGTAGCATTGTGCTTACATTACATTTAAGGTACCAGGACGATACACACATCAATACATAACATCACACTTCCCCCCCCCCCCCCCCCCCCCATCAGGACGCAGGACGATGATACACACATCAATACATAACATCACACTTGTCCAACGGAAGGCAGGTAGGCATAGACAGTGCATTAGTATGGTACATGTTATCTGGTACATTAACTAGTTATTGACTGGTAATGGATCCCTGATTTCCTTGTTAGCCCTTATCATTAATTGTACTTCATATCCATTATTTTACACAAATACAGTAGTCATTCAGCATAAAAAAATTAATTCTTATTATAAATTCGCCATCTCACATTAACATAGCTCATTTTAGACTCGCTCTGCCTTACAGAAGTCCTTTGTGGGGACCACCACATGGTAAGGCCCTTTTAAGACTCCCAGGTGCATTTCCTTTTTAAGGCGCCAGCTTTGATGCAGGAGGGTTCCACGAGGCTTCTCCTTGGGCGCCGCCATCTTTGATGCTCTGGACCGAGGCCGCCGCCATCTTGCTCTCCGCCGCTCCGGATGCCCTCCGCCACCACCTGACTTGCCGCCTCTCCTGCGGCCGTCGTCGTCGCTTCTCCGGTGGCCACAGTAGCCGCCTCCCCTGCAGTCGTCGTGGCCTCTCCAGCGGCCGCACTTGCCGCCTCCCCCGCGGCCTCCGTAGTGGCCGCCGACCGCCAGCTGCTGCCGCCGCCCGACTTGTGGCCGCCAACCTCCAGCTGCTGCCGCCGCCCGACTCTCCCTCTGCGTGGGCCCCTCCGATCCGCTGGCCATCGTGGATCCCTCGCACCCCGCCGGCTCACCCCCCAGGCCCCTCTCTGCAGGGCTGCTTACCTGTGGGGGCTGAGGCTGCAGGATCTCAGTGTGAGGTCTGGGGCTTGCTTTGCTTGACTGGGTGGATTGAGGCTCCAGCTCGGTCAGCGCTGCTCTCTGGGGACCCAGGGCATGGCAGCACCCCGGGGAGCAGCAGCCTGTGGAGTGGTGAAGTCTTCCCAGCTCCCACGGACCGTCCCCATCCACTTCCGGCCGAGGTGTGTCGGCCCATCGCCTGCAATGACCCACAAAGGTAAACCGTGCGTCTCGTCCCCGTGGGATACCTGCACCATCGCTCTGCTAAGAACAGGTATTAGTTCCCTGGTGTAGGTACGCAGCTTCGTTGTGACCAGGACCAGCTTGGGTCGTGCAGCTGGGTTATTCCACAGTTTATCAAAAGTTCTCCGACTCATCAACGATGGACCCGATCCCGTGTCCACTTCCATACTCACAGGGACTCCGTTAATTTTTACTTCCCTTATCACTGGGGGCAAATCGTCGGTACACGTGTACAGTCCAAACACCTCATCATCTTCTGCCTGCTCCTCGCTGGATGGTGGATCATCCCCCATCTCCTCAGCCACATGGTGAGTGCGATTTCTTTTACACATACGCTGAAGGTGGCCTTTCGTGTGACAGGTATTGCACATGTACTCCGCAAACCTGCACTGTGAGCCCAATGGCTTCCTCCACAACGCCAGCATGGTGCTGCTTGATTGGCCCCTCTCAGCGGACTCTGAGTTCCAGGACCCCGAGGTCCGTGCTCTCTGCCCGAGACAGAGCACGTTCTGCAGTTTTGTCCGTGGTGGGTGCTATCCTGTGGACAGTGCCTGCCGTGTTCGAGACTGTGTGGATTATTTGCTTGGTGCTGCAAGTCGAGGTCATATGTGCCCGGCTGATGGTGATGGCTTTTGTCAGGGTGACTGTGGGTTCCGTGGCTAACAGCTTGTGAAGGAGGCCCTCGTGGCCAATCCCCATAACGGAAACGTCCCGTAACGCCTCGTCAAGGTGTGCGCCAAAATCACACTGTGCCGCGAGTCTCCTGAGGTCCGCAGCATATTTGGTGACATCCTGGCCCCCAGGTCTGCAGTGATGGTAAAATTTGTATCTGGCCGTGAGGATGCTCCTTCGCTTTCAACTTGTCACGAATGAGTTCAGTCAGCTCCTCGTATGACTTGTCCCTGGCGCTCCCGGGTGCCAGCAAATCGCTGACGAGACAGTAAACCTCATCTCCACAACTGGAGAGCAATATCGCCTTATGCTTATCTCTCATTGCGTCCGTGTTCTCCGTCAGGTCGTTTGCTGTGAAGTAGTACTCGAGCCTTTCTGTGAAGGCCTCCCAATCATTGCCCACAGTAAAATCCTTTAGCGAGCCCAGAGTAGCCATAGTTGCGTGGAGTTCGTCCGCTTCCTTGTCGCCAATGTGGTGTATGTAGCACACAAATCACGGACTCCACACGGTCTGGTGTAAATCTAACTGCTGTGACCTTCGTCCTTTATTGTTCAGCTCCAGAGTGCCTCTCAGATGTGGTGGTCAGCCTTTTATAGTGCCTGTTGCAGGTACTTCCAGGTTTCCCACCACAGCGCCCTCTGTGGTGCAGCATTGTGCTTGCATTACATTTAAGGTACCAGGACGATACACACACCAATACATAACATCACAAAACTGACGGCAACTTTCTCTCTCTACTTCCCCACAAGTGACCAGCCTAACTTGGCAATGATCCGTTTTGGGATTGTCTCAAGTGTAATAAGCATAAACGATCACTGGAATGTCAAATGATCTTTCATTGTCTCCTGGACGCAAGTCCAGATACAAAAGACAAAATACTGTGGATGCTGGAAATCTGAAATATAAACTCAAAATGTTGGAAATACTCAGCAGGTCAGGCAGCATATATGGAGAGAGAGAGAAACAGGTTAACGTTTCAGGTCTGTGACCCTTCATCAGAACTGGAACATTTAGATGCAACAGTACAGGTGCAGGGAAAGGGTGGGGAGGGGAGAAGGAAAAAACAAAAGGGAAGGTCTGTGATCGGTTGGAAGGCAGGAGTGATTTAAATGGCCAAAGGGATGATGGGGCAAGGCAAAATGGGGTGGTAATGGGCATCTAAAAAAAACACAAGATGGGTCTAGAGAAGGTGTAAATGGCAATAGGAGAATCATTACCAGCACCTGCTGTCCAGAAAAATGGGAGCAGTGGTTATGATTTGAAATTGTTGAACTCTGTCGAGTCCGGAAGGCTGCAAAGTGCCTAATCGAAAGATGAGGTGCTGTTCCATTGAGCTTCATTGGAACAGTGTAGAAGGTCGAGAACAGAGAGGTCAGTGGGGCGGAGAATTAAAATGGCAAGTGACCAGAAGCTCAGGATCATGCTTGCATACTGAACGGAGGTGTTCAGCAAACTGGATCACCCAATCTGTGTTTGGTCTCCCCAATGTAGAGAAGACTGTATTGTGAGCAGTGAGTAAAATTTACTAACTTGAAAGAAGTACACACAAATCGCTGCTTCACCTGGAAGGAGTGTTTGGGGAAGGGAGGAGGTGAAAGGGCAGGTGTTCCATCACCTGCGCTTGCATGGGAAGGGGCGCGGGTGCTAGGAGTGATGGGAGTGGACCAGGATGTCACAGAGGAAACGGTCCCTTCGAAATGTTGAAGGAGGAAGATATATTTGGTGGTGACATCGCGCTGGAGGTGGCAGAAATGGTGGAGGATTATCCGTTGAATGTGGAGGCTAATTGGTTGGAAGGCAAGACAAAGGGAGCCCATTCGTGGTTCTGGGAAGGGGCTAGATCAGAAATGTGGGAATATAACAGGCATGGTTGAGGGCCCTGTAGCCACAGTGGAAGGGAATCCTCGGTTGAGGAAAAAGGAAGATGTATCGGAAGCACTTGTGTGGAAGGTGGCATCGTCGGAACAGATGAGGCGGGGATGGAGAAACTGTGAGAATGGAATAGAGTCCTTGCAGAAAGCTGGGTGGGAGGAAGTGTAATCAAGTGGCTGAGAGAGTAAGGGCTTATGGTAGATATTGGTTGACGGCCTGTCCCCAGAAATGGAGACGGAGAAGTTGAAGAAGGGAAGGGAAGAGTCAGAGATGGACCATGTGAAGTCGATGGAGGATTGAAACTTTGATGCAAAGTTAATGAAATTTTCCAGTTCGGGGCGAGAGCAGGAAGTGGCACTGATACAGTCATCAATGTGCCAGTAAAAGAGGTGAGGGAGGGGACTGGAGTAGGACTGGAACAAAGATTGTTCCACATAGCTCATAAAAAGACAGGCATAGCTCAGACCCATATGTGTTCCCATAGTGACACCTTTTATTTGGAACCAGAGGAGGGTGGTGATGGATGGGGACTTGTTGGACTTCAAGGAAGAAGTGGAGGGGGCCCGTAGGCCATCCTGGTAGGGGATGGAGGTGTAGAGAGACTGGATGTGCACGGTGAAAGGGAGACAGTTGGGGCCAGGAAACTGTTGAAGTGGCATTGGTGTCAGAAGAGTTGCGGATGTCGGTGGGAAGAGATTGGACAAGGGGAAAAAAAATAGAGTTGAGATAGGAAGAAATAAGTTCCATAGGGCAAGAACAGGCTGAAACGATGGCTCTGCCAAGGCAGCCCTGTTTGTGGATCTTGGGAAGGAGGTAGCAGTGGGCGTTGGAGGACTGAGGTTGGAGGTCATATGGGGAAGATCTCGAGAGGAAATGAGGCCCCCGATGGTCTAGGAAATGATGGCTTGATATTTAGTGGTGGGCCGTGGTTCGGGAAGATAGGAGGAGATGTGAGAAAGTTGCCGTTCAGCCTCCACATGGTCTGTTCGCCAAACGAATAAAGCGCCGCCCTTGTCAGCAGGTTTAATGGCGATGTCGGGTGGAGCAGAGAGAACGGAGTGCTGCAAATTTGGAAGGAAGCAGATTATGTGAGTGAGGGGTGCAGAGAAAATGAGATGACCACTGTCATGCGTCAGTTGCCAGTGAAAAGATTGAGAGGGCAAGAAGTCAGAGGGAGGGGTCCAGGTGGAATGAGAATCCTGAAGCCGGGATTCTGTACGGGTTTGCTGTACGGCGGTGGGGAGGAGGGGGAACTCCTGGCCAAAGAAGTGGGTGCAAAGGCAATGGAAGAAGGGCTCAACATCGTGCTGAGCTTGAAATTCATTAAGTAAATGTATGAAGCTGAGAGCTTTTGTTGAGGACTGGTCAGAGGGGATAGTGAAAACATGGGAAAGGAGTCGGAGGAAAGTGAAAGGGAAGGAGGATCCAGAAGGGCGTTGGTATCTAAGAGTTGTTGAAACTTGCGGTCCTTGACACCTGGAAGTAAGAAAAAAAGATTTTTGTTAAAGCGCCAAATGAGGCAAAGGATGAAATGGAACTACAGACCAGGGCAACTCTGAAAGAGAGTGAGTTGGTACTGCTGAAGAGAGAGGTCGAGAGATTTCATGTGTCGGTCACAATGTTGAGCGTGGATCTTGGGAAACAGCGAGAGTAGTAGTTCTAGATACGATGAATATAATGCAGATATCTGTAATTCTGGGTGGATCTGGATCATGGGTCCAGATTCCCAATCTGAAACCTAATCCACAACTGCCAGCCATGCTGTCTTGTTAATTTAATGCCTCGAAAGCTATGATTAGCTCAATGGTAGAATTTTTAAGATATATTAAATTGTATTGCACAAGGTTCCCTATTGCAGAATAGTCTGAAGCCCGAAAATGTGACACATACGAGGTATGAAGACCAAGGTGAAAGCGCTTTAGAGAATGGTTGATAATTGAATCAGGGCATATAGACTTAATTCAGTCCCCATTTTTAAGTCATATATTCTGCCCGATTATGTTTCTATTATAAATTCCTATGTCCCCATTTATAATGGAATTTCCTATGTAAACTTGTTTAGCTATAATTACATTCTCCTGCCAGTGGTGGCACATCTGGGGCCTGGCCTAATTTTCAGCCCTTTCAGTGCTCTCTCCTGTGTAGGACTTTACCCTATGGGTTTTGAACACAAAGACTTATAAGAACACTGAGATTTTACAATACATTAGACTTTATTAAAAAGATTTAAAATGACTAAGATTCGAGTTCAAAACTATCGCATACAGAGTTAAAATCAAAAACCGAAACTACAAATTCTCTAGCTTACCGATTTTAGATTCAAACTTTGCAACATCTATGCCCCACTTTCCCCAGTTTCGTACAATTTAAAAATAACCTTAAACTTCGCAATGTATATTCTCCTACATTAACTGGTTATGCACAATGCCTCTCGCAATGTATATATCCAATTGTTTACAGTTATCCTACGGCTGATCAGACCAATGGATTAAGAATGGAAAAAAATATTCAGTGTGCCTGGCTAGCGCACATTCCTGTTGACGTCCCAGCTCAAGAGAAAGAAGATTCCTTTGTTTGAAGTTTTTATACTTCCTCAAACAAACTGAGCCCGGATAGCAGCCAGATGTCCAGATATGTTTGGCCAGAGATAACTTGACCATTTCACAGATTGGCCAACTCGATTGTCCTTCAACATGCCTCTTCCTGTTTGATGCCTCTTCCTGTTTGAATTCAAACTGCTTGTTGTCGGAATGATTTCCCTTCAGACAGGTTACAGATGATTTTTCTTCTGCCACAAGCCTTCACCTGCCAGAGTTATGGTGGGAGTATGCTGGAAAGTGCTAAGGATTTTCAGCCCCTTAATTCACATCAACTTTTTCACTATACAAACATGATTTATTGGGTGATTTAGAGAGATGCTCCAATTATAGAATCGTAGAATGATACAGCACAGAACGAGGCCATTTGGACCATTGTGTCTGCGCTGGCTTTTTGAAAGCTATCCATTTAGTCCCACTAACTTCTTTCCCCATAGCGCAGCAAAATTTTCCTTTTCAAGTATTTATCCAATTTCATTTTGAAAGTTATTATTGAATCTGCTTCCAATACCCTTTCAGGCAGTGCATTCCAGATCATCATTACGCGCTGTGTTGCATAATTTTTTCTTTCCTTATGTTGCCTCTGGTTCTTTTTGCCAATTACCTGAAAACTGTGTTCTCTGGTTACCGATGCTTCTGCCACTGGAAACAGTTTCTCCTTATTTACTCTATCAAAACACTTCAAGATTTTGAACACCTCTATTAAACCTCCTATTAACGTTCTCTGCTCTAAGCAGAGCAACTCCAGTTTCTGTAGTCCCTCCGTGTAACTGAAGTCTTTCATCTCTGGTACCATTCTAATAAATCTCCTCTCCACCCTCCTCCATGGCTTTGACATCCTTCCAAAAGTGTGGTGCCCAGAATTGGACACAATCCTCCAGCTCGGGCCTAACTAGTGTTTTATAAAGTTTCAGCATAACTTTCTTGCTTTTGTACTCTATACCTCTGTTTATAAAGCCAAGGATTCTGTATACCTTTTTAACAGCCTTCATAACTGTCTTGCCACTTTCAAAGACTTGTATACATACACGCCCAGGTCTCTCTTCCTGCACCTCCTTTAAAATAGTATCATTTAGTTTGTATTACCTCTCCTCGTGTCTTCCAATTTCACCAGTCTGTCTCTGTCCTCCTGAAGTCTGTTACTATCCTCAATGTTTACTACATCAGTGTCCGCTTTGGCTCAGTGGGTAGCACACTTGCCTCTGGGCCAGAAGGTTGTGGGTTCACATAAATCTAGGCTGACACTCCAATGCAGTGCTGAGGAAGTGCAGCACTGTCGGAGGTGCTGTCTTTTGGATGAGACGTTAAACCGAGACACCGTCTGCCCTCTCGGGTGGATGTAAATGATCCATGGCATTATTTTGAAGAAGTGCAGGGGAGTTATCCCTGGTGTCCTGGCCAATATTTATCCCTCAATCAACATAACAAAAACAGATTAACCGGTCATTATCACATTGCTTTTGGGAGTTGGCTGTGGGAGTGACTACACTTAAAAAATACTTAATTGGCTGTAAAGCACTTCGAGACATCCGGTGGTTGTGAAAGGCGCTATATAAATGCAAGTATTTCTTTTTTTATTTTCTGCACTGTTTATTACATTATTTCTTGCCTATTGTTACATGATATTTTCTTTCTTTTGCCAAGAAAAAGGTAGGGCCTATTAGAGACCATGAGAGTAATCTGTGTGTGGCACGGAAGATGTGGGTATGGTTCTTAATGAATATTTTTTGTCTGTTTTCACAATGGAAAGAGGCAATGCAGATACTGTTATCGAGGAGGAGTGTGAAATTCTGGATGAAATAAGCATAGTGGGAGAGGAGGTATTAAGGGGTTTAGCAGCTTTGAAAGTGGATAAGTCCCCAGGCCCGGATGCAATACATCCTAGGCTGTTGAGTGAAGCAAAAGAAGAAATAGCAGAGGCCTTGACCATCATTTTCCAGTCCTCTTTGGATTCAGGCATGGTGCCGGAGGACTGCAAATGTGGTACCCTTGTTTAAAAAGGAAGAAAGGGATAGGCTGAGTAATTACAGGCCTGTCAGCCAAACCTCAGTGGTGGGAGATTTATTGGACAAAATCCTGAAGAACAGAATAAACCTACATTTAGAAAGGCAAGGATTAATCAGGGACAGTCAGCGTGGAGTTGTTAAGGGAAGATAGTGTTTGACTAACCTGATTGAATTTTTCAAGGAGGTAACCAGGAGGGTAAATGAGGGTAGTCCGTACAATGTAGTGTATATGGACTTTAGCGAAGCTTTTGATAAGGTCCCACATGGTAGACTGGTCACGAAGGTAAAAGCCCATGGGATCCAGGGCAAAGTGGCAAGTTGGCAAGTTGGATCCAAAATTGGCTTAGAGGTAGGAAGCAAAGGGTAATGATTGATGGATGTGTTTGTGACTGGAAGGATGTTTCCAGTGTGGTTCCGCAGGGCTCAGTACTGGGTCCCTTGCTTTTGTGGTATACATCAATGATCTAGATTTGTGCGGTGTGGAGGCCCCGACCTGCGTGAGAACACCAGCGGCAGGTCGGGGCCATAAAAGGAGCGGAGGTGAGTAGCCCAGGAGCAGTGAGGCAGCATGCCACTCCAGGGAGCAGCGCGAGCTGGCGCGGGAGGACGACTGAAGCGAATAGTGACGTCGTCAAGGTTCGGGTCAGTGATTGGAGCATGGGCAGATACAGCAGGAGCAGCGAGGTTGTGGAGGGATGTGATAGGGGCCCAGGGGAGATGTGAGTTCAGGGCCAGGGACAGCACGGGCCAGCCCACACTGCGATATGTGTGCACACTAGGTCTGTG
The DNA here is from genome assembly GCF_044704955.1 of Pristiophorus japonicus. Taxonomy (NCBI): domain Eukaryota; kingdom Metazoa; phylum Chordata; class Chondrichthyes; family Pristiophoridae; genus Pristiophorus; species Pristiophorus japonicus. The sequence continues at coordinate 232,059,730 of NC_091978.1, forward strand.
CAGCAGAGCTGGTCTTCACTCGTCTTGGGTAATCCTTGCCACTGGACCAAGACCTAGCTCTGTCAAGCCTGTATGGTGGCTGGTGTGCAACGGCCACCACACGTTAAAAAAAATTCACGCACAGGCATCTTACACCCTTGAAGATGTAGTTCGGGTCCTTCATTCAAAACACCTGTGAACTCATCCTTTTCTGGCGTGGAAGCAAGTCATCCTCATTTTGATGGACAGCCTATGATGCTGAGATTTGAATATAGGGGGTATGATTAAGAAGTTTGCAGATGACATTAAAATTGGCTGTGTGGTTGATAATGAAGAGGATAGCCATCATAAGCAGTCCCTCGGAATCAAGGAAGACTTGCTTCCACTCTTAAAATGAGTTGTTAGGTGGCTGAACAGCCCAATACGAGAACCACTGTCTCTGTCACAGGTGGGACAGGTAGTCATTGAGGGAAGGGGTTGGTGGGACTGGTTTGCCGCATGCTCTTTCCGTTGCCTGTGCTTGATTTCTGCATGCTCTCGACGATGAGACTCGAGGTGTTCAGCGGAAACGTTACAAGGACACCTTCAAAGCCTCCCTGATGAAGTGCAACTCCCCACTGACCCCTCGGAGTCCCTGGCCAAAGACCGCTCTAAGTGGAGGAAGTGCATCCGGGAGGGCGCTGAGCACCTTGAGTCTCATCGCTGAGAGCATGTAGAAATGGGCTATGTGGTTGATAATGAAGAACAAAGTCATCGGCTGCAGGAGGATATCAATCTATTGGTTAGGTGGGCAGAAAAGTGGTAAATGGAATTTAATTCGGAGGAGTATGAGGTAATGCATTTGGGGAGGGCTAACAAGGAAAGGATATAGACATTATAAATGGTAGGCCACTTAATAGTGTAGATGAACAAAGGGACCTTGGAGTGCTTGTCCACAGATCCCAGAAAGTAGCAGGCCAGGTGGATAAGGTGGTTAAGAAGGCATACGGAATGCTTGCCTTTATTGGCCGAGGCATAGAATACAAGAGCAGGGAGGTTATGCTTAAATTGTATAATACACTGGTTAGGCCACAGCTGGAATACTGTGTGCAGTTCTGGTCACCGTATTATAGGAAGGATGTGATTGCACTGGCGAGGGTACCGAAGAGATTTTCGAGGATGCTGCCTGGAATGGAGAATCTAGCTATGAGGACATTGGATAGGCTGGGTTTGTTCTCCTTGGAACAGAGGAGGCTGAGGGGAGACCTCATTGAGGTGTATAAAATTTTGAGGGGCCTGGATATAGTGGAAAGCAAGGGTTATTTCCCTTGGTGGAGGGGTCAATTACGAGGGGGCGTAGGTTTAAGGTGGTTGGTGAAGGGTTTAAAGGGGATATGAGGGGAAGCTTCTTCAGAGGGTTGTGGGAGTCTGGAACTCACTGCCTGGAAAAGTGGTAGAGGCAGAAACCCTCACTACATTTAAAAGGTGTTTGGATGGGCACTTGAAGTGCCATGACCTGCAGCGTTACAGACCTAGAGCTGGTAAGTGGGATTACACTGGATAACCGCTTTTTGGCTGGTGCAGATACGATGGTAGGTACTTTAGGGAATCTTAATGCAGCCAGAGTAATCTCCTGGACTAGTTACGATCGCCTGGGTGGGTTGGAGAGAAATTTTCCTAGATTTTTTTCCCCCTATTGGCCTGGGTTTTTCTGGTTTTTTTTATAAAGTTTTTTTGACTCTCCCAGAAGATCGCATGGCTCCAGGTGGAGTGTAGGGTGTTGCGATACATGGGGTGTCGTGGTTGTGTGGGGCGGGTTGGTTGGGCCGAATGCTCTTTACCTGTCAACCATTGTTCATTGTTCATAGGTTTATATGCAACCTTCAGGGCTGCTGACCGAGGGCCGTGTGGCTCTTTGTCGGCCGGCGCGGGCACGATGGGCTGAAATGGCCTTCTGCGCTGTAAATTTCTCTGTTTCTAAGTCTTAAAATGCAAATTAGGTAATGGATCTTTATCGCTCTGAAATCGGCTAGTCCTTATTCCAGTTTAATAATCAATGTTAATTACTCTATTCAGTGAATGCTCCACTTTTAAAATACATCTTCAACAAAGTAAATTTCAAGAAATATCCAGAGAATCATAATATTCAACAGGAAATCTATTCCCTCTTGTGGCATTTTGCTTTTTGAATATAATGAATTGTATCAAATAGAATACCAATAATCTGATTAATTTCACATCAACTGATTCTAGTTTTGAAGATGTTCGGAAGTACATAGGACTTCATAAAATTATTTAAGGTTTTTGTTTTAATCCCTATGGATTGTCTTTCCTGAGATTGAGAATCGTCCTTCTATTTTCTAAATCTTGAGTTATAGTTTAGATTCAATGGAAATCCTTATTAGCCGGGAAATTGTGTTGGGGAAATTGATGGGATTGAAGGCCGATAAATCCCCAGGGCCTGATGGACTGCATCCCAGAGTACTTAAGGAGGTGGCCCTAGAAATAGCGGATGCATTGACAGTCATTTTCCAACATTCCATTGACTCTGGATCAGTTCCTATGGAGTGGAGGGTAGCCAATGTAACCCCACTTTTTAAAAAAGGAGGGAGAGAGAAAACAGGGAATTATAGACCGGTCAGCCTGACCTCAGTAGTGGGTAAAATGATGGAATTAATTATTAAGGATGTCATAGCAGTGCATTTGGAAAGAGGTGACATGATAGGTCCAAGTCAGCATGGATTTGTGAAAGGGAAATCATGCTTGACAAATCTTCTGGAATTTTTTGAGGATGTTTCCAGTAGAGTGGACAAAGGAGAACCAGTTGATGTGGTATATTTGGACTTTCAGAAGGCGTTCGACAAGGTCCCACACAAGAGATTGATGTGCAAAGTTAGAGCACATGGGATTGGGGGTAGTGTGCTGACATGGATTGAGAACTGGTTGTCAGACAGGAAGCAAAGAGTAGGAGTAAATGGGGACTTTTCAGAATGGCAGGCAGTGACTAGTGGGGTACCACAAGGTTCTGTGCTGGGGCCCCAGCTGTTTACACTGTACATTAATGATTTAGATGAGGGGATTAAATGTAGTATCTCCAAATTTGCGGATGACACTAAGTTGGGTGGCAGTGTGAGCTGCGAGGAGGATGCTGTGAGGCTGCAGAGTGACTTGGATAGGTTAGGTGAGTGGGCAAATGCATGGCAGATGAAGTATAATGTGGATAAATGTGAGGTTATCCACTTTGGTGGTAAAAACAGAGAGACAGACTATTATCTGAATGGTGACAGATTAGGAAAAGGGGAGTTGCAAAGAGACCTGGGTGTCATGGTACATCAGTCATTGAAGGTTGGCATGCAGGTGCAGCAGGCGGTTAAGAAAGCAAATGGCATGTTGGCCTTCATAGCAAGGGGATTTGAGTACAGGGGCAGGGAGGTGTTGCTACAGTTGTACAGGGCATTGGTGAGGCCACACCTGGAGTATTGTGTACAGTTTTGGTCTCCTAACCTGAGGAAGGACATTCTTACTATTGAGGGAGTGCAGCGAAGGTTCACCAGACTGATTCCCGGGATGGCGGGACTGACCTATCAAGAAAGACTGGATCAACTGGGCTTGTATTCACTGGAGTTCAGAAGAATGAGAGGGGACCTCATAGAAACATTTAAAATTCTGACGGGGTTAGACAGGTTAGATGCAGGAAGAATGTTCCCAATGTTGGGGAAGTCCAGAACCAGAGGACACAGTCTAAGGATAAGGGGTAAGCCATTTAGGACCGAGATGCGGAGGAACTTCTTCACCCAGAGAGTGGTGAACCTGTGGAATTCTCTACCACAAAGTTGTTGAGGCCAATTCACTAAATATATTCAAAAAGGAGTTAGATGAAGTCCTTACTACTAGGGGATCAAGGGGTATGGTGAGAAAGCAGGAACTGAAGTTGAATGTTCAGCCATGAACTCATTGAATGGCGGTGCAGGCTAGAAGGGCCGAATGGCCTACTCCTGCACCTATTTTCTATGTTTCTATGTTTGCATCTCTTTAGTTACAAGCATTTTTTTATTCACAAGTTTTTATTCACAACTTGGATTTCAATAATGTGGGGTAGCTCTTTTATAGTTTATATAGTTTAGGAGAACGAGTAAAGCACTTAATGTAAAGAGTGGTTAATACTCTTCTGGCTAGGGCAGCCCAGGAAAAAATTTGGAATCATTAAAAAAACTGGTGTTGTAAAGGGGGTTGGGGGTTACTTACTATAGTCAGTTTTTAAACGTTCAGTGTTTCATTTGGATTTGAGGGGTTGGCTCCTGACATCTGCTAAATCTGGATTTCTTATCTTGGCGGCAAACCTGTCTTTTATGAGTTTAGGCATCTGCCACTGGGTTAAAAGCTCCTTTTGTGAATTATGTTTGTTTCCTTCCTCCTTGAAATCTCATCGAAGGTGTTCTTTGTTTTCAAGTGGACCTGAAAATTAAATCCATTTTTATGTGGATATTGAGTGAGTGAAAGTATTAAACTTTTCATCTCTTGTTTTTTGAATGCAATTCAAGCTCTCTGTTAGTTTTACTTCTCCCAAATATGAAATATGTGGTATGTGGTAGTTGAGGAATGACCAGACTTCATTGAGTGAATTAAGTGGCTGAAGCCTCAGACCTGTGACTTCATATCATAGAATCATAGACGTTTACAGCACAGAAGTAGGCCATTTCAGCCCATGGTGTCCATGCCGGCCAACAAGAGGCCATCCAGCTTAATCCCACTTTCCAGCTCTAGGTCCGTAACCCTGCAGGTTATGGCACTTCAGGTGCACTTCCACGTACTTTTTAAATGTGGTGCGGGTTTCTGCCTCTACCACCCTTTCAGGCAGTGAGTTTCAGACCCCCACAACCCTCTGCGTGAAGAAATTTCCCCTCAAATCCCCTCCAAACCTTCTACCAATTACTTTAAGTTTGTGCCCCCTGGCTGTTGACCTCTCTGTTAAGGGAAATAGGCACTTTCTATCAACTATATCGAGGCCCCTCATAATTTTGCATACCTCAATGAGGTCTCCCCTCAGCCTTCTCTGTTCCAAGGAGAACAAACCCAGCCGATCCAATCTATCCTCGTAGCTAGATTCTCCATTCCAGGCAGCATCCTCGTAAATCTCTTCTGCACCCTCGCCAGTGCAATCACGTCCTTCCTCTAATACGGCGACCAGATCTGCACACAGTATTCCAGCTTTGGCCTAACCAGTGTATTATACAATTTAAACATCACCTCCCTGCTCTTGTATTCTATGCCTTGGCTAATAAAGGTAAGCATATTCTGTATGCCGCCTTAACCACCTTATCTATCTGGCCGCCTACTTTCAGGGATCTGTGGACATGCACTCCAAGGTCCCTTTGTTCCTTTACACTTCTCAGTATCCTATCGTTTAATGTGTATTCCCATTCCTTGTTGGCCCTCACCAAATGCATCATCTCACACTTCTCTGGATTAAGTTCCATTTGCCACTGTTCTGCCCACCTGACCAGTTGATTGATATCTTCCTGCAGTCCGTAGCTTTCTTCTTCACTATCAACCACACAGCCAATTTTAGTGTCATCTGCAAACTTCTTAATCATACCCCCTATATTCAAGTCTAGATCATTGATGTATACCTCAAAGCAAGGGACCTGGTACTGAGCCCTGCAGAACCCCACTGGAAACATCCTTCGTCACAAAAACACCCATCAACCATTACCCTTTGCTTCCTGCCTCTGAGCCAATTTTGGATCCAACTTGCCACTTTGCCCTGGATCCCATGGGCTTTTACTTTTGTGACCAGTCTACCATGTTGGACCTTATCAAAAGCTTTTCTAAAATCCATATACACTACATCATTCGCTTTGCCCTCATCAACCCTCTTGATTATCATCTTGAAAAAATCAATTAAGTTAGTCAGACACAACCTTCTCTGAGCAAATCTGTGCTGACTGTCCTTGATTAATCCGTGTCTTTCTAAGTGAAGATTTATCCTGTCCTTCAGGATTTTTTTCCAATAATTAGACTGACTGGCCTGTAATTACTCAGTCTATACCTTTCTCCCTTCTTAAATAAAGGTACCACATTAGCAGTCCTCTGGCACCACACCTGAAACCAGAGAGGATTGGAAAATGATGGTCAAAGCCTCTGCTATCTCCTCTCTTCACTTAACAGCCTGGGATACTTTTCATCCGGGCTTGGGGACTTATCCACTTTCAAAGCTGTTAAACCCCTTAATATTTCCTCTCTCTATTTATTTCATTTAATATTTCACACTCCTCCTCTTCGATAGTAGTGTCTGCATCGCCCCTCTCTTTTGTGAAAGCAGACGCAAAGTATTCATTAAGAACCATACCCACATCTTCCGCCTCCACACACACATTACCCTCATGGTCTCTAATAGGCTCTACCATTTCTTTAGTTATTCTCTTGCTCTTAATATATTATAAAACATCTTTGAGTTTTACTTGCTAAGAATTTTTCATCTTTCTTAATATCCTTTTTAATTTCACCCCTAGTCTTTCTATACTCCTATGGAGATTCTGCAGTATTTAGCCCTCGGTATCTGTCATAAACCTCCCTTTTCTCCCTTTTTTTCTTTGTCCCTCAACATCCAAAGGGCTCTAGATTTGTTAGTCCCACCTTTTTTCTTTAAGGGTACATAATTGGTCTGAACCCTCCGGATCTTCTCCTTGAATGCCTCCCACTGCTCTGACACTAATTTACCTTCAGGTAGCTGTTTCCACTCCACTATGGCCAAATCAACTCTCAGCTTAGCAAAGTTGGCTTTTCAACAATTTAGAACTTTTATTCCTGGTCTATCCTTGTCCCTTTCCATAACTACCTTAAATCTAACTGAATTATGGTCACTAGCGCCTAAATGCTCTCTCACTGATGCCCCTTCCAACTGCCCAGCTTCATTCCCTAAAACTTAATCCAGAACCGCCCCTGTCTCGTGTTGGGCTTGCTACATACTGGCTAAAATAAGTTCTCTTGAATGCATTTTAGGAATTCCGCACCCTCTATACCTTCACACTAATTTTGTCCCAGTTAATATTAGGATAGTTGAAATCCCCCACTATTACTGCCCTATAGTTTTTGCACTTCTCTGAAATTTGCCTACATATTTGCTTTTTTATTCCCCTCTGACTGGGGTTCTATCGTACACTCCCAGCAGTGTGATCGTCCCATTTTTGTTTTTCAGTCGACCTATATAGCCTCGTTTGATGATCCCTCCTCACAGCTGTAATAGTTTCTTTAATTAATACCGCAACCCTCCCCATCCCTTTTAACCCCCTCTCTATCCCATCTGAAGATTCTGTAACCAGGAATATTGAGCTGCTCTACCTGCCCCTCTTTTAGCCATGTCTCTGTAAAAGCTATAATATCATACTCCCAAGTGTCTACCTGTGCCCTCAGCACATCTGCCTTATTCCCTAGACTCCTTGCATTGAGGTATATACCACTTAGCACAGCGAGACCTCCTTGTTGACTACTTTCTCGCCCTTGTTTCCTCTGCCCTTCAAATTTGCCTTCTACCTTATTGCTTTCCAATTCCAGCTTTACTCCCCTCTACTGAATCTATTCTCTGGTTCCCATCCCCCTACTAAGCTAGTTTAAATCCTCCCCAACAGCACTAGCAACCCCCCCCCCCCTCCACCCCCCATGAGGATATTGGTCCTGGCTCTGTTGAGTTGCATCCCAACCGGCTTGTACAGGTCCCACCTCTCCCAGAAGTGGTCCCAATGCCTCAGGAATCTAAAGCCCTCCCTCCTGCACCATCTCTCCAGGCACTGGTTCATTTGCTCTATCCTCCTATTTCTGTACTCACTAGCTTGTGGCACCGGCAGTAATCCGGAGAGTACTACCTTTTGAGGTCCTGCTTTTTAATCTCTTCCTCCAGTTCCCTAAACTCTACCTACGGGACCTCATCTCTCTTTCTACCTATGTCATCGATACCGATGTTGGTAGCTGCTAGTTTTATTGCTTGTGCTACCTATTGAGGTGTGTTTGCAGGTGTGATTGAAATTCTGATACTGAAAGTGTCAGATAGAGGTTCATGCTATTTCACTGTGGATAACAATCTCATTTTCCTTTTTTTTTAAAACAGAAAACTGTGGACTATATGACTACAATGTCTCTGCCTTCCACGCTGGTTAAATGCCTCTACCTATTCTTTGATCTTCCACATGTGCCTGATGTACCTGGAGGAGCTCAGACAGAGCTACCACTCAGTGAACGACGGGCACTGTTGCAGAAAGTGTTTGTACAGGTAAAATACTCTGTTTGAATTTGCTTCGAATTTTCCTGAGATTTCTTAATGACATTTTCAATGCAGCAACTTCACCCAGAACCAACTGTCTATCAGCTGTAATCACTGTTTTTAATGAGTAAGCTGAACTGAGTTGAGTGGTATTCCTTTTTTGGTGGTTGTAAAATTTGTAATATTGTGATTCTACATAATTTGCCCATTAAAAATGTATTTTAATGTCAAATACAATCACTTCTTATTGCCTTCCATTTCTGACCGTATCAAGGGGCCCAAATTTGGCCAGGAGTTGCTCCGGTTTTTTTGGAGCAATTTGATTTTTCTGTAGTATCTTAAAAATCCCCACTCTCCACATTTAATTTGCACCAGTGTAAGTGAGTTGGTTAGGATTTTTTAAAGTTTTTTTTTCAAAAGGGGGCATTACCAGCCACCTATGCCTGTTTTGACCATTTAAGCCAATTTGGACAGCTAATAGTTGCTCCAACCTAACTTAGGCTAGTGTATGTGGCCACTTGTGGCGGCACAGAAAACCCTTGTGGAGAGTTAAGAAATCAGCGCAGGTAGCCAGAGATGGGGTGGGGGGGGGGTGGTGCAAGGGAAGCAAAGAGGATCTTGCAAAGCACTAAACACCTTCACAATAACATTAAAGAAGCGCAAAAACAATCAATAATAAATAAATAAATAAAAAATAAAACTTAAATCTTACCTTCCTAATTCGGCCCCCCGAGGGACTTGCCTTATCCCCGTGGGGCTTGTCCTCTCTCCGAGGAACTTGCCCTCTCTCCAGGGAAAACGTAATCAGTTTTGGGTCATAATGATTTGACGTGCCCACACAAAATGCAACTTTCTCCACTGCTGTCTGCTGGCCCATGTTTTATCGGGAGGTGCTGTTGAAGATTATCGGGTCGTCCCTTTGGATAGGGGCGACGAACATCAAGTCGTCCCTTCGGCCAGGGATAGGGCCGCCGAGCATCGGGTCCGGCTCACAGCCTGCAGGATGCGCTGAGAGGGTGAGGAGCTACTGCGCATGTGCGCAGACTCCACTGTGCATGCGGACAGCTGCCGGCACTGTTTTCGGGACAGGGCTGTAGCTCCGCCTCCCACTCCACGAGAAACGCTGCACCAGGACCCAGGACACACAGCAGAGCGGCCAGAATCGTTAGTAAGTTTTTTGGCGCCGTTTTGAGTGCACAAAGTCGGCGCATCTCGGGAGAGTGCGCCGGAAAAAGGGGTTGGGAAAATTTGGGCCCATTGTGAGGAGGCTAAATGGATTGTCATAATTCAAAGATACAAAAATGTTGTCATCATTTTAATAGTTCTGGTATCTCTCAAAGCTACTTACAATTATCGATTGATTTAGCTTTTAATGTGCAAATGATTTTCTCTCCATTTAAAATTTTATAAGACCTGTAAAAACATCTACTTGTGAAAGCAACACAGGTGCCAGCCAACACCTTAGAAAATATTGCAACTGAGTGCCTGGAATGACAAAAACGATGTTCAGTCTATTTTGAAACACATGTCACTGATCCCATCAGTCTAGGCTAGAATTGAACCTTTGTCCCAGAGATGGAAACGCCAGTGTCTAACCCACTGCACTGCCTATCCCCCCTCCCCAGCTCCAAACTGTGATTTTAATACATCAAAACACTATCTTCAGCAAGCTAAGCCACGCTTTGAGAGATATGTGATTCATCCCCATACTGATGGGTTGCCAATTCCACGTGCCTTCCCTTGGAGAGTTAAAATTAAAGGAAGAGTCAAGCCAGATCACCCTTGCATGTCTCATCATAAACAGTTCATAGTGGCATTGGTGGAATCTTGCAAGCAAGCCTATCATGTTCTTGGCCACAATTGTGTAGGTTGAGAGCTGGGGAATTGGAAGAAAAGAGGATTCATATTCTCCAACAATCAGCAAAAAGCACACATCTTAATGACTAGGTTCATGCTTCCAGGAAAAAAATAATTTGTATAAATTTTATGGTAAGGATTAAAATGTATGGGAGTTTTAGCTGAAATTTAAATGCATTTAGGTTCCTCAGGAAATTTGTGAAGAACTTAGATTCATCAACGTGTGAGCATCTGGGTCTGCCTAGATGCTGATCTGTTTGAACTTAAGAATATCAGATTTTGATTTAGCTTTCCCCAACAACAATAATTTGTATTCATATAGCATCTTTAACATAGTAAAATGACCCAAGGCGCTTCATAGGAGTGTTACAATTTTTTTGGACACGAGCCAGAGGAATTGGGTCAGATGATCAAACCCAATTTGAAGAGGTAGGTTTTAAGGAGGCAAAAGCAAAATACTGTGGATGCTGGAACCTGAAATAAAAACAGAAAATGCTGGAAATTTCAGCCAGTCAGGTAGCATCTGTAGAGTTAATGTTTCAGGTCGCTAACCCTTCATCAGAACTGGTGAATGTTCAAAAAGAACACATTCATAAGAAGCACTGATAGGGAGAGGGGAAAAAAGAACAAAAGGTCTGTGATAGGGTGGAAAGCAGGAGAGATTAGAGAGACAAAAGAGATAATGGACCGAATTGAAATGGTAATGGAAGGAGTTAGAAAAAGGTTAGTCGAGATAGGGTCTGAATGGTGGACTAATGACCAGCTGCCATTGGAGACAAAGAGAAAAAAAACTTAAGGTGGGATGGAGGGGCGGGGGAGAAGGGAGCCAAAAATGGGCAGGGTTATCTGAAATTGTTGAACTCTATGTTGAATCCAGAAGGCTGTAAAATGCCTAAACGAAAGATGATGTGCTGTTCCTCGAGCTTGCGTTGAGCCTTATTGGAACAGTGTAGGAGGACGGAGATGCGGGAGTGGAGCGGGGAATTAAAGTGACAGGTGACCAAAAGCTTAGGGTCACGGACTGAAAGGAGGTGCTCCGCAATGCGGTCAGCCAATCTGCGTTTGGTCTCCCCAACATTTCAATTCGGCCCATCATCCTTTTTATATCTAATCTCTCCTGCCTTCCACCCCATCACAGGCCTTCCTTTTGTTCTTTCTTCCCCTCCCCCTTTGTGTTCCTTAAGAATCTTTTCTTCTCGAACATTCGCCAGTTCTGACGAAGGATCATCGACCTGAAACTTTAACTCTGTTTTTCTCTCCACAGATGCTGCCTGACCAGTCGAGATTTCTAGGTTTTAAGGAGCATCTTGAAGGAGGATAGAGAGTTGGAAAGATTTAGGGAGGGAATTCCAGAGCTTAAGGCCTGCCAGCTTAGAAGGCAGGTCCACCAATGGTTGACGGATGTTCAAGAGGCCAGAATTAGAGGAGCGCAGATATCTTGGGGTAGTTGTGGGACTGGAGGAGATTACGTAGATAGGGAAGGGTGAGGCCATAGAGGGATTTGAAAACAAGGATAAGCATTTTAAAACCAAGGTGTTGCTTAACCGGGAGCCAGTATAGGAGAATGAGCATAGGGGTGATGGGTGACTTGGTGCGAGTTAGGACACGGACAGCAGAATAAAAATTCAAAAACAATATTTTTATTTAACAACAATTCTTACATCGGGAACTTAAGAAAATCTGTCAAATATTGGATCTGATTATAACTTAAGATGTTCATGTAACAGTCATGACAGAAAATAGGTACTGCTGGCTACATTTATACTCTGATTGTCTTAGATAATTTGTTTCTGTTATAGTCAAGTCTGTAGTTTCAACACTGTTGTGCTATTTGTCTATTCTTAATCTTCTGACCAAAATGTAATGCTACTGTCATAGTATCAATGACATGTTTTATTTGCAACTGCAATTTTTTGGATAAAGTAGCTCCGTAGCAGTTCAAAAATGATACCATGATTGTGAATGATCTTTGCTGAATGTAGTATGCAATACTCAGTAATTTTTTGTAGCATGCATCAGCCATTTGTTCCTAAAGGTTAGCATGGGTTTAGCATTTCAATTTGTGACTCTTTTGTGTTAGATCTTGGTGAAACTCTGCAACTATGTGTCACCAGCAGAAGAGCTAGCCCAGAAAGATGATCTCCAGCTTCTGTTCAGTGCTATAACTTCCTGGTGTCCTCCCCATAATATCCTCTGGAGAAAGAGTGCAGGAGAGGTACTAATGACCATATCTCGCCATGGACTCAGTCTCAATGTCGTCAAATACATTCATGGTAGGTACCTGCAACATCCTTCCATCACCATTCCCTTTATCATTTTTATGTGTTTTTGTACTTGCAGTAGCATATTGATTGTCAAAGAATCGTAAAATTATCAGCACTGAAGAAGACCAATCATGCCAGCACCACATCACAGCTACCTACGCTAATTCCATGGCTTTTTCCCAATGACCTTTAATATTTTTCTTGAAGTTTTTATTTAATTTTTCTTAAGTCAATTGACTGTTTCAATTGCCATTTGTGATAATATGTTCTGTATTCTAATGATCCTTTGCATAAGTGAAGTCTTTTAACTTCCTCCTTTAGTTTTGGCCTCCCAATTTAAGGAGGGATATACTTGCATTGGAGGCAGTTCAGAGAAGGATCACTAGGTTGATTCCTGAGCTGAAGGGATTGACTTATTAAGAAAGATTGAGCAGGTTGGACCTATACTCATTGGAGTTCAGAAGAATGAGGTGTGATCTTATTGAAACATATAAGATATGAGGGGGCTCGACAAGGTGGATGCAGAGAGGATGTTTCCACTCGTGGGGGAATCTAGAACTAGTGGGCATAGTTTAAGAATAAAGGGTCGCCTATTTAGAACTGAGATGAGGAGGAATTTCTTCTCTGAAGGTCGTAAATCTGTGGAATTCTCTGCTCCAGAAAGCTCTGGAGGCTAGGTCATTGAACATATTTAAGATGGAGATAGACAGATTTTTAAACGATAAGGGAGTGAAGGGTTATGAGGAGCGGGCAGGGAAGTGGAGCTGAGCCCAAGAACAGATCAGCCATGATCTTATTAAATGGTGGAGCATGCTCGAAGGGCCAAATGGCCTACTCCTGCTCCTATTTCTTATGTTATGCTTCTAGTACTAATCCTCCTTGTTACTTATTAGACTTACTATTGGATTCCCTTAAACTTTTCTTTGCTATAATGAATATTGGATGTTTAACTTAAAAGACTGGTTATGCAACAGCCTCAAGAGATATTCGGCACTGAATTGGAGATTTGCCTTAAAGTATTGCTGACTACATTTACTGTCGGTTCTCCTTAAAATCATAGAATGATACAACACAGAAGGAGCCTGTTTGGCCCATCGTCCTTGTGTCGGCGCTTTAAAAGCTATCCAATTAGTCCCATTCCCCTGATCTTTCCCCATTGCCCTGCAATTTTTGTCCATCAAGTATTTATACAGTTACCATTTGAAAGTTATTATTGAATCTGCTTCCACTACCCATTCAGGCAGTACATTCCAGATCGTAACAAGTTCCCATGTTTAAAAAAAATAATAATAATTCTCCTCGACATGGCTCTCGTTCTTTTGCCAGTTACCTCAAATCTATGTTCTCAGGATACTGACCCTTATTTACTCTTATCAAAACTCTTCATGATTTGAACACCTATATTAAATCTCGCTTGAACATAAGAACATAAGAAATAGGAGCAGGAGTAGGCCATTTGGCCCCTCGAGCCTGCTCTGCCATTTAATAAGATCATGGCTGATCTGATCATGGACTCAGCTCCACTTCCCTGCCCACTCCCTTTATTCCCTTATCGCTCAAAAATCTGTCTATCTCTGCCTTAAGTATATTCAACGACCCAATCTCCATAGTTTTCTGGGGCAGAGAATTCCACAGATTTACAACCGTCAGAGAAGAAATTCCTCTTCAACTTAAATGGGCGGTTTTAAATGGGCGGCCCTTTATTCTGAGACTATGCCCCCTAGTTTGAGTTTCCCCTATGAGTGGAAATATCCTCTCTGCATCTGCCTTATTGAGCCCCCTCATTATCTTATATGTTTCAATAAGATCACCTCTCATTCTTCTGAACTTCAATGTGTATAGGCTCAACCTATCTTCATAAGTCAACCCCCTCATCTCTGGAATCAACCTAGTGAACCTTCTCTAAACAGCCTCCAATGCAAGTATATCTCTCCTTAAATACGGAGAGCAAAACTGTACACAGTACTCTGTGTAGCACCACTAATGCCCTGTACAGTTGTAACAGGACTTCTCTGCTTTTATACTCTATCCCCCTTGTGATAAAGGCCAACATTCCATTTGCCTTCCTGATTACTTGCTCTACCTGCATACTAACTTTTTGTGTTTCATGCACAAGGACACCCAGGTCCCTCTGTGCTGCAGCACTTTACAATTTTTCTATATTTAAATTATAATTTGCTTTTCTATTTTTTCTGCCAAAGTGGATAACCTCATAATTGTCCCACATTATACTCCACCTGTCTCATTTTTCCCTACTCACTTATCTGTCTATATCCCTTTGCAGATTTTTTGTGTACTCCTCACTATTTGTTTCCCCACCCATCTTTGTATCATCAGCAAACTTGGCTACATTACACTCTGTCCCTTCATCCAAGTATTAATATAGATTGTAAATAGTTGAGTCCCCAGTACCAATCCATGCAGCACCCCACTAGTTACTGTTTGCCAACCGGAAAATGACCCATTTATCCTGACACTCTGTTTTCTGTTAGTTAGCCAATCCTCTACCCCCAACCCCGTGAACCATTATCTAGTGCAGTAACCTTTTTATATGGCACCTTATTGAAAGCCTTCTGGAAATTCAAATATACCACATCCACTGGTTCCCTCTTAACCACCCTGCTTGTGACATCCTCAAAGAACTCCAGCAAATTTGTCAAACAACACTCCCTTTCATAAAACCATGCTGACTCTGCTTGATTGAATTAGGCTTATCCAAATATCCTGTTACTGCTTCCTTAATAATGGACTCCAGCATTTTCCCAACGACAGATGTTGGGCTAACTGGTCTACAGTTTCCTGCTTTCTGTCTGCCTCCTTTTTTTTTTAAAATAGCGATGTCACATTTGCGGTTTTCCACTCCACTGAGATCGCCCCAGAATCCAGCAAATTCTAGTAGGTTACGTCATCATCATCATCATAGGCAGTTCTTCGAAATCGAGGAAGACTTGCTTCCACTCTAAAAGTGAGTTCTCAGGTGACTCTACTGTCCTATATGGGAATTACAGACTCTGTCACAGTGGGACAGACAGTGGTTGAAGGACGAGGTAGGTGGGGAGTCTGGTTTGCCGCACGCTCCTCCCGCTGCCTGCGCTTGTTTTCTGCATGCTCTTGGCAACGAGACTCGAGGTGCTCAGCGCCCTCCCGGATGCTCTTCCTCCACTTTGGGTAGTCTTGGGCCAGGAACCATCAGGCGCTGGTGGAGATGTTGCACTTTATCAAGGAGGCTTTGAGGGTGTCCTTGAAACGTATTCTCTGCCCACCTGGGGCTTGCTTGCCCTGTAGGAGTTCCGAATAGAGCGCTTGCTTTGGGAGTCTTGTGTCGGGCATGCGGACGATGTGGCCCGCCCAACGGAGCTGGTCATGTGGTCAGTGCTTCGATCCTGGGGATGTTGGCCAGACTACCCACCCACCCTTTCCTTCAATGACTGTCTGTCCCACCTGTGACGGAGACTGTAATTCCCGTATTGGACTGTACAGTCACCTGAATTCACTTTTAGAGTGGAAGCAAATCTTCCTCAATTTCAAGGGACTGCCTATGATGATGACCTAAGTACTCACATCTCTCATTCTAAGTATATCCTGTCATCACTAATATGATCGGAGTGATCTTTTCCATGCCTCCATAAAGTTGAAACAGACCTAGGCGACTTAGTAGACCTGCAAAGCAGCAATTAACAAAGCTAATAGGATGTTAAACTATAAAGCCAAAGTCAGGAAGTCATGATTAAGCTGTATAATATGCACTTATGTTCTATGTCTACTTCTGGTCACTGAGTCATAAGTTCAAGCATTAGAGAATGCAGAGAAGAGTCATGAGCTGATCCAGTGTGTCAGAGGTTTGAATTATGGGGCTAGATTGAAGAAACATGGACTTTTAAGCCTTGAAAGGAGACCTCTTTTCAGGTGATCTTATAAAATGTACTTAAGATAGTAAATAGTGTGGAAAAAGTAAATGGGGAAAATTACTTCAAAGCAAGTTATGTGACTAAGACATGGTAACACGGATTCCAAATGGTAAAAGGAAAAAGAATATCAGCAGCAAGCTCTTCACACATATGTGAAGAGAAAAATATTAGTGAAGACTAATGTAGGTCCCTTGTAGTCAGAATCAGGTGAATTCATAATGGGGAACAAGGAAATGGCAGACCAATTGAACAAATACTTTGGTTCTGTCTTCACGAAGGAAGACACACATAACCACCTGGAAATACTCGGGGACCGAGGGTCTAGTGAGAAGGAGGAACTGAAGGAAATCCTTATTAGGCGGGAAATTGTGTTGGGGAAATTGAAGGCCGATAAATCCCCAGGGCCTGGTAGTCTTCATCCCAGAGTACTTAAGGAAGTGGCCCTAGAAATAGTAGATGCATTGGTGGTCATTTTCCAACATTCCATGGACTCTGGATTAGTTCCTATGGATAGGAGGATAGCTAATGTAACCCCACTTTTTAAAAAAGGAGTAAGAGAGAAATCGGAGAATTATAGCCTGACCGATAGTGGGGAAAATGTTTGAATCAATTATTAAAGATATAATAGCGCATTTGAAAAGCAGTGACAGGATCGGTCCAAGTCAGCATGGATTTATGAAAGGGAAATCATGCTTTACAATCTTCTAGAATTTTTTGAGGATGTAACTAGTAGAGTGGACAAGGGAGAACCAGTGGATGTGGTGTATTTGGACTTTCAAAAGGCTTTTGACAAGGTCCCAACACAAGAGATTAGTGTGCAAAATTAAGGCAAATGGTATTGGGGGTAATGTATTGACGTGGATAGAGAACTGGTTGGCAGACAGGAAGCAAAGAGTGGGAATAAATAGGTCCTTTTCAGAATGGCAGGCATTGACTAGTGGAGTACCGCAAGGTTCAATGCTGGGACCCCAGCTATTTGCAATATATATTAATGATTTAGACAAAGGAATTGAATGTAATATCTCCAAGTTTGCAGATGACATTAAGCTGGGTGGCAGTGTGAGCTGTGAGGAGGATGCTAAGAGGCTGAAGGGTAACTTGGATAGGTTAGGTGAGTGGGCAAATGCATGGCAGATGCAGTATAATGTGCATAAATGTGAGGTTATCCACTTGGGTGGCAAAAACAGGAAGGCAGATTATTATCTGAATGGTGACAGATTAGTAAAAGGGGAGGTGCAATGAGACCTGGGTATCATGGTACATCAGTCATTGAAAGTAGGCATGCAAGTACAGCAGGCAGTTAAGAAAGCAAATGGCATGCTGGCCTTCATAGTGAGAGGATGTGAGTATAGGAGCAGGGAGGTCTTACTGCAGTTGTACAGGGCCTTGGTGAAATACCTTGAGTATTGTGTGCCGTTTTGGTCTCCAAATCTGAAGAAGGACATTCTTGCTATTGAGGGAGTGCAGCGAAGGTTCACCAGACTGATTCCCGGGATGGCAGGACTGACCTATGAAGAAAGACTGGATCGACTAGGCTTATATTCACTGGAATTTAGAAGAATGAGAGGGGATCTCATAAAAGCGTATAAAATTATGCCGGGATTGGACAGGTTAGATGCAGGAAGAATGTTCCTGATGTTGGGGAAGTCTAGAACCAGGGGTCACAGTCTAAGGATAAGGGGTAAGCCATATCGGACTGAGATGAGAAACTTTTTCACCCAGAGAATTGTGAACCTGTGGAATTCTCCACCACAGAAAGTTGTTGAGGCCAGTTCGTTGGATATATTCAAAAGGGAGTTAGATGTGGCCCTTACGGCTAAAGGGATCAGGGGGTATGGAGAGAAGGCAGGAGTGGGTTACTGAAGTTGCATGATCAGCCATGTGTGCAGCCTTTGACACTTCATCCTCCTCCAGTGCCTCTCCTCCATCGTCCAGCTGGGTGGGACTGCACTCGCCAGATTCCATTCTTGGCCATCTAATCGTAGCCAGAAAATCACCTGCAATGGCTTCTCTTCCCACTCCCGCATTGCTACCTCTGGTGTTCCCCAAGGATCCTTTTTCCCCCTCCTATTTCTCATCTATAGATTACAAAAATGCATCCACTATCTCTGCAGCCACTTCTTTTAAGACCCTGGGATGCAAGCCATCAGGTCCAGGGCCTTGTCCTCCTTTAGTCCCATTATTTTATCAAGTACTTTTTCTTTAGTGATTGTTTTAAGTTCCTCCCTCCCTATAGCCCCTTGATTATCCATTATTGGAATGATTTTAGTGTCTTCTACCGTGAAGACAGATACACAATATTTGTTCAAAGTCTCTGCCGTTTCCTTGTTTCCCATTATTAATTCCTCAGTCTCATTCTCTAAGGGACCAATATTTACTTTTGCTACTCTTTCCTTTTTATATACTTGTAGAAGTTCTTGCTGTCTGTTTTTATAAATCTTGCTAGTTTACTCTCAATCTATTTTCTCCCTCTTTATTAATTTTTGTCATCCTTTGTTGGTTATTAAAATTTTCCCAATCTTCTAGCCTACCACTAATCTTCGGAACATTGTATGCCTTTTCTTTCAATTTGATATCATCCTTAACTTCCTTAGTTAGCCATGGATGGTTCATCTTAGAGTCTTTCTCAATGGAATATTTTACCAATTTAAGGAAAGTAACTATATACCAGGATTACAAAAATATCTTTAATGCCTAGTTTTGATAAGGGCATGCAGATTTCTATATTGGTGACCAAATATTAGATTTTGTTGGTAAAAATGATTTTATTTCTGGTACAACCCATACTAAACTGACTGAATTGCCTGCTGAAGTTAAAGAGAAGACGTCTTCAATTTCAGCAATCGCTTATTTACTCTTCATTAAGAACAAAATGCTCACAGTACTGGGTAATTCATAATACACACCGGATGCAGTCTACAGTTGATCAATTGGATCACTTTTGCATCCAGTTTAAGACGACGGTTAGCAGTCGAGAATAGTAGTCGGGGGTTATCTTTGCATTCCAGAATGATCGTGGAATAATGAGCAGTTTTGGCAGACAAGAGTAGGCCCCTATAATGCTTTGTGGTCCAGCCAGACCTGGCGGTGAATGGCTAAACCAGTTGTCCGCCACATCCATTCAAGTCTGCACCTCTTGGACATGAGGGAGCGAAGATGAGGGCCGTACCAGGGATAACGGCCATGGTGAAGGAGAGTCATGGTTTTAATAGGGACTAGGGCATCAAAGGTAGTGGTGAGGGTGTGGTTGAGCAGATAGGCTGCTGCAGAAATGTCATGGTGAATGGAGGACCAAAGGCTGGACAATTTGGAGTTTATAAGTGCAGTTGTAAGAGAGTTTGGAGAGTTTTTTCCAGGGGCAGAAGGAAGTAGGTTTGGGTGGGGGAAGGGGGATGTGGGTGGAGAGCGATAAAAGGAAATGGTCAGAGATGGCCTTATCTGTAACTGACACAGTAGGAATAGCAAGGCCACGAGAGATGGCGAGGTCAAGAGGTTGGCCGTGAATATGGGTTGGGAAGTTCACATGGAAGGAGAGATTAAGGAAGAATAGCAGGGTAGTGAACTCAAAGCTGAGAGAGCATGATGAATTGCGATGGAGGTTGAAATCACCGTGGTAAGAAGTCGCTCAGTGCAGAGGCTGCGGGAGGAAAGCAGTGAAGATATCTCTGTGCTAAAATTTTAATCGTACTTAGGTGGTGGTAGAGAACAAGAATTTTAAATGAGAGGTAACAAGTGTGGAATAAGGTGAGATGTTCAAAGGAGAAAAAAGTGCCGGAGGATTAGGGGGATATACCAAGGTATGATTTGGTGATGAGAGCCACACTGCCACCACAGCGGTCTGGGCGGGGCAAGTGTTGGAAGGTATAGCCAGTCGAATATAACGCCCCTTTTCAAGAAAGGAGGGAGACAGAAAGCAGGAAACTTTAGGCCAGTTAGCCTAACATCTGTCATTGGCAAAATGCTAGAATCCATTATTAAGGAAGTATCAGGAGGACATTTAGAAAATCACATTACAATCAAGCAGAGTCAGCATGATTTTATGAAAGGGAAATTGTGTTTGACAAATTAATTTGAGTTCTTTTGAGGATGTAACGAGCAGGAAGGATAAAGGGGAACCTGTAGATGTAGTGTATTTGGATTTCCAAAAGGCGTTCGAAAAGGTGTCACACAAAACATGACTACACAAAATAAGAGCTCATGGTGTTGGGGGTAATATATTAGCATGGATAGAGGATTAGCTAACTTACAGAAAACAGAGAGTCGGGATAAATGGGTCACTTTCAGATTGGCAACCTGTAACCCGTGGTGCCACAGGGATCAGTGCTGGGGCCTCAACTATTTACAATCTATATTAATGACTTGGATGAAAGGACAGAGTGTATTGTAGCTACATTTGCTGATGGTACAAAGATGGGTGGGAAAGCAAATTGTGAGGAGGGGACAAAGTCTGCAAAGGAATATAGATAGGTTAAGTGAGTGGGAAAACATTTGGCAGATGGAGTATAATATGGGAAAATGTGAGGTTATCCACTTTGGTCAGAAGAATAGAAAAGCAAAATATTATTTAAATGGATAAAGACTACAGAATGCTGCGGTGCTGAGGGATCTGGGAGTCCTTGTACATGAAACACAAAAAGCTAACATGCAGGTACAGCAAGTAATTAGGAAGGTAAATGGAATGTTAGCCTTTATTGCAAGGGGGATGGAGTATAAAAATAGGGAAGTCTTGCTACAACTGTACACGGTGTTGGTGAGACAATACCGAGAGTACTGTGTACAGTTTTGGTCTCCTTATTTAAGGAGGGAGATACTTGCATTGGAGGCAGTTCAGAGAAGGTTCGCTAGGTTGACTTATGAGTATAGGTTGAGTAGGTTGGGCCTCTACTCATTGGCGTTCAGAAGAATGAGAGGTGATCTTATTGATACTTGTAAGATAATGAGCGGGCTCGACAAGGTAGTTGCAGAGAGGATATTTCCACACATAGGGGAATCTAAAACTAGGGGACATGGGGCTAGAACCTCCACTTTTTTTGCATGCTTAACGCCCATTTTACTGCTGAAATGATGTATAACGCCCATATATCGACCTTTTTGGCACAAAATGGAAACTGACGGGCATTTTTTGGAAACTTATCGCCGAGCATTACTTTCCCCATGTGCTTAACACCAGGAAAAAATATTACCGCCCACTCGCTTTTTGGGGGCGGAATCATCAGAATGGGCGAAATCAACGCCCATAATATTGCCCAGCGTTACTTTCCGCACAGAATTAACGGCGAGATTCAATAATACCACCTTCCCACTTTTTTTTGTCATAAAGAACACATTTGGCGAAACTAATGCCCAGGAGATCACCCACTGTCACTTTCACCACCTCACACACACATCGCCCAAAATAATGCCCAGAAAAAATGGAACTGTTCTGAATGAACGCCAGCGGTGTGGCTGGCATTTTTAAAGTCACAGGTCGCTTCACTCAAAAGGCTGCCTCAACTTTGGGGAAATTTGCATTGACTCTGGAATTCTTCTCGGGTGAAGTGAACATCTCAACAGACATATTTTCAGACTCTTGACTATTGGGGCTTTACTCCAGATGTATTTTAGTGAGGAAATCATTGCTTCTGATCAGTCGCTATTATACTTTCAATGCAATGGGGCCACCAAACAATAACTGTGTTTAAGCAGCGCTTCAGATGTCTTGACCACTCGGGAGAGGAGCTACAATACAACCCTGAGCAAGTAGGTAAATGTGTGGTTGTGTGCTCAATGCTGCACAATCTGGCTATCATGAGGGGCCAAGAATTGCCAGAAGGCACTGATGCTCCACCTCAGAAGAGAGAGGAAGAGGATGACGAGGGGCTGGACGCTGATCTAGGGCCAGACAATCAGGCTGGCTATGCAACCATACCCACGACCCCCTCCAGACTGCAGGAAAAGGTACATAGCTGCAGGACTCTTACGTCAGGAGTTGAGATCTGAACGATTTGCCTGAAAGAGCGTTGATGTGAGTGACAGCGCTGACACATTGCTGTGTGTGTGCAGCTCAGACATCTATGGTGCCCATCAACTTGGTGCCAGTTAAAGTTTACGTTGATAAGTTATTTTTAACCCTTTCGTGTTAAGGAATCACCAGTGTGTAACAGTTCAGCTACCTGAGACTGCGCAACAAGGTTATGTTCAATAAAACATTTTTTATACCAATATTGGTCTGAAATCATAAGTATCACAGGCAATAACGCCCACACCCACTTTTTCCACCACTGACATCAATCACATGTTCAACATGTCCAGCAACACAGAATACAAATGCAAAGCAGGAGGGTGGTCCCCAGCCCCCATACATTACAACAAATTGCATACACCCAGATGGAGATATAACACAGCCATCACCCACGGACGTGCACCTCACTTTCCTTCTCCTTCTCCCCCCTCTATCCCTTCCCCTCCTCGCTCCACGGCGCCTGGCCGAGGAGTTCCTCAGGCAGTGCCTCATTGGGGGGTATAAAGGCAGAGTCGGTGGTTGCACGGGTACGGGAGCAGGGGGTGCCAAGGGGGCAATATTCTCTGATGCAGAAGCAGGATCTTAGTCCTTGCTCTCATCTGTCGTTCGCAGTGGTGTTGCGGAACCTAGGGGTGGAGCGCCGCGCTCGGGAAGCACTGGGAGGCCTGTACCAGCAGTGTTCCTGGCTATCGCATCCACGGCCTCTGCCATCCATGGTCATGGTGGCCAGCTGTCGGGATATGCCCCCCAATGCTTCGATGAACTGGTCACCAATGTCTACAGTCCTCCTGGACAACTGTACCATCTCTCCGCTGTCATGTGGTGCTCGTGGAACAGACCTGCTACATCCACAAGACCTCCGCGGGGTCGCGCCGTCCTGGGAATAAATGGGGTGCCCTGTGGCAAGGTGCTTGGAGGCGGAAATGACCGGAGGACCACTAGATTGCCTTGGGATGGAATGGCTTTGAGAGCGTGGCGATGCAGGTTACTTGAAGTCCGCGCTCTCATCCATGGAGAACAGACCCAGCGGATTGACAGGTGAGAATCAGAGCTCCTCAGCACCAGATGTTGGATTGTCCGGAGAGTCGGGCCCTGCGCCCCCACCTTCTGGCCTCTATGGTCTTGCCTTGGGACGCGCTGCTGGCTGAGCTGCAAAACACAAATGAGGTTATTGAAGGAGAAGGGAGTGCTAGGGTCACAAGTTGAGACCAGCGCTACACACAGCATATGTACAACAAAAGCACCATCACTCTCAAAACCATTGCAGACATCACATTTCATGACCATCAACACATTTGCATTGCAATGATTTTCACTAGGCCATCATTATTTCTATGACAATTTTAGAAATCTATCATATGTGATTGTTCGGATATGAGTGGGTCTATTGACTTCACATCACGCAATGGTGTAAGCTTTACTCACGTGGCATCACTTAAGGGTCTGCAGATGCATCCGGGTGTGCTTCCCCACGAGTGCGATCACCCGCTCCTCCATGTCAGTGATGTTACTGGTAACTGGTGGCCCCCCACCTGTTCGGACGACATGGCATGAGATCATTGTGTGATATCATCGCTAGATACTGTCACAGAGACTGATACAACATATAACCGACAGATGTAATCATGATTATCATGAAAATTATCATTCTTTACCTAAAGACGTACACTGTGACCGCAGGTTTTGAGTAAAACATTCCCGGTAAAAGTGAAAGACCTCACATCTGCTAATAGTCACTCATGACTGTTACAAATCAAATTAGAAATACATAAGTACATGTAAATCAATGTAATACTTACTCTTGCGGATCCCACAAGGTCATTCCATTGTTTGGGGCATTTGTTGCCCTCACGAACCTCGTTGGTCGCCGACGAGACCACCTCTGCTATCTCTGTCCATATCCTCTGGTAGGCCTTTGGGGTGGGCTTCCCACGCTCTCCCTATGTCAAATCACCCCAGCATGACCTGACCTGCAAGAGGGAGGCATTTGCCTCGTCCGAGAACCTCCTCGCTCTTTTGCGGCCTCCAATATGCTCCTCTCCCACCTCACTGCTCTCTCCAGCGTCAGTCTCCACAGCGTGCTGTGATGCCTCCTCTCTCTCCATTATAGGCCAAGTTCAGGCAAATATGTGGCTGATAACAGCTAATTTTTGTTTCCCTATTTGCTGTGAAGCTCTAAAGTCTTCCTCCTTCCTCCCAAAGCAGCCACACCACACCCACACATGCCTTCAGTCCCTCTCGGCTCCCTCTCTCTCTGTTTCCTCTTCTGCGCATGTCATGATGACCCTTGACCTCCTGAATCGCGGGAATCGAGCGTTGCCATGCCACTTTACGGCAGAGGTCAGCGAGATTTAACGCTACCGCCCATTTCATATCGCTCGCGGTAACGGCCATTTACAAAAATGGAGACTAGGTGCTTTGGGCGAGAAGCCGGCGATCTGAAAACCCTTTCTTACCACCCACGCCGGAAATATCGCCCAAAGTGCAAAAGTGGAGGTTCTAGCCCATGGTCTTAGAATAAGAGGCCGCCCATTTAAAACTGAGATGAGGAGAAATTTCCTCTGAGGGTTGTAAATCTATGGAATTCTCTGCCCCAGAGACCTGTGGAGGCTGGGTCATTGAATATATTTAAGGCGGAGATTGACAGATATTTGAGCAATAAGGGAGCAAAGAGTTATGGGGAGCAGGCAGGGAAGTGAAGCTGAGTCCATGATCAGATCAGCCATGATTTTATTGAATGGCTTGAGGGGCCAAATGGCCCACTCTTGCTTCTATTTCTTATTTTCTTGTGCTGAGAGGATTTTTCCCCTTGTGGAGCAATCGAGAACTAGGGGGCATAGTTTCAGAATAAAGAGTAGCCCATTTGAGTTGGAGATGAGGAGGAATTTCTTCTGAGGGTCATGAATCTCTGGAATTGTCTACCCCAGAGAGCTGTGAAAGCTGAGTCATTGAATATATTCAAGGCTGAGATGGACAGATTCTTGAACTATAATAGAGTCGAGGGTTATGGGGAACAGGCAGGAAAGCGGAGTTGAGAAGATCAGCCAAGATCTTATTGGATGGCGGTGCAGGCTCGAGGGGCCATATGGCCTACTCCTGTTCCTATTGCTTATGTAAAATATTACTGAATTTTACGTGTAATGGAAGGTGGTGACTAATTTTACTGATCTTTCTATAAAAAAATATTTCTTGTCTTGTAAATGTATTTTTATTAAATTGCAGTAAAGTATGACTGAAAACATAAAATTTAAAAAAAATGAGTGCTACACTGCGGGTGGACAAAAATCTACACCTGTCTGGTATCAAAGAAGATTGGTGGTATCTTTTAAATATCGATCCATTAAATAAGGATTTTACATCTGTTGCCAAGCTTGAAGTCATGCATGTTAAATTGCAACGAAGATTTTTTTTAATTGTCTGCATTAAGTAGCAATACAGGTCTAGGAAATGTCAACCTACTGGATGATCTCAATCAAATAGTCATTTTTTATTCTGTAAGAGTTGCATTTTAATTTGAATGCTGGCTGAGGAGCCTGCTTGAAGTTTAAAAAATGAATATTTTTGCATTTTTCTAGGAACTGTAGGGAGAAAATAATTTATAGGGGGAATGCACAATGGTAACTTTCCGAGCTGCTTATACTGATCGGCTTTTTTTTATAGAAAAAGAATGTGTGGCCACTTGTATCCAGAACATGCAGCAATCGGAAGATCTTTTACCCCTGGAAATTGTTGAAATGTTTGCTGGTCTGTCCTGCTTTCTTAAAGACTCCAGTGATATATCACAAGTTCTCTTGGATGATTTTAGGTCCTGCCAAGGTTACCAATTCCTCTGTGATCTTCTGCTCAGGTAATTGTATGGCATAATTGTCATTGTCAATCGTTGTGGTTAGCACCATAGTTTTAAGGTCACTAATTGTGTAATTGTGTACTGTGACCACTACAGTCCTATTTCTATCTGAATATTTAATGGCATTTAAGTTCATATAGGGTATAAGATATGCCTGGGTGTATTTTTTTGTGGCGGGTGAGTAAAGAATTTTGAATCAAAACTTAATTGTGATGATTTCCCAAGAGAGTATATATGACGAGCCTCGAGGAGAGCAATGGGTTATTTCATTGATTCAATGGATTATTAAAATAAAACAATGTGTTTATCAAGTAAAACTAAAAAATATTGTTGTAACCAGAGTGAAGCTACAGAGATGGAGGAAATTGAATGCTGATCCGAGTTCTGAGATAATGGGGGAGCCTACAGTCAATTTATTTAAAGCACTATTTTGGAAGGACACAATTGCTGTTCAGGTTAAACTGTACAAAATTCATCCCCATTTAAGAACAAGGGTGAGACCTGTTGGCAGCAATCAGTCCTGCACCTTGTTTTGCTAAAGCCATTATTTTTTTTCGTTATTGTCAAATAACATTTCTGCATTCCACTATCTCTACAAGCCCTCTGAGTTGGGCTTTATTATAATATATGCACCTCTTTTAATAAATCCTGTTACAAGTTATTGTATGTTGAACTACATCTCCCTTCCCAATATTGAGCAATTTGGGTGGTGTTCAATAATAATAGCCTGCTGCATGAAGCTTATAGTGCTAGGAGTGGCATTTCTTTTCTTATGGCTGGTGATGTTGAATTTGGCATTAAATTCAGGTCTTTGGTATGCAATAACTATAGAAACATAGAAAATAGGTGCAGGAGTAGGCCATTCGGCCATTCAAGCCTGCACCACCATTCAATAAGATCATGGCTGAGCATTCAGTCAGTACCCCTTTCCTGCTTTCTCTCCATACCCCTTGATCCTTTTAGTCGTAAGGGCTACATCTAACTCCCTCTTGAATATATTCAATGAACTGGCATCAACAACTCTCTGCGGTGGGGAATTCCACAGGTTAACAACTCTGAGTGAAGAAGTTTCTCCTCATCTCAGTCCTAAATGGCCTACCCCGTATCCTAAGACTATGTCCCCTGGTTCTGAACTTCGCCAATATTGGGAACATTCTTCCCGCATCTAACCTGTCCCGTCCTGTCAGAATCTTATACGTTTCTATGAGATCCTCTCTCATCCTTCTAAACTCCAGTGTATAAAGTCTCAGTTGATCCAGTCTCTCCTCATATGTCAGTCCAGCCATCCCTGGAATCAGTCTGGTGAACCTTTGCTGCACTCCCTCAATAGCAAGAATGTCCTTCCTCAGATTAGGAGACCAAAACTGAACACAATATTCACCAAGGCCCTGTACAATTGCAGTAAGACCTCCCTGCTCCTATACTCAAATCCCCTAGCTATGAAGGCCAACATGCCATTTGCCGCCTTCACCGCCTGCTGTACCTGCATGCCAACTTTCAATGACTGATGAACCATGACACCCAGGTCCCGTTGCAAATTCCCTTTTCCGAATCTGCCGCCATTCAGATAATCTGCCTTTGTGTTTTTGCCACCAAAGTGGATAACCTCACATTTATCCACATTATACTGCATCTGCCATGCATTTGCCCACTCACCTAACCTGTCCAAGTCACCCTGCAGCCTCTTAGCATCCTCCTCACAGCTCACACCGCCACTCAGTTTACTGTCATCTGCAAACTTGGAGATATTACACTCAATTCCTTCATCCAAATCATTAATGTATATTGTAAAGAGCTGGGGTCCCAGCACTGAGCCCTGCGGCACTCCACTCGTCATTGCCTCCCATTCCGAAAAGGACCCGTTTATCCCAACTCTCTGCTTTCTGTCTGCCAACCAATTCTCTATCCACGCCAGTACATTACCCCCAATACCATGTGCTTTGATTTTTGCACACCAATCTCTTATGTGGGACCTTGTCCTCGGCCTTTTAAAAGTCCAAATACACCACATCCACTGGTTCTCCCTTGTCTCCTCTACTAGTTGCATCCTCAAAAAATTCCAGAAGATTTGTAAAGGATGATTTCCCTTTCATAATAAATCCATGTTGACTTGGACCGATCCTGTCACTGCTTTCCAAATGCGCTGCTATTTTATCCTTAATAATTGATTCCAACATTTTCCCCACTACTGATGTCAGGCTAACCGGTCTATAATTATCTGCCTTCTCTCTCCTTTTTTTAAAAAGTGGTGTTACATTAGCTATCCTTCAGTCCATAGGAACTGATCCAGAGTCGATAGACTGTTGGAAAATGACCACCAATGCATCCACTATTTCTAGGGCCACTTAAGTACTCTGGGATGCAGACAATCAGGCCCCGGGGATTTATCGGCCTTCAAAGCCATCAATTTCTCCAACACAATTTCCTGCCTAATAAGGATATCCTTCAGTTCCTCCTCCTCACTAGACCCTCGGTCCCCTAGTACATCCGGAAGGTTATTTGTGTCTTCCTTCGTGAAGACAGAACCAAAGTATTTGTTCAATTGGTCTGCCATTTCTTTGTTCCCCATTATAAATTCACCTGAGTCCGACTGCAAAGGACCTACGTTTGTCTTCACATATCTATAGAAGCTTTTGCAGTCAGTTTTTATGTTCCCGGCAAGCTTCCTCTCGAAATCTATTTTCCCCCTCCTAATTAAACTCTTTGTCCTCCTCTGCTGAATTCTAAATTTCTCCCAATCCTCAGGTTTGCTGCTTTTTCTGGCCAATTTATATGCCTTTTCCTTGGATCTAACATTATCCTTAATTGCCCTTGTTAGCCACGGTTGAGCCACCTTCCCAGACAGGGATGTACAACTATTGAAGTTCATCCATGTGATCATTAAATGTTTGCCATTGACTATCCACTGTCAACCCTTTAAGTATCATTTGCCTTCTATTCTAGCCAATTCATACCTCATGCCGTCGAAGTTAGCTTTCCTTAAGTTCAGGACCCTAGTCTCTGAATTAACTGTGTCACTCTCCATCTTAATAAAGAATTCTACCATATTATGGTCACTCTTCCCCAAGGGGCCTCGCACAACAAGATTGCTAATTACTCCCTTCTCATTACACATCATCTAGTCTAGGATGGCCAGCTCTCTAGTTGGTTCCTCGACATATTGGTCAAGAAAACCATCCCTAATACACTTCAGGAAATCCTCCTCCACTGCATTGCTACCAGTTTGGTTAGCCCAATCTATATGTAAATTAAAGTCGCCCATGATTACTGCTGTACTTTTATTGCACACACCCCTTATTTCTTGTTTGATGCTGTCCCCAACCTCACTATTACTGTTTGGTGGCCTGTACACAACTCCCACCAGTGTTTTCTGCCCTTTGGTATTCTGTAGCTCCACCCATACCGATTCCACATCATCCAAGCCAATGTCCTTCCTTACTATTGCATTAATTTCCTCTTTAAACAGCAACGCCACCCCGCCTCCTTTTCCTTTCTGTCTATCTTTCCGGAATGTTGAATACCCCTGGATGTTGAGTTCCCAGCCTTGGTCATCCTGGAGTCATGTCTCTGTGATGCCAATTACATCATATCCATTAACTGCTATCTGCGCAGTTAATTCATCCAGCTTATTCCGTATACGCCTCGCATTGAGGCACAGCCTTCAGGCTTGTCTTTTTAGCACACTTTGCCCCTTTAGAATTTTGCTGTAATGTGGCCCTTTTTGTTTTTTGTCTTGGGTTTCTCTGCCCTCCACTTTTACTATTCTCCTTTCTATCCTTTGCCTCTGTCTCCCTTTTATTTCCCTCTGTCTCCCTGCATAGGTTCCCACCCCCCCCGCCATATTAGTTTAACTCCTCCCCAACAGCACTAGCAAACACTCCCCCGAGGACATTGGTTCCGGTCCTGTCCAGGTGCAGACCATCTGGTTTGTACTGGTCCCACCTCTCCCAGAACCGGTTCCAATGCCCCAGGAATTTGAATCCCTCCCTTCTGCACCACTCCTCAAGTCACGTATTCATCAGAGCTATCCTGCGATTCCTACTCTGACTAGCACGTGGCACTGGTAGTAATCCTGAGATTACTACTTTTGAGGTCCTACTTTTTAATTTAGCTCCTAGCTCCCTAAATTCGTCTCGTAGGACCTCATCCCATTTTTTATCTATATCGTTGGTACCTATATGCACCATGACAACTGGCTGTTCACCCTCCCTTTTCAGAATGTCCTGCACCTGCTCCGAGACATCCTTGACCCTTGTACCAGGGAGGCAACATACCATCCTGGAGTCTCGGTTGTGGTCGCAGAAGCGCCTATCTATTCCCCTTACAATTGAATCCCCTATCACTATTGCTCTCCCACTCTTTTTTTTCCTGCCCTCCTGTGCAGCAGAGCCAATCACGGTGCCATGAACTTGGCTGCTGCTGCCTTTCCCTGATGAGTCATCCCCCTCAACAGTATCCAAAGCGGTGTATCTGTTTTGCAGGGGAATGACTGTCGGGAACCTCTGCGCTACCTTCCTTGCACTGCTCTTCCTGTTGGTCACCCATCCCCCATCTGGCTGTGTACCCTTTACCTGCAGTGTGACCAACTCGCTAAATGTGCTATTCACGTCATTCTCAGCATTGTGGATGCTCCAGAGTTCATCCACCCGCAGCTCCAGTGCCACAATGCGGGCTGTCAGGATCTGCAGGCGGATGCACTTCCCGCACATTTAGTCGTCAGGGACACCAGAAGCATCCCTGAGTTCCCACATATACAGGAGGAGCATAACACGTGTCCGAGCTCTCCTGCCATGACTTAACCCTTGGATTAACTTAATTGGGCAACAATAATGTTAAAAGCGTACTTGCTGATAAAGATAGCTCCTAATGAATATTCATATTAGCTTCTAACTAACAAATAATATAGTATTTTTAGCTCAAATACTCTATTGATTTTAATGTAACCCCTCATGCATCACATAGGCATCTAAAAATTCTGATCCCTATTGTTCGTTCATCATCATCATAGGCTGTCCCTCGAAATCAAGGAAGACTTGCTTCCACTCTAAAAATGAGTTCTTGGGTGACTGTACAGTCCAAGACAGGAATTACAGTCCAAGACAGGAATTACAGTCTCTGACATAGGTGGGACAGACAGTAGTTGAGGGAAGGGGTGGGTGAGGAGACTGGTTTGCCGCAAGCTCCTTCCACTGTCTGCGCTCGATTTCTGCATGCTCTCGGCGACAAGACTCGAGGTGCTCAACGCCCTCCCGGATGCTCTTCCTCCACTTAGGGCGGTCTTGGGCCAGGGATTCCTACGTGCCGGTGGGGATATTGCATTTTATCAAGGAGGCTTTGAGGGTGTCCTTGAAGCGTTTCCTCTGCCCACCTTGGGCTCGCTTGCCGTGTAGGAGTTTCGAGTAGAGCGCTTGCTTTGGGAGTCTCGTGTCGGGCATGCGGAAGATGTGGCCTGCCCAACAGAGCTGGTCAAGTGTGGTCAGTGCTTCGATGCTGGTTGGTTTTAATGTAATCCCTCATGCATCTCATGGGCATCTTAAAAATCTGATCCTCTTATCAGATTTGTAAGATGCTGAAGGCTTCTGATCCATTCTTTTAGGCTTTGGCAGGATCAATCAAGGAATAGGAAGTAAAAAATTGGAGTTTTATCAATTTAAAAAAAAAATTGTAAGTTGGGCAGCTCCAACATCTGTACAAGGTGGATCGAATCTGAGATTGTGGCTGTGAACCTTCACTGAATAAGTGTTTGATCTCAGTTATTAGCATTGTTAAGAAAGACCAATAGGAGGCCAGAATCCTGTCCATACTGAGGAAGGTAGATACAGCCTGGGTTGGTCTTGCACAGCTCCTAATAAGTGGGCACAGAGTGGCATAGATATCTTGGAAGCAGATTACCCTTTTTCTCAGAGGAATAACATAATGGTAGTGGAAAAAAGTGACGCAGCTATCAGCAAGACAAAAATAGAACCCATATGGATAGAGATAAACGATAATAAAGGATCAATCACACTAATAGGGGTTGTCTGCAGACCACCTAATACTAGAAGGGAAGTGGAGGAAGAAATATGCAGACAAATTAGGGAAATTAGTAAAAAAAACATGTAGAATAATAATCATGGGGGCTATCAACTACCCTGAGATTAATTGGACAGAAGAGGTAGGTAAAGGGGATAAAGGAATAGAGTTCCAACAATGTGTACAGGACTACATTTTAAACTAATATGTAAAAAGCCCAACAAGAGAGGATTCACTATTGGATCTAGTAATGGGGAATGAACCAGAGCGGATAAGGGAAGTAAAAGTAGGGGAACATCTAGGCAATAGTGACCATAATATAATACGCTTTAAGATGATAATGGAGAAGGAAATAAGTATGACGAAAACCAGGGTAATGGATTGGAGAAAAACTGATTTTGAAGAGCTGAGAATAGAACTTTGGAAAATAAAATGGGCAACACCTAGGGCCATTAAGGGATAGACAGGATAATACCACAGGTAATGATCGAGTGATGGCAGTAATATTAAATAATTATTTTGTTTCAGTATTTACCAGGGAGATGGAACAGGTGGACATGGCATTGGATGATGCGATTAGTAATGAGATAAATACATTTAAAATAAAAAGAGGGGATATATTAAAACAACTAATCAAACTCAGGATAAAACCCCTGGTCCAGATGGATTGCATCCATGTATTTTAAAACAATCGAGGGAAGAGATAGCAGAGGCCTTACTGCACAGGACTGGCGGATAGCTAACGCAATACCTATATTTAAGAAGGGGGATAGAACATGTCCAAGGAATTATAGACCAGTCAGCTTAATATTGGTGGTAGGAAAAATAATGGAATCCCTACTAAAGGAGAGAACCGAAGAACATCTCGAAACAAAAAGTATAATAATGAATAGTCAGCATAGATTTCAAAATGGCAAATCTTGCTTGATCAACCTTATTGAATTTTTTGAAGAGGTCACAGAGAAAGTAGACAATGGTAATGCAGTAGATGTAATTTATCTAGATTTTCAGAAGGCCTTCGATAAGGTACCCCTTAATAGACTGATGACGAGGCCAGAGAATGCGGAGACATTCTGCTACGGGGACAAAACTCAGCCTTCTCTTGTGTGGAATGGATTGCAGCTCCGTTTTTTAAAATGGCGTCCGTAGCACTGGATTCAATCATTTACCACCGATTTACCACTGAAAATGCCACTGGTGGGAAATTCATCGCAGATTACCACTGAAATATCACCGATTTCATAATTTAGCACCGAAATACCACCGGTGTTAAATTCACCAGTGATTTATCACTGGTGGTAAAAAAAAATACCACCAATCTTATTTTTTTGCCATTTTTATGACATTAAATGTGTAACACCGAAATACCACTGAAAATGACCATCAGGGGTAAATTAATCAATACCACCATTTTTACCACTGGCCTAAATTACCATCAAGAAAATTGCAGTCTTATCTGATTGAATCCAGTGCTACGGAAGCCATTTTAAAAAATGGAGCTGCAGTCCATTCGACATGAGAGAAGGCCAAGTTTTACACAGACATCTTTATGTGAGTTCAGAGTTATATTTTAAGGTTATTTGAGGCTTTTAGTGGAATATTTGAGAAAATTGGAGAACATTTTAAGGATATTTAAGAAAATTGGAGGATATTTGAGGACATCAGCAGCTGATAAATCAACGCTTTGCTTGAACAGTGAGAGTTACGTTTCACGTTTCACCTTTACCGCCCACTCTATCGTTGAGTTTTACCCTTCATTTTGTAAAAGTTAGACACAATACAAGAATGGTTAAGTTGAATAAAATTTTATAAAATGATGTATACTTTGAAAAATGTAAAAGTCAATTATTAAATAATTTTTTAATCAACGATTTAAAATTTTTTGCAACAACAACAATAACACAAGAACAACTGCAAGAATTGCAACATCAATAGCAAGAACAAAAAAAGCAATAAAACATCAGCCCCCACCCTGCACTTTTTACTCGCAGCCAAGACTCCAACATCGAAATACCACCGAAAATTACCTCCTCAGTCTCCACCCTCACCTCCGACAATGAGTGTGAGGAGCTCATGGACGACTTTGTCTCCAAAATTGAGAATATCAGTTCGGCCGCATCTGTCTCTTCCTTCCCCAAGCCCACCGGGCCAGACTTCCTCTAAGGAAGCCCCCTGACCTCACACCTTTCTCCAGTTTCTCTCTGATGCCACCCCCCCATGACCTTTCCAAGCTCATCCTGTCCATGAGACCCACTTCCTGCTCCCTTGGCCCTATTCCCACTAAACTGTTGACCACCCATGTTAGCTGACATTGCTAACAGTTCTCTCTCCTCAGGTACTGTCCCCGTCTCCCTCAAATCTGCCGTCATCACCCCATCAAAAAAAAACAACCCTCGATCCCTCCATCCTTGCAAACTACCATCCCATCTCCAACCGCCCTTTCCTCTCAAGTCCTTGAATGTGTTGTCGCCTCCCAAATCTGTGCCCGTCTTTCCCACAATTCCATGTTTGAATTCCTCCAATCTGGTTTCCACGCCAGCCACAGTACCGAAACGGCTCTCATCAAAGTCACAAATGCCATCCTTAGTGACTGTGACGAAGGCAAACTATCCCTCCTTGTCCTCCTTGACTTGTCTGCAGCCTTTGACATGGTTGACCACTCTATCCTTCTCTAATGCTTCTCCACCGTCGTCGAGCTGGGTGGGACTGCACTTGCCTGGTTCCATTCCTATCTATCTAATCATAGCCAGAGAATCATCTGCAATAGCTTTTCTTCCCGCCCCCGCATCGTTACGTCTGGTGTCCCCCAAGGATCTATCCTTGGCCCCCTCCTATTTCTCATCTACATGTTGCGCCTTGGTAACATCATCTGGAAGCACAGCGTCAGTTTCCACATGTATGCTGATGACACCCAGCTCTACCTCACTACTACTTCTCTTGACCTCTCCATGGTCTCTAAATTGTCAGACTGTTTGTCCGACATCCAATTCTGGATGAGCAGAAATTTTCTCCAATTGAATATTGGGAATAGCAAGCCATTGTTTTTGGTCCCCACCACAAAATCTGTTCCCTAACCACTGACTCCATCCCTCTCCCCATTTTCGATCTGAGGCTGATTCAGACTGTTCACAATTGGTGTCATATTTGACCCCGAAATGAGCTTCCAACCACATATCAGTGACATAACTAAGACCACCTATTTACACCTCTATAATATCACCCGTCTCCACCCTTGCCTCAGCTCATCTGATGCTGATGCCTTCATCCATGCCTTTGTTACCTCTAGACTTGACTATTCCAATGCATACCTGGCTGGCCTCCCACATTCTACTCTACATAAATTAGAGGTGATCCAAAGCTCGGTTGCCCGTGCCCAAATTCACACCAAGTTCCGCTCACCCATCACCCCTGTGCTCGCTGCCCTACATTAGCTTCTGGTTAAGCAATGCTTCGATTTCAAAATTCTCATCCTTGTTTTCAAATCCCCCCATGGCCTCACCCCTCCCTATCTCTGTAATCTCCTCCAGCCCCACAACTCCCCCGAGATGTTTACGCTCATCTAATTCTGCCTTCTTGAGCATCCCTGATTATTATCGCTCACCCATGGGTGGCCGAGCCTTCTGTTGCCAAGTCCCCTCTGGAACTCCCGCCTAAAACCTCTCTGCCTCTCTACATCTCTTTCCTCCTTCATGACGCTCCTTAAGACATACCTCTTTGACCAAGCTTTTGGTCACCTTCGCTAATTTCTATTTATGCAGCTTGGTGCCAAATGTTTATCTCCTAACACTCCTGTGAAGCGCCTTGGGATGTTTCACGATATTAAAGGCGCTATATAAATACAAGTTGTTAACAATTTATACAGCAGTTGCCATTACAAACTAATGTTTATGTATATGTACATTTTAGATTGGAGCAAACAAAAGAACTCGATGCCAAAGAGGCCCTGAAAGACCTGGTTCAGTTGGTGACCTCATTGACAACATATGGGATCAATGAATTAAGACCTACTGGCATAACTAGTGGAGCACCTTTTCTCCTGCCAGGATTTGCAGTACCACAACCTTCTGGCAAAGGTGATGCTTATCAGTTAATTCTCAGTATTGATTTAAAGAGTAATATCCTCATGAAAATCTTTCGCAAACAATTTTTTAATTTATTTTGCAAATGTGACATGATAACCTAATTCATGTTACCCGTTATGACACAAATGAGAGTTTCTATTGCTGTCCTTTATCACCAGATCAACTTTTTTAATGCAGACTGTCTACCTTTTAAATTATGTACTGTCTTTCTTCAAATTTAATTTGGTTTCAGTGATTATTTTTGTTTTACAAAAATAGTTTTTGGATAAAATACTTAAAAATAATGCGGCATAATTCATGTTTACCATTTGAGTTAGGTTCTTGAATGCATAATAAGTCACAAACTCTAAGCTATTCCTTCTCCAATTTTAATATACGAATGATAATTAATGTTGTGTGTTTGTGTAATTAGTCATATTTAGGGACAGCTGATCCATTGTCTCAGTGAATTAATGGCCATAGAAAGATGCGCTGCATTATAGGGCCCAAGTTTCGGCTCGAGTTGCTCCTATTTTTTTTGGAGTAACTAGTTTAGTATGGAGTATCTTAGAAATCGCAATTCTCGGCATTTAGTTTGCTCCAGTTCTAGTGAGTTAGAATAGTTTTGTTTTAGTACAGCTTTTTTTTCTTCAAAAGGGAGCATTACCAGCCACTTACACCTGTTTTGAAAGTTTAGGCAGCGAAAAGTTACTCCAAACTAACAGAACGGAGTAAGTGTCGATTTTATATGCTCAGAAAAACCTTGCCTACATTTTATAAATTAGGCGCAGGTAGCAAGAGATTGGGGGGGGCGGGGGAGGGAAGTTAGGGGATTTTACAAAGCATTAAACACTTCATTTTTATCAATAAAGAGCCATCATCAATAATAGATGATAAATCAACCAATAAATCAATCAATCAAAAAATAAAAAAAATAATAAAATCAATCAATAAATTCAAAATTAAAAGTTTCTACCCACCTACTGCAGCACCGGGAGCCCTCCAACAGCCTGCTGAAGAGCTGGTCGGGCAGGGCCCACCGCCGACGAGATTTTTTTTGCCTTTACTTTTTATTTTAAAAACCCATCTGGCAATTACTAGTGCATATACAATTGATGTGCAGAAGTGTACCAGAAGACTGGATGGTATCTGGTACGGCCAATTCTATAAATTGAGAACCTAGAGTCAACTAGATTTTCAATTATTAATTTGCAGCTCTATTTGTCCTTCTCTTTTGCTCCTTCTCCTTTTTCTCACGTTCAGATTTTGCTTCTTCTGCCTTGTGTCGCTTAATCAAAACCTCCACTTCCTTCAGCACATTTATGCGCGTTTTCCTGTTTTCTCTAGTTAGCATTGCAATTTCCACCTTTTTGGCCGATAGTTTGCTGATGTCCATAGTCTTATTCAACACTTTAACTGCCAATGCAAGTGCTGACTGCAAAGTCATATCTCCTTCTTTGAAGTCTTGTTTCAGTATAGATACTGCAGCGGCGCTGTTATTCCCGATGCAGATGGCCTTCCACCCTCCGTAGTTTCCACTGGGGTCACTCTGATACAATTGATAGTCATAGTGCTTATCCCATCCCATGTAGAGCAGCGAAACACCAAAAGGACGCTTCCCTCCGAACTGTGTGTAACCCTGCTTGATATGAGTGTTGTGACCAACTGCTCACATGGCCTGCCACCGAGGACGGGTTTGGGCGGGGCCTGCCACCGAAGAGCTGTTGGTCGGGCAGGCCCCGCCTCTGAGGAGCTAAGAACAGGCAGGCCCCTTGGCCCGGGATAGGGGCAACGTCCCTTCGGCCAGGGATAGGGTCGCCCGGAGACGGGACACGCTGTGAGGGCCAGGAGCTATTGCGCACGCGCGCAGCTGCCGGCACTCTCTTTGGCGCAGGGCTGTAGCTCCACCCCCAGCTGCTAAAAATTAGGCGGGGTGCGCCATTCTACCAGGGATCTGAAACTTGGGCCCAAAATGTGGGAAATGTTAGAATTAAATAGAGAAATCATACAAGGTTCGTTTTCCTTCTCTGTTCTGCTATGCAATATCATGAGGAAAACTAGAGTAGTTATACTGTTGCAGAGGAAAGCACTAATAAATCAAGCAAAGCTGAACATTTGAAAATGGAGAACAGCAGAAAAAGCTAATTGATTTACTATGTTTTGGAAAATAATTTCAAATTTAAGGTGGAAGAGTGGTCTCAGGAGCCAGTATTAGTAAGGGAATTTGTGGCATTTTGGTCATGAAAGCATCAACAAATTAAATTCTGCAGGGACTCCATTTGTCATTTAACTATTTGGTAAAAATGTGCTGCTGTCTATTTTTTCCTTTCAGAAAATATTTGTTTTAAGTTATTTGATGGTATAAATGTGGATATGTGAAATGCATTTTCTGAAATTGGGGGGACTACTTATTAAAATTGTGCATTGAATATTGTCATCCTTTTCTTAAACTAGGTCGCACCGTCAAAAACATCCAAGCCTTTTCTGTTCTTCAGATCGCCTTTTTAAAAGCGAAAACAAGCCACCTTGCCAGAATCATCCTAGATGCCATTTCAAACCTCTACATCGCAGATAATGCCAATTACTTCATCCTAGAATCTCAGCACACACTTTCACAGTTTGCTGAGAAGATTTCCAAAGCACCTGAGGTGCAGTCCAAGTACTTTGAAATGTTGGAATTTATTATCTTCAGCTTAAACTATATTCCATGTAAAGAACTAATAAGTGTCAGCATCTTGTTAAAGTCTAGCACCTCTTACCAATGTAGCATCACTGCAGTGAAGACGCTTTTGAAATTTGCACGCCATGATCCTATTTTTAGGGATGTGTATCGAGAGGTTGGATTGCTTGAGGTGATGGTGAATCTTCTGCACAAATATGCTGCTCTATTAAAAGAGCCCATTCAGAGTTTTAATGAGCCAGGTAAATTTATCTATTTATCTATATTCATATGAATGTTCCCTTTTAAAAATGGAAGTTGCAGTATTTAGGTGGCAATTGTTGGTCATGTATTCTATTGTCTGGGTTTCTTTTTCTGCTCATGTGTTACTTTCCTTGTTTTGCTTCTCTCAGGATATTACCTGACTGGTGAGGGGGTAGGAAGCATTTAGTCATGATACTCCAGGCATCTGAGTGTGGGACTGGCTTGATGGGCCTCTTGGTCTTTTCCTGCCTGGCATTTTTGCATATGTATATACTTTTCAAAAGTGTGCAACATTCATTGGTATAACTTCAAATTTGGCGAGTATTTTTTATGGTTCGTTCAATAATAGAGAATCCATAAGAAAAAATTCTAGAGAGTGGTGCTATACTTGAATAAGTAATATAGGGCCCAAAATTCAACATTGCCTTTTTTTGGCGGTATTTCAGATTAACGGACGATTTTTTTAAAGCCAAAGTGGTGCCAAAAAAAAGTCCGGAGTTTTGCTGTTTTTCTCTTTTGAATTTGGCCGAAAAAGTGAGGCCTCGTTCTGCGCATGCCCAAGCATGTCGGTTTCCAGGGTAACGTGTAATTGTAGAGCTTTACTCTGTAGCTAACCCATGCTGATTTTTCCTCTGCCGACCCGCTGAGATTTCCAGCATTTTCTGTTTTAATTCCAGATTCCAGCATCCAATACTTTGCTTTTGTATCTGTTCTGTACATGCCATAGGAGTGTTTTGATGCTAAAACTTCCCGTCCCAGCAGGCAGCTCGCAAATGGCCCTGCTGCTGCTGGTGCCCCGTTGCTGCCCCTATCCCTGGTCAAATGGCCCCCAGTTGCTGCTCCTATCCCTGGTCGAATGGGCTCCCCGCTGCTGCCCTATCTGTGATCGAATGGGCCCCCGCTGCTGTCACTATCCCTGGCCGAAAGGCTCCCCCACTGCAGCTGCCCCTATCCCTGGCTGAATGGACCCCTGCTGCCCCACCCGTCCCTGGCCGAAAGGCCACCCCTGCTGTGCCGCCCCTCTCCCCGGCTTGGCTTCCACCCCACCCCCCAGACTTATTTTGAAGCTGAGCTCCTGTGTCCGGCTGAGGGAATGATCCTGTCGGCATTCTGACCCTGTGTGCCTTGAGCCCGGTGAGCAGCAGTTCAGTGGTGGAACTTCAACTCGCAATTTACTGCAATAAATAAAGTTTTTCTTTTCCCCCCCCACACAAACAAACATTTTTAATTAGTTTGGATATAATACGTCTTGTTCCCTCCCTCCAAAACCTATAACTCAGCTCCAATAAACAAAATGGCGTCTATAACGCTGATTTCTATCTGACTCCGACTTGGTAAGGTAAGGGTTTTCAAAGTGGTCCCCAGCACCGTTTTAAAAAGAGAACCTTATTGGCGAAACTCGCAAAAATGGCGTTATGGGTGGGTTTGACCCTGAGTGATGTCATAAAAACGTTAACTAAAAAATTCGGCCATTATCTGTTAGGATGACGTTATAACATTGACGAAACTTACAAAATTAAATTAGCTCCAAAAAACACTTGGCTCCAAAAAAATGGAGCTAAATGGTGGCGAATTCTGGGCCCATAGTTTCAAAATGGACAGAATTAGTCTTCAAACTGCGATAAAGTTGGCTCATACACTGAATTTAGCCCCATTGCAAAAATTATACACTTGGAATTTGGTCCCACACTCATACAAATGTAAACGAATGTCGCTATAGTTTTGGACTATTGCAAGTCCCATTCTACCTGCTTTTCGCTGTTGCCCAACTTCAGTTTAATATTTCCGTCAGTTGCTCATGTTGATGTATCTGCAATAGTGATTTAACATTAAAGTTCATTAATCACTAATACTTAAAATCAGGTCCACTGCAATTACTGAATAAGTCAAATTCCATTTTTATTTCATGGGTTTCTGGGATTTTTACCAACGTTTTGGAGATGCATTCTGTAATTCAATTTAAAAACAAGATATTAATGTATTGGAGCCTCTGGTCTTTGCCATTAATTGAGACTATTTGATTTGGCAGACAATAGAGACATTTAGTGTCAATATAGTAAGTGCTAGTCTGCACTATTCATTAGACCATGGGTTCTCAACCTTTTTGCTTCTGAGGCCCACCTCCCATGTTAAATTTTTGCGGACCCCCTGGAACACAACGCAAGTATTTTTTCTATATAAAAGTTAGTAATTAGTTATTAATAGCTCTATTAAACCTTACGTAAAGAATTTATTAAGTCCTAAATTTACATAAGCAAAATACTGTGGATGCTGGAAATCTGAAATCTAAACAGAAAATGATGGAAATACTCAGCAGGCCAGGCAGCATCACTGGAGAGAGAAACAGAGTTAATGTTTCAGGTCTGACGAAAGATCATCGACCTGGAACGTTAACTCTGTTTATCTCTCTACAGATGCTGCCTGACCTGCTGAGTATTTGCATCATTTTCTGCTTTTATCCTAAATTTATATTATGTGCCCATTTACTGCCCAGGGTCTGCTCCAGTCCATCAACCATTTGCTTAACAGAAAATGAACCAGGAACAACAAGTGCAATGCTCACTATAGACTCATTTTGTGTACAGTCAGTCAAACTGGACTAAAATCCGCATTCTACATCCTCCATTACGAAAACAGAACTTCCATCTTGCTTCGATACCAAACCCCAATATGGCGGTAAAAGCCAGCGACTTGAATTAACAGCGGACATGAATGGCACATGAGAGAAATGTAGAAATAAGCAGGGCCCTGAGCGACTTTACCCACCCAACTTCATCACCATAAATCCTTTAGTGACAAAGGCAGCCCCCCTTTTTCTTCCTCCCCAACCCTTTCACAAATAAATGGCAGGACCTCAGGACTTGAGCGCACAGACTAGGCCTATCCATCCATCAGAGAAGTGCGTGGCTATGAATATAAAGCTCCAACTTGGAAAATCGTGATGGCGCCTTTAGCGATTTTATTACCTGAGGCTGAAAAAATTGAAGAGTCACAATGGATCCTGATTATTACAGCCTTACCGAAAGCACAGATACTGAAAAGTCTGTCTTTCTTTCCACTCCACTCCCACTCGCCCTCCAAGGCTATGTGCTGCGCGCGCTCATTCCATGAACAATGTGAGCAGCTTCCAACCGCCATAATCAATTGTAGTCTCCCCTGTATAGTGATGGGAGAACCCAATGGGCGGAACCACTAAAATCTTCTCGCGGATCCCTAGGAGGCCCTGGATCCCAGTTGGGAACCCCTGCATTAGACTACAATTAATATCTTCTGATTCTAATGATTTTTTAAAATTAAACTATCTCAATGTTAGAGCTATATTTCTATTGCATTTATTAATGCAGTGGGAACTAAATTAGTTGCAACAGCCAGGAAATGCATGAAAGTTATAACTGCCTGTTTTCAGTTACTTCATCCACACTGGACAAAAAGTTATTTTTGCAATAGCGCTGCTGAAAATTTATCTCATGTAGTTGAACAATACAGGTGAGGAAGGTTGTAGATTTCTGTTAAGTTAGCTGATCTCATCCCAGGCAGAGCTAGAGGCACTTTAGTGGGCTGCACTACTTTTGAGTTAGGAAGGAAAATTGGTCTTGGGTCCCAGCTCCTGATCACTATCCAATTTCTCCAGCTGGGAGTACACATATGGACATTGTACCCCACGATAGTGACATCGAGGCTCCCACTGGATAACATACCAGAGGACGCTGTGTAACTATACCTCAGCAAGGTCCATGCTTTTATGAGAGATAATAATTGGCAGGAAAAACAAAACAAAGGAGCTGTTGGTATGAATGTTTTTTGCTAAGTGTGTATAGATTCACTATTGTAGCTTGATGAAAATAAATGAAGTGTTTAAACTTGCTAATAAAGTAGTTTATGTGAAATGAGAGTTTTTGTTTCTTTATAGCTGTGGTTATAGCATGAAAGCACTTAAAAGCAGCAACAATTTCATTTATATAAAAAAAAATGTAAGGCAGCTAATTATCTTTAAATAATTTTTTAACTGTGACATTTTTTTTTAAAGTAGAATCTAAAGCAAATTGTTCATTGGAGGACCGAAAACAGCTCGCCCTATTAGTGATGGAGACCCTGACAGTACTGCTGCAAGGATCAAACACAAATGCAGGTAATCAGAGTATCCATTAATAAGTTCTATCTTAATAGTCGTTAACAGTAGTGCACAATCTCTAATTTTGAAGGAAATACTTAATTCTACACCAGCACATGGATGTTGGCATATTATGTAACAGTGGCACACATTTTTATTCAATCAGCTCCTCCATGACAGTACACTCCAGCAACTCTTCAGAACAGAGTACATTAGATTTGTTTAACAGCATAGAATTCCTTCAATGGTCAAATTAACCTTTTTTTTAAAATCCTTCAATGGCAGGGGACTGAAAGATTAAGGGTTCATATCTGTTTGCCATTGGATTTTTTCCCCTTAAATTTTTCTACTGTCTTTTGCGACTGATAAGGAAAATGTTTAAAAAAGAAAAATCAAACGGGGGAAAAATAATTTCCAAATGGCAAATGGGGATGAGACCGCTATATACCCAAGAGCAGGGTCCATATTCGCTACTTAATTATTATTCTTTCTCGGGATGTGGTCATCATTGGCAAGGCCAGCATGTATTGCCCATTCCAAGATGCCCTGAGAAGGTGGCAGTGAACCTTCTTC
This sequence comes from Pristiophorus japonicus, assembly GCF_044704955.1. Taxonomy (NCBI): domain Eukaryota; kingdom Metazoa; phylum Chordata; class Chondrichthyes; family Pristiophoridae; genus Pristiophorus; species Pristiophorus japonicus. The sequence goes on from NC_091978.1 coordinate 232,103,502, forward strand.
AACTGCTGCAGTCCACATGGCGAAGGTGCACCCACAATGTTGGTAGGTAGTGAGGTCCAGGATTTTGACCCATGGACGATGAAGGAATGGCAATATATGTCCCAAGTTAGGATGATGATTGATTTGGAGTGGAACTTGGAAGTGATGGTGTTCTCACGCACCTGCTGCACTTGTCCTTCTAGTTGGTGGAAGTCATGGGTTTGGGAAGTGCTGCCGAAGAAGCCTTGGCAGTTGCTGCTGTGCATCCTGTAGATCGTATACGCTATAGCTACAGTGTACGAATGGATGAGGTGCTGATCAGGCGGACTGCTTCATCCTGGATTGTGTACAGGCTTGAATTACAACTGCATCTATTCAGGCACGTGGAGATTATTTCTTTACACTGCTGACGTGCCTTGTAGCTGGTGGAGAGGATTTGGGAAGTTAGGGGTGAGCCTCTCCGCACCGAATACCCAGCCTCTTACCTGCTCTAGTAACCACATTTACGTGGCTGGTCTAGTTGAGTTTCCGGTCAGTGTTAACCCCCCACCCCAAGATATTGATGGTGGGGGCATAGCAATGTTAATGAGAGGTGGTGATGTTTTCTTATTGGCAATGGTCATTCCCTTGCACAAGTGTGGCACGAATGTTACTTGCCACTTTTCAGCCCAAGCCTGGATATGGCCATGACTGCTTCATTATTTGAGGAATTGCAAATATAGTTGAAAACTGTGCACTTAACAGCACAGAGGGACGGTGTAGGCATTATAGATAAGGAGGAGGAGTGTGAAATATTAGATGAGATGAACGTAGTAAGAGGAAGTATTAAGGTGTTTAGTCTCTTTGAAAGTAAATAAATTGCCAGGCCCGGATGAAATGTATCCCAGGCTATGAAGAGAAGCAAAAGAGGAAATAGCGGAAGCTTTGACCATTTTCCAATCCTCTTTGGCTACAGGTGGAACTGGAGGACTGCTAACATTGTACCGTTGTTTAGAAAGGGAAAAGGGCTAGACTATTTAATTGCAGGCCAGTTAGCCTAACCTCGGTGATGGGCAAATTATAGGAAAAAATTGAATGACAGTATTAATTGTCATTTAGAAAGGCACGGATTAATCGGGGACAGTCAGCATGGGTTTGTTAAGGGAAGGTTGTGTCCAACTAATTTAATTGAATTTTTTGAGGAGGTATCCAGGAGGGTCGATGAGGGTAGCATGTTTGATCTAGTCTGCATAGATTTTAGACAAGGTCTCGAATTGCAGACTGGTCAGAAAAGTAAAATCCCATGGGATCCAAAGGAAAGCAGCACGTTAGATCCAAAATTGGCTCAGTGGCAGGAAGCAAAGGGTAATGGGTAAAGGTCAATGGGTGTTTTTGTGACAGGAAGGATGTTTCCTCTGGAGTTCCGCAAAGCTCAGTACTAGGTCCCTTGCTTTTTGTGGTGTATATCAATGATTTAGACTTCAATATAGGGGGCATGATTTAAGAAGTTTGAGATGATACAAAGATTGGCCGTGTGGTTGATGATGAGGAAGAAAGCTGTAGACTGCAGGAAGATATCAATGGACTGGTCAGCTGGGCATAAAAGTGGCAAATGAAATTCAATCCGGAAAAGTGTGAGGTAATGCATTTGGTGAGGGCAAACAAGGCAAAAAAATAGGCAATAAATGGTAGGATACTGAAGTGTAGAGGAACAGAGATCTTGGATGTACAATGTGGCCAAGACCAGTGGGAGGCCAGAGGATTGGGAAACTTTTAAAAGCCAACAAAGAACGACTAAAAAATATGATAGAGAGGGAAGATAGATTATGAAAGTAAACTCGCACGAAATATAAAAACAGATAGTAAACGTTTCTGCAGGTACATAAAAAGGAAAAGAGTGGCTAAAGTAAATGTTGGTCCCCTAGAGGATGAGACTAGGGAATTCATAATGGGGAACAGGGAAATGGCAGAGACTTTGAACAAACATTTCGTATTGGTCTTCGATAGAAGACATTAAAAACATCCCACTAGTGGATAATTGTTAGATCTCTTAATTTCCAATGAAATACGAACTCCGGTGATAGTTTTAACGTAACTTTTATTCTGGCAGCTGCAACAAGCTCTTGGCTTTAAGCCAGGCCTTTGTCCTTCTGAGACCACATGGCCAAAATGGCTGTACTTATACCTGACTCAATTTACAGAAAAGAATGTGCCTTCTTTGACCTTATTGGCTCAATTGATAGTCTTTTAATTGGCTCGCTACCAAAGGTCCTAAAATGTCAAGTTGATTGATGACTTAATGCAATGTGGTCTATGTTTTCTCAAAACTACAGCCAGGCGACAGAGCTTGAATTCTCTATCAATAATCAAGCGGCTATAGGGAAGGAGGAACTTAATACATTATCACTAAAGAAGTAGTACTCGGTAAAATAATGGGATTAAAGGCGGACAAGTCCCCTGGATCTGATAGCTTACATCCTAGGGTCTTAAAACAAGTGGTTGCGGAGGTAGTGGATGCATTGGTAGTGAACTACCAAAATTCCCTGGATTCCCGCCCCATCTCCAACCCCTTCCCCCCCCCCCCCACCCCCGTCCCGTCTCCTCCCCCCGTCCCGTCCCGTCTCCTCCTCCCGTCTCCTCCCCCCCACCGTCCCGTCCCGTCTCCTCCTCCCGTCTCCTCCCCCCCCCCCCCCGTCCCATCCCGTCTCCTCCCCTGTCCCGTCCCGTCTCCTCCCCCGTCTCCTCCCCCCGCCCCCGTCCCGTCTCCTCCCCCCCACCCCGTCCCGTCTCCTCCCCCCCCCCCGTCCCGTCTCCTCCTCCGTCTCCTCCCCCCGCCCCCGTCCCGTCTCCTCCCCCCCCCCCGTCCCGTCCCGTCTCCTCCCCCGTCCCGTCCCGTCTCCTCCTCCCGTCTCCTCCCCCCCCATCCCGTCCCGTCTCCTCCTCCCGTCTCCTCACCCCCCCTCCCCCGTCCCATCCCGTCTCCTCCCCCGTCCCGTCCCGTCTCCTCCCCCCGCCCCCGTCCCGTCTCCTCCCCCCCCCCCCCGTCCCGTCTCCTCCCCCCCCCCCGTCCCGTCTCCTCCTCCTGTCTCCTCCCCCGTCCTGTCTCCTCCTCCTGTCTCCTCCCCCGCCCCGTCTCCTCCCCCCCCCCCCCGCCCCGTCTCTTTCCCCCCCCGCCCCGTCTCTTTCCCCCCCCGCCCCGTCTCTTTCCCCCCCCGCCCCGTCTCTTTCCCCCCCGCCCCGTCTCTTTCCCCCCCCGCCCCGTCTCTTTCCCCCCCGCCCCGTCTCTTTCCCCCCCCGCCCCGTCTCTTTCCCCCCCCGCCCCGTCTCTTTCCCCCCCCGCCCCGTCTCTTTCCCCCCCCGCCCCGTCTCTTTCCCCCCCCGCCCCGTCTCTTTCCCCCCCCGCCCCGTCTCTTTCCCCCCCCGCCCCGTCTCTTTCCCCCCCCGCCCCGTCTCTTTCCCCCCCCGCCCCGTCTCTTTCCCCCCCCGCCCCGTCTCTTTCCCCCCCCGCCCCGTCTCTTTCCCCCCCCGCCCCGTCTCTTTCCCCCCCCGCCCCGTCTCTTTCCCCCCCCGCCCCGTCTCTTTCCCCCCCCCGCCCCGTCTCTTTCCCCCCCCGCCCCGTCTCTTTCCCCCCCCGCCCCGTCTCTTTCCCCCCCCGCCCCGTCTCTTTCCCCCCCCGCCCCGTCTCTTTCCCCCCCCGCCCCGTCTCTTTCCCCCCCCGCCCCGTCTCTTTCCCCCCCCGCCCCGTCTCTTTCCCCCCCCGCCCCGTCTCATGCCCCCCCCGCCCCGTCTCATGCCCCCCCCGCCCCGTCTCTTTCCCCCCCCGCCCCGTCTCTTTCCCCCCCCGCCCCGTCTCTTTCCCCCCCCGCCCCGTCTCTTTCCCCCCCCGCCCCGTCTCTTTCCCCCCCCGCCCCGTCTCTTTCCCCCCCCGCCCCGTCTCTTTCCCCCCCCGCCCCGTCTCTTTCCCCCCCCGCCCCGTCTCTTTCCCCCCCCGCCCCGTCTCTTTCCCCCCCCGCCCCGTCTCTTTCCCCCCCGCCCCGTCTCTTTCCCCCCCGCCCCGTCTCTTTCCCCCCCCCGCCCCGTCTCTTTCCCCCCCCGCCCCGTCTCTTTCCCCCCCCGCCCCGTCTCTTTCCCCCCCCGCCCCGTCTCTTTCCCCCCCCGCCCCGTCTCTTTCCCCCCCCGCCCCGTCTCTTTCCCCCCCCGCCCCGTCTCTTTCCCCCCCCGCCCCGTCTCTTTCCCCCCCCGCCCCGTCTCTTTCCCCCCCGCCCCGTCTCTTTCCCCCCCCGCCCCGTCTCTTTCCCCCCCCGCCCCGTCTCTTTCCCCCCCCGCCCCGTCTCTTTCCCCCCCCGCCCCGTCTCTTTCCCCCCCCGCCCCGTCTCTTTCCCCCCCCGCCCCGTCTCTTTCCCCCCCCGCCCCGTCTCTTTCCCCCCCCGCCCCGTCTCTTTCCCCCCCCGCCCCGTCTCTTTCCCCCCCCGCCCCGTCTCTTTCCCCCCCGCCCCGTCTCTTTCCCCCCCCGCCCCGTCTCTTTCCCCCCCCGCCCCGTCTCTTTCCCCCCCCGCCCCGTCTCTTTCCCCCCCCGCCCCGTCTCTTTCCCCCCCCGCCCCGTCTCTTTCCCCCCCCGCCCCGTCTCTTTCCCCCCCCGCCCCGTCTCTTTCCCCCCCCGCCCCGTCTCTTTCCCCCCCCGCCCCGTCTCTTTCCCCCCCCGCCCCGTCTCTTTCCCCCCCCGCCCCGTCTCTTTCCCCCCCCGCCCCGTCTCTTTCCCCCCCCGCCCCGTCTCTTTCCCCCCCGCCCCGTCTCTTTCCCCCCCCGCCCCGTCTCTTTCCCCCCCCGCCCCGTCTCTTTCCCCCCCCGCCCCGTCTCTTTCCCCCCCCGCCCCGTCTCTTTCCCCCCCCGCCCCGTCTCTTTCCCCCCCCGCCCCGTCTCTTTCCCCCCCCGCCCCGTCTCTTTCCCCCCCCGCCCCGTCTCTTTCCCCCCCGCCCCGTCTCTTTCCCCCCCGCCCCGTCTCTTTCCCCCCCGCCCCGTCTCTTTCCCCCCCGCCCCGTCTCTTTCCCCCCCGCCCCGTCTCTTTCCCCCCCGCCCCGTCTCTTTCCCCCCCGCCCCGTCTCTTCCCCCCCCCCCCGCCCCGTCTCTTCTCCCCCCGCCCGCCCCGTCTCTTCTCTTTCTCCCCCCCCCCCGCCCCGTCTCTTCTCTTTCTCCCCCCCCCCGCCCCGTCTCTTCTCTTTCTCCCCCCCCCCGCCCCGTCTCTTCTCTTTCCCCCCCCCGCCCCGTCTCTTCTCTTTCCTCCCCCCGCCCCGTCTCTTCTCTTTCCTCCCCCCGCCCCGTCTCTTCTCTTTCCCCCCCCCCCGCCCCGTCTCTTCTCTTTCCTCCACCACGCCCCGTCTCTTCTCTTTCCCCCACCCCGCCCCGTCTCTTCTCCTCCTTCCCCCCTCCACCCCGCATCTCTTCAAAGAGGATTTGAAAGATTAGGATTGGAAGATTGTGCCCAACGCCTCAAAATTTCTATCTTTCCCTCCCGCAGCAATCTAGTATGCATCCCATCTGGACTGGGTGACTTATCTACTTAAAATACTGCCAACTTTTATAGTGCCTCTATTTATTTTGATCTTATCCAGTATCCTGACAACCTCCTGGTTTAGCATAGCTTTGGCAAAGCCCTCTTCCTTGGTAAACAGAGGCCCAGAATTTGCTGTTGAGGTGACAGCGAATTGGCAACATTCGCTGCCATTTTCCCATTGAAACTGACTGCAACTTCGGGATTTGGTGCATGCAGAAATCCTAAAGTTGTGGTCTGTCAGTGATGGCACAGAAACAGGCTGCAGTGTGCCCCCACAGAGCCAACAATCTGTGTAATCAGCCAAATCCACGGACCCAAATTTTCCCAACCCTTTTTTCTGGTGCACTCACTCGAGATGCGCCAACTTTGTGCACTCAAAACGGCGCCAAAAAACTTACGATTCTGGCCGCTCTGCTGTGTGTCCCGGGTTCTGGCGCAGCGTATATAGTGGAGTAGGGGGTGAAGCTACAGCCCTGCACCGAAAACCGTGGCGGCAGCTGTCCGCATGCACAGTGGAGTATGCGCGCATGCGCAGTAGCTCCTCGCCCTCCCAGCGCGTCCTGCAGGCTGTGAGCCGGACCCGATGCTCGCCGGCCCTATCCTTGGCCGAAGGGACGACCCGATCCGATGTTCGCCGCCCCTATCCCTGGCCGAAAGCTCTCCCGCACCGGCCTGCAAGCTATTGAACAGATGGAAACCTGCTGTGCTAACTTGTGGATCGAAAACAGGTTGACAGACAGGAAGCAAAGAGTAGGAATAAACAGGTCCTTTTCAGAATAGCAGGCAGTGACTAGTGGAGTACCGCAAGGTTCAGTGCTGGGACCCCAGCCATTTACAATACACATTAATGTTTTAGACGAAGGAATTGAATGTAATATCTCCAAGTTTGCAGATGACACTAAGCTGGGTGGTAGTGTGAGCTGTTAGGAGGATGCTAGGAGGCTGCAGGGTGAATTGGACAGGTTAGGTGCGTGGGCAGATGGCAGATGCGATATAATGTAGATAAATGTGAGGTTATCCACTTTGGTGGTAAAAACACGAAGGCAGATTATTAACTGAATGGTGACAGATTAGTAAAAGGGGAGGTGCAGCGAGACCTGGGTGTCATGGTACATCAGTCATTGAAAGTTGGCATACAGGTACAGCAGGCGGTGAAGGCGGCAAATGGCATGTTGGCCTTCATAGCGAGGATTTGAGTACAGGAGCAGGGAGGTCTTACTACAGTTATACAGGGCCTTGGTGAGGCCTCACCTGGAATATTGTGTACAGATTTGATCTCCTAATCTGAGGAAGGACATTCTTGCTATTGAGGGAGTGCAGCGAAGGTTCACCAGACTGATGCCCGGGATGACAGGACTGACATATGAAGAAAGACTGGATCGACTAGGCTTATATTTAGTGGAATTTAGAAGAATGAGAGGGGATCTCATAGAAACATATAAACTTCTGACGGGATTGGACAGGTTAGATGCACGAAGAATGTTCCCGATGTTGGGGAAGTCCAGAACCAGGGGTCACAGTCTAAGGATAACAGGTAAGCCTTTAGGACCGAGATGAGGAGAAACTTCTTCACTCTGAGTTGTGAACCTGTGGAATTCTCTACCACAGAAAGTTGTTGAGGCCAGTTTGTTAGATATATTCAAAAGGGAGTTAGATGTGGCCCTTACGGCTAAGGGGATTAAAGGTTATGGAGAGAAAGCAGGAATGGGGTACTGAAGCACATTATCAGCCATGACCATATTGAATGGTGGTGCAGGCTCGAAGGGCCGAATGGTCTACTCCACCTGTTTTCTATGTTTCTATGTTTCTGGCAAAAATATGGGAAAGTTGTTTTTATTTTACACATCTTTTGGGAGTATCTCGGCATACTGCCTTCGGAGCCAATTACTTAGAGAATGGAAACATCGCTTAGCTTAATTTGTTTTAGGGAGATCCCTGTATAGGTAGAAAAATGATTGTGAAGGAGACCTGTAAAAATGTGCAAAGTAATAAGTGACATGAAAACAGCACTGTACATGTAGGTAGCTGCTTGTGCTGTTTAAACTACTGTGATTGTGTGTTTGCAGAGTTCCTTTATTTACTTTTAATCTTTCCTTAAAATTTTAAGTCTTGTTGCTTTAAGTGCAGGTCTTCTCCGTTTCCTTCTATTTTTTATTTGTTGAATGCTTTTTCAGCTTTGTTTAGTGCTTTGTAAGTCTTGGTGCGTTAGAATGTACTAACCTGCGCTGATTTCTTAACTCTCCAAGGGTTTTCTGTGCGGCCACAAGTGGCCACATACCCTGGCCTAAATTAGTTTGGAGCAACTATTAGCGGTCCAAACTGGCTTAAATGGCCAAAACGGCTGGTAACGGCCCCTTTTGAAAAAATAACTAAACATAAAAAAAATCCTAACTAACTCACACTGGCGCAAATTAAATGTGTAGAATGGGGATTTTTAAGATACTCCAGAAAAATCAAGTTGCTCCAAAAAAAAAACAGAGCAACTCCTGGGCAAATTTGGGCCCATTGAAACTGTTGAAAATTTTGGCTCTTCTGCAGTAATTATGCTGTTAAATTCCTCACTACAAGTTAGACCCCAAGGGATGAGGTGTAACTGCGGCTTTGACAGTGTTATTACTGCTAAACAAATATTAAGGACCTGGAAAACTAATTTTAATTTTGTGCAGTGTGAAATTTGTACATTTTCTCATTTTCAGGTTTGCCGTTTCCCCATGTGAGAACCCCAATCTTAGTTTTGCTCTCTCATTTTTTTTTAAAAAGTTAGAATTTTAAGAGCTTACTCACTTCCTTGTTCGCTGTCTGTGAGAATCATGCATTTTGATTCGCTGCTTAGACAGCCTGTTGAAGTCACAGCAGTTCGCACAAGGGAATCCCCATTAACTTTCGTTGATTCAAATTGAAGGTCAGAAAACCCAAAGTTCTTGACACAGACCGTGAGATCATTGTGCGAAGCGTACTTCTGAGCCAGCAGCGAACACCTTTGCTTCACTGCTGACCGCAAATTCCAGGCCTGACGATATAAAAGCAAAATACTGTGGATGTGGGAAATCGGAAATAAAAATAGAAAATACTGGAAATGCTCAGCAGGTCAGGCAGTATCTGTGGAGAGAGAAACCGAGTTAATGTATCAGATTGATGACCTTTCGTCAGAACTGTAAAAAGTATATAACTGGTTTTAAGCAAGTGCAGAGACAGTGGGAGGAAAGAACAAAATGGAAGATCTGTGATGGAGTGAAAGGCAGGAAAGATTGTTATTTACCAGTTAAATTTTGTTCTTTCCTCCTCCCTATCCCCTTTCCCTGCCTCTAAACTTAAAGTAGATCTAGTAATTAGTTAAAAACTAAACAATAAGCTAAATCAATTAAATACATACATTTTAATTAACTAAATAAATAAAACAAGGTTATAAAGGCATGGCAGTGCTGGTGGTGTACCGCAACTGCAGCATGTGGGAGTTTGTGGAGAGCATCGCAATCCCGGACAACCATGTCTGCAGTAAGCGTTTGCAGTAAGTGTTTGCATCTCGAGGAACTTCAGAATTGTTGAGCTGAAGACATTGCGGGGCATCAGGGAGGGGTGAGAGTTATCTGGACACTTTGATCCAGGTGCCATGGTTAAGGATATTTCTTCGCGACTGGAGAATAATTTGGAGGGGGATGATCCAGTTGTCATGGTCCATGTCTGAACCAACGACATAGGTAGAACTAGGAATGAGTTTCTGCTGACAGGGTTTGAGGAGCTAGGGTTCAAATTAATAGGGTTCAGTATTTGTAGTGAAGCTGTCAAGTTGCTATGCTTAACTCCACTGTAGGCTGGATTCCAATTGACCTGCATCTATCTTTAAAGCATATTAGGGAAACGGGGCTTTCTATGTTTCCCGATTAGCGAGTGAAAGGAGCACCAACCCACATGATTTCAGGTACGCTTATACACAACAATGCACCCCTGGGATCTGTGGGCCATTTCGCTATGCTCAACTCTGCAGCATTTTGAAGCATGTTTTCGCTTGAGACTTTGCACCAGGTAAGTGTGGATTTTGTTCGGAGGTCAGCAGCGTACTCCTTAGCGAAGCTGAAATTTCAGGGCCTGAGACGTTGAAATCTAATTCCAAGCCAACCTTGAAAAGGAGCAGAAGCACACTTGATTAGAGTGGGATTTGTTTCGAAGAACTGATTATGTAAACTATACAAGACCACCAGGCAAGACACATTGCTAGCCACATTCTTCTTCTGGTTTGCCTTTCTAGAAGAAGGTGTAACCTCCACCTTGTTCTTTGAACTAGCCTTCCCCTCCCCACCGGGTCTCGCTGAGGGCGACAATGTCGACGTCGAAGCGTCTGAGTTCCCGGGCAACGATGGCAGTGCGGAGTTCCAGTCTGTCGCTGTTGAGGTTGTCCATGAGGGTCCTGATGTTCCAGGTCCAGAACTTCATTTTAAAGGGGTGGAAAAAACCTATGCATGAGTTCATTTAACGTGGGCTGGCCGTTGTACACCGGCTACCACACGGGCTTAGCAGAGCAAGGTCTTGGTCCAGTGGCATGGGGGTCCAAGATGGCTCGCACCCTGTCGACGGCGGGGTGCGAGCCATAAGCTCAGCGTTGAGCAGCGCCCTTTGGTGAGCTGGTGAGAAATCCGAGGCGTGGAAAGTGGGGGTGAGAGATTTGAGGTAATGCTTCCCCCTCTCAGGTATCAGCTCCTGACTGAGGGCAGGTATTGGGATGGCCAGAGATCCACTTTGTGGAAGGAGGAGAGGTCAGAGTGGTCACAGCCATTGTGCACAACACGTGCTTGTCAGAGGCTCTGCAGTTGAGTGGGCCAGCAGCCAAGTGGAAGCCCCGGACGTCGCCGGAGGGGTGGAGGCGTCGGAGGGGTGGAGGTAGGGCCCAAACCTGTGGTCGGAGTTGGTCAGAGGCTCACCGCGATCAGGTAAAACAGCTGAGTTGGCCACGTCCAGTGGGGAGCGAAAAGCGAAGGTTCATTTGGAAGGTCTTGGCAGCAGAGAGGTCAATCTGGCAGGTAAGTCTTGATTGGGGGATGGGCAGTGGGGCTGCATGGGTTTTATACTGGGAGGATAGATGCACCAACGTCAGTGTTCTCAATCAGGCCAACATCCCCAGCATCGAAGCACTGACCACACTCGACCAGCTCTGTTGGTCACGCCACATCGTCCGCAAGTGCTCTATTCGGAACTCGTACACGGCAAGCGAGCCCCAGGTGAGCAGAGGAAATGTTTCAAGGACATCCTCAAAGCATCCTTGATAAAGTGCAACATCCTCACCGGCACCTGGGACTTCCTGACCCAAGACCACCTTAAGTGGAGGAAGAGCATCCGGGAGGGCGCTGAGCACCTCGAGTCTCGTCGCCGAGAGCATGCAAAAAACAAGCGCAGGCAGCGGAAGGAGCGTGCGGCAAACCAGACTCCCCACCCACCCTTTCCTTCAACGACTGTCTGTTCTACCTGCGACAGAGACTGTAATTCCCCTATAGGACAGTACAGTCACCTGAGAACTCACTTTGAGAGTGGAAGCAAGTCTTCCTCGATTTCGAGGGACTGCCTATGATGATGACCTTTGGTACCGAAGCATTTTCAAATCCTGAAAAACTAGAATGAAGACATTCCTTTGGAATCGTATGGCTGTATGGTTGGATAGATATCTACATACACATCAATCCTTGATTTATCAAGGCTTCAATTACCCTGAGTTGTGTATTGTTCAATGGATCCTTGATTTATGTTTCTGCACTCGGCTAACTGAGAAATTATCAAAATCAAGGCGATCTTAGATATTCATTCGCAACGCTGTAAATGCAAGGGTGTTGCTCATTTTTGACTGTCTTAAGCTGTACCAGACTCAAGATAGATATAATTATTGGATTCCAATTGCACTGTTTTCCTTTGTTCAAACCTTGTTGACAAATTATACCATAATGTACAGGCAATACACCCTGCAAATTGCCTCCATTAAAAACAACTGACGATTGGTCTGGAGGAATAATTCTTTTACAGAGTAGGAATGATTGTGGCTGATGCAAGGCTATTGATCAATGCTTTTAAAGGAACACCAGCCCTGTCAATTTTGTTAGAAATAGCCAAGTTAAGGCTATCTCTGGTCACTTTAATAATCAAGATCAACTGTAAACCAATATGGTGGGTATATTGTGTTTAGTCAGAGTTTAAAACTGAATATAACACATTAGTTATACACCAAAATCATATGACCATGACACGTAGCTGATACCGATCTCGATTGGACAAACGGCTGGCGTACTTGAGCAGTTCTCTGGCTCGCGGTGCCGCCTCTTTTCGTCTAGTGCCACCTTCGGTCGCAGGATCGCTCTCAAAGAGTGTTTGACCAGCCCAACTTCGGGTTCTTCCCTCCACCATCTGCGGGGATAAGCCTTCAGCATGTTACTTTTATTATGCTTTTAGGGGTGGGCCTGGAATGAGATATTGACGACACCTTTTGGCCTATAGAGGTTCCCCATAAAACTCAATAACCAATGGGGGTTCGAGTTCTTTGTTTAAACTTGCCGATGAAGACACCATCCCCGAAGGAGGGGTCTTCACATCCATTACACATCGTTTCTTGTTTATAGCTTTGAAGGCCAATCCATGCACCTGGACCCTTTTATCTCGTCCGGCCCTGTCCCCCCAAAGCTATCGCATCCTGTCTTGTCCTCCTTGGTCCAGCTGGTGCATGTCTCAGGCACAACCTTGGGCCATTAAATCATTGTTTGAGCTGTCTCACTCCAGCCAATCGTCATGGATACCCTTCTATTCTTTATCTTTTATACTAATTAACTTTTAATTATCTTTGTAAGCCGTTCTGTTAAACAAACTCCCAATTCTACCTTAGCATTATTACAGGTTATTAGCAACATAGGTTGGTCTTTTATTGGCCAAATTAAAGACCAAGTCAAATTGTTGCGCATTAGGTATCCCTAATTTCTAACTATTTCCCCTGTTCACTGATGAGCTTGCAACATGTTGAGGATAAACAACTTTACTGTTAAGGAAGATCATGCCAGTAAATGCTATCTAACTTAGGTTATTTGAAATATTGGTGGAATAAATACTTTAAAGTTATACTTTTGATAGCTTTGTATTTTGGTGCAGAAATGCTGTAACAGCTCTGAAATGGGTTAATAATAGGTTCTGTATTTAAAATCATATACATATTTTGTCAAAAAAGTTTATGCTTGTATCGATTTGTATAAACTACCATTTCAAATCGGGAACTGGTAGATAATTGTTCGAACAGTCCGTTGAATCAAATTCATTAGAATCAAAACACAAGTAAAAACTCCAAGCATCATCCTAAAAATGTTTGGAATCCTTTTTTGGGAAGAACGAAGTCATTTATCACTTTTGCCACATTATTAGAAACAAGTAATATTTTCCTAAACACAATAAAAAGGCAAATGCTTAAAACTGTGTTACACTTCAATCAGAACTTTTATACAATGGGAATGAAATGAATATAATTTGATTATATCTATAGTTAGTGCTTGGAGTGATAATGTATGTAAATATGTGATTATCTGGAGTTGGTTGTTATTCAAAATAATTTGATTTGGGAATGACTATTTTACAATTCAGGTTGATGTTATCTTAAACTCGATTGTTAACAATACACTGTCTTCATGAAAGTATTTGGTAAACTTATTTTTGTTTGTCAATGCAGTACAGGTGCGGCATCCAAAATTCGGAATTCCAGAATGTTCCGGAATCTGGCCACCAGGACGATCCGTGGCGGAGTCGTCCGGAAACCCAAAAATGTTCCGAAATACAGACACCCCGCCTTGGTTGCCCGACCTCCGGCTTTCTGGCCGCTCGACGACGACCTCTCCCCGCCCCCCCTCTCATCCCTCAGCCCGGCCATTCTCCTCTCTTTCTCCCCCCTACCCCGCCCTCCCCCCCCCCACCCCGCAAGGCTTCGCCGAACAACCGACCCCCCCCCCCCCCCCGCCCAGCCATTATTTCGGAACGGCCAAGGTTTCCGGATTTCGGACATCACACCTGTATGTAGCACAAATCAAATTGAAATACATCTAATCAATTGCACACCTGATCATGATATATGTGGCTCATGTATCGTACAACCAAAAAGGTTTATTAAAACATTTTACATGACGATAGTGCCACTTTTAAACATGGATGTTTAAATGGTAGTTTGTATCACTGAATAGCCTTGTACTTCTGAATTTTAATGAGATTTGTAGGTTTTGTTTCCTTCTCTCAGGTTTCCAACTCCACGTGACAAACCTCTGCCTCGAGGCTAGACACTCAACGTAGTCCTAGGTGTACAAATATGCCATTTTGTAATTAGTTGCTAGGAGCTGCGTGTGATATTCTGCGAAGTAATAAAGTTTGTGAGAAAATAATAACACAGTAGAAATAGGGGTGAAATAATTTAAAACCAATCTTTGTTCAACATCTTTTTTTAAGGTGTTTTCCGGGAGTTTGGAGGAGCACGATGTGTACATAACATAGTGAAGTATCCACAGTGTCGGGAACCTGCACTGATGATTATACAGCAGTTAGTTTTGTCCCCTAGTGGTGATGATGATATGGGTACTCTATTAGGGCTGATGCACACGGCCCCATCTACAGAATTACAACTCAAAACTGATATTCTGACAGTAAGTATATCGTTCATATTTTAGCTTCTGTTTTCCACTACTGTTCCTTCTTTCAAACTCTCTCAAGCACAATAGCACTTTTTTCAGCTAGACTGTGGTTAAACTCTGCATCTTATCAACCCGGGTAAAAACTGGCAACAGCAAACACATTTGAAAATCAGCCAATGGTAGCATTCAGACTTGAGACTGCCCCAGGTGAGTATCCAGCACTGCATTTCTAAAGCTGCAGACTACCCTGTACTTATTTTTGAATTAAAAAAAATAATGACGTCCAAGTAAATCTGTTTTATGAGCCCTAACCAGAATAATTTTGTTTCAATAGATCCAACTCAGTATCGTCAATGATCTACATTTTTATTTTAGTTGAAATGCATATTGTCTCCACAGGCTCTCCTTACTGTGCTGAGAGAAAGTCATCGCACACGAACAGTGTTCCGAAAAGTTGGGGGATTTGTTTATGTCACATCACTGTTGGTCGCCATGGAACAATCCTTGAGTTCTCAACCCAAGGGAGTGTGGGAAAAGGTGAACACAAACCAAGTCTTTGAACTGGTGCATACAGTCATTTGTACGTTGACAGCAGCAATGCGTTATGAACCTGCTAATTCCCATTTCTTCAGAACTGAAATCCAATATGAAAAACTCGCAGATGCTGTGCGTTTGCTTGGTTGCTTCTCAAATATTCGACAAATAGGTTCAACTACTGCCTGTCCTTCAAATAACCAACCATTTCAGAGAATACTTGAAGATGATGTTGCATTGTTGGAATCCGTTTATCCCACACTGAAACACTGTAGTAAACTTTTTTGTTGCCTCTACAAAATGGCCACAGACTCTTTTGACAGGTAGGGACTTCATCAATTTGGCAATTCTTATTTTAAAACTTAAGTTATCAATGTAAACTTTTCTTTGAAAAATAGCATGTTTAAGAGAAAATGCATATTTTTCAGTATTGTTGGTTGCATTTTATTACAGCTTTTATAGTAGATTGAATTGAAATATTTTGGTAATTTCCATGTTTTAAATTAAATTGTGGTATATAGTTGAGTAAACTAAATATTAATTGATACGCTAATATTCCTTCGTAATTAAATCCCATTGGACTAGTAGGATACTTGTTATATATTGAATTCTTGGAGTACCGAGTTAAAAGCAACTTAAATGTTATATTAATTCTTAGAATTGTGACCTCCATATACACACACACAATTGTGGTTTGCCTAACATGTATATGTGCCATGATGTAAACATCATATGCGTTTAAAATTTCTGCATTTAGCCATCCCAAAATTTGTCCAGTGACCGTTGACAGTTTTTCCTTCCACCTTCTGGATCTGTACTTGAGTCATTTGTCAAAGTTTTATTTCTGAAACTGCATAATTTCATTTCTCGCATAATTTATTTGCCTTTCAGTATGGCTTCACTCTATAGACTAAACAATGAAAGATAGACTGGTTTTCGTTCGTGCCAAAATATCTATTGGGAATCCATTGCTTTGGCCATGGCAATTGCACATTGTGTTACACATCTTATAATCAAAATTTTGGGGAAACAAGCTGCTTTCTTTGTAAGGGCTTTAGTTTGAAGATTTAAAACTACTTGCATTTCCTGCACAAGGCTTCACCAAAGCATCATTGAGTGGTACTTAGTAAGGAGAACCATCAAGGTCTTCAGTCACCTGTAGGGCTTGGCCTCTGAACAAGAGTAGCACAATTTAAATATATTTTCTTAGTGTCTTACAAACAAATTATATTAACTCTTCTATCAGTGCAGAGTCAGTCATTGAGACGGTTTGTTTATCTTTGTTCTCTTTCTCTGAATAATCTAAAAGCAGCGAACCACACCAATTTAGGGAAGGTGGTCATTTTTGCTGCATTTAATTATTTTGATTCTGCTTTTACATTCCTTAACAATTTAAGAAGATTTTTAAATTTAGCACTCAGTTATGTCGAGACATGCACGCCCATAGCTGCGTCCAAAAGTACATGCACACTTCTACACATTTCTTTCCGGAACAATTATTCCTTTTGGAGTCTGCCAACGTATTTCTGTGTGAAAAATCCGGGCATGGAAGAAAAGTAGATTGAGTTTAGAAATACTTCAAGGAATTCAGAACAGATACATTCCACTGGGGAAGCTACGTAAAAAAGGAAGCGATTAATGTGGGAAACAATGGAAGTAATGTGAGGAATCGGGGCTAAAGCTACAGGTGGCGCGATGGACTGAGACAAATATAAAAACAAAGTTAAGAAGCTGGTCAGGAGATTTGAAATGGAAAATAGATAGCCAGAAATATTAAAAATAAATGTGAAGCATTTTATTCACATATATTCACAGCAAGCAGGTAAAAAAGCAACTGATGGAGCTATTGAAAGATCACAAAGATAACGAGATATCAAATGACCAGTGGATAGTAAGTATACTGAAAGAAATTCTTCTTTCTTCAAAAAGAGAACATAGACAGACTGTCCAGCATGGAAGTTGAATTTCTGGGGGCAGACTGGCAGGCAACGGAAGTGCAGATAAGACAGTCACTTCTACGATGAGGAAGGTAAAAGAAGATTATACATCTGGGCCAGATAGACTTCATACAAGGGTATTTAAAGAAATTGGTCACACATTTGCCACTGTGTTTGGGGATTAATTATAAATGAGAAGAATGCCCCGGGTTTGAAAAGTAGCTGACATAACATCAATCTTTGAAAAGGGACGTAGAGATAGTCCAGGAGTAAGCCTCGCATCCATTATGGATTAAATGTTAGTAATCCTGAGATAATGAAACACATAGATATTGTAAGAAGGAATCAATATGGAAGGGAGATCTTGCCGGATAAATTTACTGGAATTCTTTGAGGAAATGATGGACTTGTTGATGATGTAAATTTTGTGGATGTGATGTACTTAGATTTTAGCATAGCTGTGGATACCTTGCCACATTAGCAATTAGTCCTCAAGATAGGAAGACTTGGACTAGGTTGCAAGGTCCTAGGGTGGGTTGAAAATGAGTTAAACCAGAGAAAGCAAGGGTGTTTGTGAATGGAGCTGCGTTGACATGGCGAAGAGTCGACAAGGAGTTGATCATGCCTATTGAATTAGTGTCTATAAATTATTCGGAGCTGGGAGCGGAAACTAAGCTGACTAGACTTTACAGATAAAATTTTCAGTGGGGGGGCACACAAATAATAAGGAACAGGAAAACCCAACATAAATGGACCAGAATAGGGTAGGAAGGTGGGCTGATGAATATCAAATGGCATCTAAACTTAACAGTTGTAAGTAAGGGAAGTTAACAGTGGGAATGTAAACAATATTTTTCCAGGCTGCTGGGCATGATGCAGGAGAGAAACTTGGGAGTTATGATAGATAATTCACTTAAAGCAGCAGCAAAACTGAAGTCAGTGGGGGTCAAAAGGAAAACACTCCAGTAGCTGGACTTGCACCTAATGGAAGCCAATCATCATATCCCAGGATATCACTGTAGGAGTTCCTCAGTGAAGCGTCACAAAACATCTGCCTATCCGATATCCTTTACGCTGGAGTGATTATTGCTTTGGGAATTGGTCCAAGTGTTTGTTTAGAAGATTCAGCTTGAAGGTGAAAGGAATTACCCTAGCACTCCCAATTTTCTGAAAAAAGGTTGAGCACTCGAGCCCAATGTTACTGCTTGTTACTGCCTGGCGGCCAAATATGAACTAGCAATGGTTAGTGTGTTAATTTAGCGGAACAATGTTCAAATATGGAGATTTTAGAAGGATGCATGTCATGGAAATGATTCCAGATAAGATGTTTGGTAGGCAATGTCTAAGTTTGTGTGTGTTTGTATGTATGTTTATGTGAACTTTTGTTTTCAGACTAGAATTGCTACAGTAAATGAACCATGTGATCCCATTTAAAGAGGCAGTTTAAAAAAAATGATTTGAGCTACATAGTTTAAAAAGAATCTAAATTTAAAAAATCAAGCTGCCAAAATTTCTTGCTGCACTTAAAACCAATACCTGTACGAAAAAAAAACTAACCTAGAAACTTGGCTTGTTTCTTACCTTTGCACTTTTCTTCTGTTTCTATTGGTTCTTCACCCACCAGCCCTGGCTTTAAACTGCTGTTCTTTGTGCTGCTTTGCTATCTTAGCAGTAACTGTACTAACAAGCTTTGTGCTTATTTCTTCTTCCTAACAATCCTTGTCCAATGGTGTTTGCTATTTTTTTTGTCTATAGTCTTGCTGAACAGGTTCCGCCTTGCTTGACACATGAGACTTCCCTTCCCTCTCCTTGGGGTACTCCAGCTCTGTCCAGAAAAAGGTACTAGCCCAGTAGGATTAACTTAGCCTAGTTTTTCTAATACTGATACACCTCAAAATGTTCTCTACTGTTATAGTATAACTTTCTCACTTAGATTTCTTTTTGTTTGTGGGTTAATGATGAATGTATATCCTTCAATTTGTTTTTGAACTTTCTGCCTTGTTTTTTCCTACGCTGCTGCCTTCCAGCTGGGAGGCCAAGATGATGTGGCCTGCAGGTTTCTTCATAGCTGCTCCATATTAGGTGATATTTGTGAGACGCTGTAGATTTTTTTATCTTAATATAATATACAGGTGCCTGACCAGTGGTTTGGCCATGGACCCCACAAAACTTGACCATTTGGAGGATATCCAAGTTTGAATTTCAATTCAAGTAGGAATTCGAAACTTAACCCTCAATGTGCAGCCTAGTGACCTGCCTAGCTTGAGAACCTGTCCTAGTCATTTTGTTCAAAATTATATTGAAGTGTGAACTCAGCTGGAAGAAAGATGCTGAGTGATAGTTTCTGTACATTCTAGAATGATCATTGAACAATATACAAGAGGATTGTGTAAGCTGCAATCATCTTTGACCAAATATATTACATTTGTTTAAGAAACAAAGTAGCCTTTTGTGTTATGTCTTGGATGAGATCCATCTGCATGTTACAGATATTGCAAGCAATTCTCCTCCCATGCCCCTGCCAGATAGTTACAACCCCCACTGAGGCATAAGTGCGCACAAATTTCTGGGCCCATTTAATTTGCCCTGCCTTAGTACCCTTGCCAAGAAGCCCACCCCTGTTAGGGCCGCCTTTTAAAATTTATTCACAGGATGTGGGCTTTGCTGGCAAAGGCAGCATTTATTGCCCATCCCTAATTGGCCTTGAGAAGATGGTAGTGAGTCACCTTCCTGAACCGCTGCAGTCTGTGTGGTGATGGTACTCCGAGAGTGCTGTTATAGAGGGAGTTCCAGAATTTTGACCCAGCGATATTTAAGGAACGGCGATATGCTTCCAAACCAGGCTGGTGTGTGACTTGGAGGGGAACGTGGAGACGGTGGTGCTCCAATGTGCTTGCTGCCCTCGTCCTTCTAGGTGGTAGTTGTTATATATGTATACTTGTATTTACTCTATACAGCCACCAGAGGGCTCATTCCCTGAAGTCCCAAGCGATCCCATAATTCCTTGGGAGCATCGGTATTTAAGGAGGCTTCACAGTTTGGAGAAGGCACTCTAGAGACCTGCAATAAAAGGTCACACTTTACTTTGAGCTCACAGTGTTCAGTCTGATTCTTCCCTTGCAGTCGGATTCAGGTGAAATTATAATGGGGAACAAAGAAATGGCAGACCAATTGAACCAATACTTTGGTTCTGTCTTCACTAAGGAAGATACAAATAACCTTCCAAAGGTACTAGGGGACAGTGGGTCCAGTGAGAAGGAGGAACTGAAGGATATCCTTATTAGGCGGGAAATTGTGTTAGGGAAATTGATGGGATTGAAGGCCGATAAATTCCCAGAGCCTGATAGTCTGCATCCCAGAGTACTTTAGGAAGTGGCCCTAGAAATAGTGGATGCATTGGTAATCATTTTCCAACAGCCTATCTACTCTGGATCAGTTACTATGGACTGGAGGGTAGCTAATGTAACACCACTTTTTTTAAAAAGGAGGGAGAGAGAAAACTGGTAATTATAGATCGGTTAGCTTGACATCAGTGGTGGGGAAAATGTTGGAATCGATCATGAAGGACGAAATAGCAGCGCATTTAGAAAGCGGTGACAAGATCGGACCAAGTCAACATGGATTTATGAAAGGGAAATCATGCTTGACGAATCTTCTGGAATTTTTTGAGGATGTAACTAGTAGAGTGGACAAGGGAGAACCAGTAGATGTGGTGTATTTGGACGTTCAGAAGGCTTTTGACAAGAGATTGTTGTGCAAAATCAAAGCACATGTTATTGGGGGTAATATACTGACGTGGATAGGGAACTGGTTGGCAGACAGGAAGTAGAGAGTCGGGATAAACGGGTCCTTTTCAGAATGGCAGGCAGTGACTAGTGAAGTGCCGCAGGGCTCAATGCTGGGACCCCAGCTCTTTACAATATACATTAACGATTTGGATGAAGGAATAATATCTCCAAGTTTGCAGATGACACTAAACTGAGTGGCGGTGTGAGCTGTGAGGGGGACGCTAAGAGGCTGCAGGGTGACTTGGACAGGTTAGGTGAGTGGGCAAATGCATGGCAGATGCAGTATAGTGTGGATAAATGTGAGGTTATCCATCTTGGGGGCAAAAACACGAAGGCAGAAAATTATCTGAATGGCGGCAGACTAGGAAAAGGGGAAGTGCAACGAGACCTGGGTGTCATGGTTCATCAGTTACTGAAAGTGGACACGCAGGTACAGCAGGCGGTAAAGAAGGCAAATGGCATGTTGGCCTTCATAGCTAGGGGGTTTGAATATAGAAGCAGGGAGGTCTTGCTGCAATTGTACAGGGCCTTAGTGAGGCCTCACCTGGAATATTGTGTTCAGTTTTGGTCTCTTAGTCTGAGGAAGGACGTTCTTGCTATTGAGGGAGTGCAGTGAAGGTTCACCAGACTGATTCCAAGGATTGCTGGGCTGTCATATGAGGAGAGACTGCATCAACTGAGCCTTTATTCACTGGAGTTTAGCAGGATGAGAGGGGATCTCATAGAAACATGTAAGATTCTGACGGGACTGGACAGGTTAGATGCAGGAAGAATGTTCCCGAAGTTGTGGAAGTCCAGAACCAGGGGGCGTACTCTTAGGATAAGTGGTAGGCCATTTAGGACTGAGATGAGGAGAAACTTCTTCACTGAGTTGTTAACCTGTGGAATTCCCTGCCACAGAGAGTTGTTGATGTCAGTTCACTGGATATATTCAAGAGGGAGCTAGATATGGCTCTTATGGTTAAGGGGATCAAAGGGTATGGAGAGAAAGCAGGAAAGGGGTACTGAAGGAATGATCAGCCATGATCTTATTGAATGGCGGTGCAGGCTCGAAGGGCCGAATGGCCTACTCCACCTATTTTTCTATGTTTCTCCATACACAACAACTGGCGATAAGATACAGATAGTGAACCCAAAGATGCAGAGCACAGTGGGCATCCTGGGGAAACTTTTGTGGAGCGACTCAACCAATGCTTCGTGGCCAACGAGCTAGATGGGGAAGAGAGCATTGCCAAACGAAGGGCGATCCTCCTCACCGAATTTGGGGCACCAACGTATGGCCTCCTGAAGAATCTGCTCACTCCAGCGAAACCCACGGAGAAATCGTACGACGATTTGTGCACTCTGGTCCGAGAGCATTTGAACCCGAAGGAAAGCGTTCTGATGGCAAGGTACCGGTTCTACACCTACTAAAGGTCTGAAGGCCAGGAAGTGGCGAGTTATGTCGCCGAGCTAAGACGCCTTGCAGGACATTGCGAATTTGGAGCACATGCTCAGAGACTTTTTCGTACTTGGCATTGGCCCCGAAACCATACTTCGTAAGCTTTTGACTGTAGAGACCCCAACCTTGTGTAAGGCCATAGTGATAGCCCAGGCGTTCATTGCCACCAGTGACAATACAAAACAAATCTCTCAGCACACAACTGCTGCTACAAGTGCTGTGAACAAAGTGATGATGTTTTCGAATCATAACGTACAGGGCAGGTCACACATACCTGCAGCTACATGTCCGCAGATGTATCAGAGTCCATCATCAAGGGTGATGAATACAAGGCCATTAACACCTTGTTGGCGCTGCGGAGGTGATCATCGTTTCCATTCATGCCGATTCAAAGAGTACATTTGCAAGGGCTGTCGAATAATGGGACACCTTCAATGAGTGTGCAGGCGAGCTGCAAAGCCTGTTAAACCTGCAAACCACCATGTTGCAGAGGACAGATCCACGGAGGATCACGACGAACCAGAGCCTCAGATCGAGGAAGCAGAGGCACATGGGATGCACACATTCACCATGAATTGTCCCCCGATAATGCTAAATGTTGAGCTAAATGGACTCCATGGTGTCAGTGGAGCTGGACACGGGCACGAGCCAGTCCATCATGGGCAAAAAGACTTTCGAAAGGTTGTGGTCCAACAAGGCCTCAAGACAAGTCTTAACTCCAGTTTGCACGAAACAAAGATCTTACACAAAAGAACTGATTCCTGTAATCGGTAGTGCTACCGTAAAGGTCACCTACGATAGAGCCGTGCATAAGCTTCCACTCTGGCTAATACCGGGCGATGGTCCCACGCTGCTCGGCAGGAGCTGGCTGGGGAAGATACGCTGGAACTGGGACGACGTCGGAGCGCTATCGCCTGCTGACGACACTTCGTGTGCCCAGGTCTTAAACAAATTTCCTTCGCTGTTCGAACCAGGCATCGGGAAATTCCAAGGAACAAAACTGCAGATCCACCGAATTCCGGGGGCACGACCCATCCATCACAAGGCGAGAGCAGTACCGTATATGATGAGCGAAAGGGTAGAGATCGAGCTAGACCTGCTGCAAAGAGAGGGCATCATTTCCCCGATCGAGTTCAATGAGTGGGTAAGTCCTGTCATCCCAGTCCTCAAGGGAGACGGCACCGTCCGAATCTGTGGCAAGTACAAAGTAACTATCAATCGTTTCTCCCTGCAGGACCAATACCCACTATCAAAGGCAGACAGCTTCTTTGCAACGCTGGCGGGAGGAAAGATGTTCATGAAGCTGGATCTGACTTCAGGAACTGGAGGAATCATCGAAGACCCTCACCTGCATCAACACACACACAGGTCTTTTTACTTATAACAGATGCCCATTTGGAATCTGATCGGCGGTGGTGATATTCCAGAGAAACATGGAAAGCTTACTGAATTCGGTCCCACACACCGTGGTCTTCCAGGACGACATCTTGGTCACAGGTTGGAACACAGTCGAGCATCTGCAAAACTGGAGGAAATTCTTGGTCGACTCAACCGCGTGGGGCTCAGGTTAAAATGCGCGAAGTGCGTTTTCCTGGCGCCTGAAGTGGAGTTCCTGGGAAGGAGGATTGCAACGGACGGCATCAGGCCCACCAACGCGAAGATGGAGGCAATCGAGAACGCACCGAGACCACAGAACGTGACGGAGCCGCAGTCGTTTCTGGGACTCCTGAACTACTTTGGTAACTTCTTACTGGGACTCAGCACACTGTTAGAATCACTGCATGTCTTACTATGAAAAGGGAACGAATGGGTTTGGGGCAAAAGCCAAGACAATGCCTTTGTAAAAGCGAGAAAATTGTTATGCTCAAACAAATTGCTTCTGTTGTATGATCCATGTAAGCGTTTGGTACTAGCATGTGATGCGTCGTCATATGGCGTCGGGTGTGTATTGCAACAAGCTAATGATTTCGGGAAACTGCAACCGGTTGCTTATGCATCCAAGAGTCTGCCGAAGGCTGAGAGAGCCTACAGCATGATTGAGAAAGAAGCATTAGCGTGTGTCTATGGAGTAAAGAAAATGCATCAATACCTGTTTGGGCTAAAATTCGAATTGGAAACTGACCATTAGCCACTTATATCCCTGTTCTTCGAGCGTAAAGGGATAAATGTCAAACGCATCAGCCCGCATCCAGAGATGGGCGCTCACGTCCGCATACAACTAGGCCTCCGCCACAGGCCGGGCACAGAAAACTGCACCGATGCTCTCAGTAGGCTGCCATTGCCCACCATGGGGTTGGAAATGGCGCAGCCCGCAGATCTAGCCATGGTTCTGGAAGCATTTGAGAGTGAGCAATCACCCGTCACTGTCCAACAGATCAAAACCTGGACAAGCCAGGACCCCTTATTACCTCTAGTTAAAAGCTGTGTGCTTCACGGGAACTGGTCCAGTGTCCCAGTGGAAATGCAGGAAGCGATTAAGCCGTTCCAGCGGCGCAAAGATGAAATGTCTATACAGGCAGACTGCCTTCTGTGAGACAATCGAGTATTGGTCCCCAAGAAGGGCAGAGACACCTTCAATGACCTCCACAGAACCCACCCAGGCATCGTGATGATGAAAGCAATAGCCATATCCCACATGTGGTGGCCCGGTATCGATGCGGACTTAGAGTCCTGCGTTCACAGATGTAATACATGCATGCAGTTAAGCAATGTACCCAGGGAGGCACCGCTAAGTTTATGGTCTTGGCCCTCCAAACCATGGTCTCGGATACACGTCGACTATGCAGGTCCATTCTTGGGTAAAGTGCTCCTTGTGTTTGTAGACGGGTATTCCAAGTAGGTTAAATGTGCGATAATGTCGGCTAGCAAATCCGCTTCCACTACTGAGAGTCTGCGGGCCATGTTTGCCACACACGGCCTACCCGATGTCCTGGTGAGAGAAAACGGGCCATATTGTACCAGTGCTGAGTTCAAAGAATTCATGACCCGTAACGGGATCAAAAATGTCACATCTGCCCCGTTTCAACCAGCATCCAATGATCAGGGAGAGAGAGCAGTGCAAACCATCAAGCAAGGCTCGACGAGGGTAACTGAAGGCTGACTGCAGACTCGCAATGCAGAGTCCTGCTTAACTACCACACAAGACCCCACTCACTGCTGAACTGCTCATGAAAAGTGCACTGAAGACAAGGCTCTCATTAGTTCACTTGATCTACATGAACAGGTAGAGAGCAGGCGGCTTCAACAAAGTGTATAACATGATGGTGCAAATGTGTCACGCGAGATTGAAATCAATGATCCTGTATTTGTATTAAATTATGGACAAGGTCCCAAGTGGTTTCCCGGCACTGTCGTGGCCAAAGAGGGGAGCAGGGTGTTTCGGGTCAAACTTTCAAATGGACTCATTCACCGGAAACACTTGGACCAAATCAAACTCAGATTCACGGACTACCCTGAGCAACCCACCTTGGACCCTAGCTTTTTTGATCCCCCAACATACACACCAGTGGCAACTGGCACCACGGTTGACCACGAAGCAGAACCCATCATCCACAGCAGCCCAGCAGGCCCAACACACCAGGCAGCCGAGCAGGGCCAGCTGCACAACAGCCCAGCGAGGGCCCAACAAATGATTCAACAACACCAGCTTTCACACTGAGATGATCAACCTGGGCAAGAAGGGCCCCAGATCAACTCACATTGTAAATAGTTACACTATTGACTTTGTGGAGCGAGTGTTGTTATATATATATATATATATATATATATATACTTATATTTACTCTGCACAACCACCAGAGAGCTCATCCCCTGGAGTCCCAAGGGATCCCATAATCCCTTGGGAGCATATATAAGGAGGCTTTGCAGATTGGAGAGGCACTCTGGAGACCTGCAATAAAAGACTACGGTCACACTTTACTTTGAGCTCAGTGTTCAGTCTGACTCTTTCTCCATACACAACAGTAGTGGTTGCAGGTTTGGGAGGTGCTGTCGAAGAAGCCTTGGGAAGTTGCTGCAGTGCATCTTGCTAATGGTACACACTGCAACCACGGTATGCCCGGTGGTGGAGGGAGTGGATGTTTGAGGTGTTGGATAGGGTGCCAATCAAGTGGTCGGATTTGTCCTGGATGGTGTCGAGCTTATTGAGTGTTGGAGCTGCACTCATCCAGGCAAGTGGAGAGTATTCCATCACACTCCTGACTTGTGCCTTGTAGATAGTGGAAATGCTTTGGGGAGTCAGGAGTTGAGACACTCGCCACAGAATACTTGGCCTCTGACTGGCTCTCGTTGTCACAGTATTTATGTTGCTGGTCCAGTTCAGTTTCTGGTCAATGGTGACCCCCAGGTTATTAATAGATATACAGCGTGGAAGGAAGCCCTTTCGGCCCATCGTGTCCACGTTGGCCTACGAAGAGCCGCGCAGCCCTCAGTCAGCAGCCCTGAAGGTTACATATAAACCTACGAACAATGAACAAAGACGGATAGACAATGAGCTCCCAGCCCAACCATTCTGCCTCACGCAACTGTGACACCCCTTATAGTGAAACCTTCTACACTCCACCCCAACCATGTGATCTCCTGAGAGAGGTAAAAACCCAGGCCAATTTAGGGAGAAATTCCTCTCTGACCCATCCAGGCGATCGAAACTAGTCCAAGAGATCACCCTGGCTGTATTTGATTCCCTGCAGTACTTACCATTATATCTGCGCCGGCCACCAAAAGGTTATCCAGTCTAATCCCAATTACCAGCTCTAGGTCTGTAACCCTGCAGGCTATGGCACTTTAAATGCCCTTCCAACCATCTCTTAAAAGTGGTGAGAGTTTCTGGATCCACCACTCTTCCAGGCAGTGATTTCCAGATCCCCACAACCCTCTGTGTAAAGAAGCTCCCCCTCAAATTCACTCTAAACCTTCCAGCAACCACCTTAAAACTATGCCCCCTCGTAATAGACTCCTCTACCAGTGGAAATAGACCCTTACTATCCACTATGTCCAGGCCCCTCAATATTTTGTACACCTCAATGAGGGCTCCTCAACCGCCTCTGTTCCAATGGGAACAAACCCAGCCTACCCAATCTGTCCTGATAACTAAGATTCTCCATTCCAGGCAGCATCCTAGTAATTCTCCTCTGCACCCCCTCTAGTGCAATCACAGCAGGCCGGGGAGCAGAAGGAGCAGCGTGATGGCCTAGCCCTGCAGGCTGAGTGGCCCCCGGCCTGCGAGCACCATCGGAGCAGGCCGGGGAGCGGAAGGAGAAGCGTGGCGGCATACCACTCCAGGGAGCAGCACGTGCTGGAGCAGGAGAGCAGTGGCAGTGAAGAGGGACATCACCAAGATCCAGGTCGCTGATTGGAGTGCGGGCAGGTACAGCAGGAGCAACAAGGTCAGAGCGAAGAAGCGGCTAGAGATTGTACAGGGACGTGATCGGGGCCCAGGAGAGGCGTGAGTTTGGGGCCCAGAAGAGGCGAGGGTCCAGGGGCAGCACGGGCCAGCCCACACTGCAATGCGTGCGCGCACTAGGTCTGTGCAGCAGAGTTGGTCTCCAGTCGTCTTGGTTAATCCTTGCTACTGGACCAAGACCTAGCTCTGTCAAGCCCATGTGGTGGCTGGTGTGCAATGGTCACCACATATTAAAAAATCCATGCACAGGCATCTTCCACCCTTAATGTAGTTCTGGACCTGGAATTTTAGGTCGTTCACCTGTGAACTTTTTGACGTGGAAGCAAGTCATCCTCGATTCGAGGGATTGCCTATAATACGGCGACCAAAACTGCACGCAGTACTCCGAGATCAGGCGCAGACAGCGGAAGGAGCGTGTGGTAAATCAGTGCACCCCCCACTTCCCCCAACGCATATCTGTCCCACCTGTGACAGGGTCTGTGGCTCTCGTGTTGGACTGTTCAGCCACGAAAGAACTCACTTTAGGAGTGGAAGCATGTCTTTCTCGATTTAGAGAGACTGCCTATGATGAACCAAAGTATTATATAATTTAAGCATAACCTCCCTGCACTTCTATGCCTCGACCAATAAAGGCAAGCATTCCGTATGCCGCCTTATCCACCTGGCCTGTAACTTTCAGGGATCTGTGGACAAGCACACCAAAATCTCTGTTCATCTCCACTATTAAGTGGTCTACCGCTTAATGTGTATACCCTTTCCTTATTAGCCCTTCCAAAGTGCATTACCTCACACTTCTCAGAATTAAATTCCATTTGCCACTGCTCTGCCCACCTGACCAGTAGATTGATATCCTTCTGCAGCCCATGATTTTCCTCTTCATTATCAACCACACAGCCAATTTTAGTGTCGTCTGCAAACTTCTTAATCATACTCCCTATATTCAAATCTAAATCGTTGCAATGGGGATTTGGCGATAGTAATGCCATTGAATGTTAAGAGGTGGTGGTTAGACTTTCACTTGTTGGAGATAGTCATTGCCTGTTACTTGCCACCAGAATTGAGCCTGAGGATATACTTGTATTGGCAAACAGTTGTGTTAGCCACTGCTACAATAGATCTTTGGAGTGCTCCATCTGTTCCACAGAGGTTGCCTGCCAGCTCAAGTCTCTCCCTCATCTTTTTGGAGTGACCCTCAGATTGTGCACATAAGAATATAAAAACATAAGAGGAATAGGCCATTTGGCCCCTCGAGCCTGCTCCGCCATTTAATAAGATCATGGCTGAACTGATCATGGACTCAGCTCCACTTCCCTGCCCGCTCCTCATAACCCTTCCCTTATCCCTCAAAAATCTGTATATCTCCGCCTTAAATATATTCAACGACCCAGCCTCCACAGCTCTCTGGGGCAGAGAATTCCACAAATTTACAATCCTCAGAGAAAAGATTCCTCTTCATCTCAGTTTTAAATGGGCGGCACCTTATTCTGAGACTATGCCCCCTAGTTCTAGTTTCCCCTATGAGTGGAAATATCCTCTCTGCATCTTATGTATTTCGATAAGATCACCTCATCCTTCTCAACTCCAGTGAGTACAGGCCCAACTTATCTTCATAAGTTAACCCCCTCATCTCCGGAATCAACCTAGTGAAGCTTCTCTGAACTGCCTCCAATGCAAGTATATCCTTCCTTTAAATACGCAGACCAAAACTGCATGCAGTACTCTAGATGTGGCCTCACCAATAGCCTGTATAACTGTAGCAAGACTTCCCTGCTTTTATACTCCATCCCCTTTGCAATAAAGGCCAGGGTTCCATTGGCCTTCATGATCACTTGCTGTACCTGCATACTAACCTTTTGTGTTTCATGCACCAGAACCCCCAGGTCCCACTGTACTGCATGCAATTTTTATCCATTTAAATTATAACTTGCTCTTTGATTTTTTTTTTCTGCCAATGTGCATAACCTCACACTTTCCAACATTATACTCAATTTGCCAAATTTTTGCCCACTCACTTAGCTTGTCTGTCCTTTTGCAGGTTTTTTGTGTTCTCCTCACACATTGTTTTGCTTCCCATTTTTGTATCGTCAGCAAACTTGGCTACGTTACACTTAGTCCCTTCATCCAAGTCGTTAATATAGATTGTAAATAGTTGGGGTCCCAGCACTGATCCCTGTGGCACCCCACTACTTGCTGATTGCCAACCTGAGAATAAACCATTTATCACGACTCTCTGTTCTCTGTTCGTTAGCTAATCCTTTATCCATGCTTAATATATTACCCCCAACCCCATGAACTTTTATCTTGTGCAGTAACCTTTTATGTGGCACCTTGTCAAATGCCTTCTGGAAGTCCCAATACACCACATCCACTGGATCCCCTTTATCCACCCTGTTCGTTACATCCTCAAAGAATTATGGCAAATTTGTCAAAAATTACTTTCCCTTTCATAAATCCATGCTGACTCTGCCTGACTGAATTATGCTTTTCCAAATGTCCTGCTACTGCTTCTTTTATAATGGACTCGAACATTTTCCCAACCACAGATGTTTGGCTAATTGGTCTATAGTATCCTGCTTTTTTTCTGCCTCATTTTTTAAATAGGGGCGTTACATTTGCAGTTTTCCAATCTGCTGGAACCTCCCCAGAATCCAGGGATTTTGGTAACTTACAACGAATGCATCCACTATCCTTGCCGCTACTTCTCTTAAGATCCTAGGATGCAAGCCATCAGGCCCAGGGGATTTATCCACCTTTAGTCCCATTATCGTACTGAGTACCACCTCCTTAGTGATTGTGTTAAGTTCCTCCCCCTCTTTCTCCCCCCCCCCCCCCCCCCCACAACCCCCCTCCTCCCCTATAGCCCCTTGATTGTCCACTGTTGGGATATTTTTAGTGTCCTCTATCATAACGACTAATGCAAAGTATTTGTTCAGAGTTTCTGCCATCTCCATGTTCCCCATCACTAATTTCCCCGGTCTCATCCTCTAAGGAACCAACATTTACTTTAGCCACTCTTTTCCTTTTTATATACCTGTAGAAACTCTTGTTATCTGTTTTTATATTTTATGCTAGTTTACTTTCATAGTCTATCTACCCTTTCTTAATCATTTTTTTTTCGTCATTCTTTGCTGGTTTTTAAAAGCTTCCCAATCTTCTGTCCCCCCACTAGTTTTAGCCACTTTGTATGCCCTTGTTTTTAATTGGGGAGGAGTATTCTGAATAAGGTGGACGAATTAACTGCGCAGATAGCAGTTAATAGATACGATGTAATTGGCATCACAGAGACATGGCTCCAGGGTGACCAAGACTGGGAACTTAACATCTAGGGGTATTCAGCATTTAGGAAGGACAGACAGAAAGGAAAAGGAGGCGGGGTGGCGTTGCTGATCAAAGAAGAAATTAATGCAATAGTAAAGGAAGGTCATTAGCTTGGATGATGTGGAATCGGTATGGGTGGAGCTGCGGAATACCAAAGGGCAGAAAACGCTAGTGGGAGTTGTGTACAGGCCACCAAACAGTAGTAGTGAGGCTGGGGAAAGCATAAAACAAGAAATATGGGATGTGTGCAATAAAGGTACAGCAGTTATCATGGGGGACTTTAATTTACATATAGATTAGGTTAGCTATAGATTACATATAAACTGCTAGCAATGCGGTAGAGGAGGATTTCCTGGAGTGTATTAGGGATGGTTTTCTTGACCAATATGTGGAGGAACCGACTAGAGAGCTGGCTATCCTAGACTGGGTGATGCGTAATGAGAAGGGATTAATTAGCAATCTTGTTGTGCGAGGCCCCTTGGGGAAGAGTGACCATAATATGATAGAATTCTTTATTAAGATTGAGAGTGACAGTGTTAATTCAGAAACTAGGGTCCTAAACTTAAGGAAAGGTAACTTCGATGGCATGAGGCGTGAATTGGCTAGAATAGACTGGCAAATGATACTTAAAGGGTTGATGGTAGATAGGCAATGGCAAACATTTATAGATCACATGGATGAACTTCAACTATTCTACATCCCTGTCTGGAGTAAAAATAAAACAGGGAAGGTGGCTCAACCGTGGATAACAAGGAAAATTAAGGATAGTGTTAGATCCAAGAAAGAGGCATATAAATTGGCCAGAAAAAGTAGCAAACCTGAGGACTGGGAGAAATTTAGAATTCAGCAGAGGAGGACAAAGGGTTTAATTAGGAGGGGGGGAAATAGAGTATGAGAGGCAGCTTGCTGGGAACATAAAAACTGACTGCAAAACCCTCTATAGATATGTGAAGAGAAAAAGATTGGTGAAAACAAACGTCGATCCCTTGCAGTTGGACTCAGGTGAATTTATAATGGGGAACAAAGAAATGGCAGACCAATTGAACAAATACTTTGGTTCTGCCTTCACGAAGGAAGACACAAATGACCTTCCGGATGTACTAGGGGACCGAGGGTCTAGTGAGAAGGAGGAACTGAAGGATATCCTTATTAGGCGGGAAATTGTGTTGGGAAAATTGATGGGATTGAAGGCCGATAAATCCCCAGGGCCTGATTGACTGCATCCCAGAATACTTAAGGAGGTGGCCCTAGAAATAGTGGATGCATTGGTAATCATTTTCCAACAGTCTATCGACACTGGATCAGTTCCTATGGATTGGAAGGTAGCTAATGTAACACCACTTTTTTAAGAAAGGAGGGAGAGAGAAAATGGGTAATTATAGCCTGACATCAGTAGTGGGGAAAATGTTGGAATCTATTAAGGATGAAATAGCAGCGCATTTGGAAAGCGGTGACGGGATCGGTCCAAGTCAGCATGGATTTATGAAAGAGAAATCATGCTTGACCAATCTTCTGGAATTTTTTGAGGATGTAACTAGTAGAGTGGACAAGGAAGAACCAGTGGATGTGGTGTATTTGGACTTTCAAAAGGCCTTTGACATGGTACCACATAAGCGATTGGAGTAAAAGATCAAGGCACATGGTATTGGGGGTAATGTACTGGCGTGGATAGAGAATTGGTTGGCAGGCAGGAAGCAGAGAGTCAGGTTAAACGGGTCCTTTTCGGAATGGGAGGCAGTAACTAGTGGAGTACCGCAGGGCTCAGTGCTGTGACCCCAGCTCTTTACAATATACATTAATGATTTGGATGAAGGAATTGAGGGTAATATCTCCAAGTTTGCAGATGACACTAAACTGGGTGTGTGAGCTGTGAGGAGGATGTTAAGAGGCTGCAAGGTGATTTGGACAGGTTAGGAGAGTGGGCAAATGCATGGCAGATGCAGTATAATGTGGTTAAATGTGAGGTTATCCACTTTGGTGGCAAAAACGCGAAGGCAGAATATTAACTGAATGGCGGCAGATTAGGAAAAGGGGAGGTGCAACGAGACCTGGGTGTCATGGTTCATCAGTCATTGAAAGTTGGCATGCAGGTACAGCAGGCGGTGAAGAAGGCAAATGGCATGTTGGCCTTCATAGCTAGGGGATTTGAGTATAGGAGCAGGGAGGTCTTACTGCAGTTGTACAGGGCCTTGGTGAGGCCTCACCTGGAATACCGTGTTCAGTTTTGGTCTCTTAATCTGAGGAAGGACGTTCTTGCTATTGAAGGAGTGCAGTATTGGTTCACCAGACTGATTCCAGGGATGGCTGGACTGTCATATGAGGAGAGACTGGATTAACTGGGCCTTTATACACTGGAGTTTAGAAGGATGAGAGGGGATCTCATAGAAACGTATAAGATTCTGACGGGACGGGACAGGTTAAATGCAGGAAGAATGTTCCCGATGTTGAAGTCCAGAACCAGGGGACACAGTCTTGGGATAAGGGGTAGGCCATTTCGAACTGAGATGAGGAGAAACTTCTTCACTGAGAGTTGTTAACCTGTGGAATTCCCTGCCGCAGAGAGTCGTTGATGCCAGTTCATTGGATATATTCAAGAGGGAGTTAGATGTGGCCCTTATGGCTAAAGGGATGAATGGGGTATGGAGAGAAAGCAGGAAAGGGGTACTGAGGTGAAAGATTAGCCATGATCTTATTGAATGGTGGTGCAGGCTCGAAGGGCAAAATGGCCTACTCCTGCACCTATTTTCTATGTTTCTATGTCTATGATACCATCCTTTATTTCATTAGTTAGCTGCAGATGGCTATCTTTTCTGTTACACCCTTTCCTCCTCAGTGGAATATATTTTTCTTGAGAGTTGTGAACTATCTCCTTAAATGCACGCCACCGTTCATCAACCGTCCCATACGTTAATTTATTTTCCCAGTCCACTTAAGCCAACTCTGTCTTCATACCTTTGCAGTATCCTTTATTTAGGCTTAGTACACTGGTTTGAGATCCAACTTTCTCACCCTCCATCTGAATTTGAAATTCACCCATGCTATGATCACTCATTCAAGGGGATCCTTTACTCAGAAATTGTTTATTAATCCTGTCTCATTACACAGGACCAGATCTGAGCTAGCCTGCCCCCTGGTTGGCTCCGTTACATGCTGCTCAAGGAACCCGTCCCTTATGCACACTCTGAACTCTTTCTCAAGGCTACCCTGACCAATTTGATTTGTCTAATCTATATGGAGGTTAAAATCACCCATGTTTATTGCTGTTCCTTTAAAACAAGCCCCCATTATTTCTTGGTTTATATTTTGACCAACAGAGTTGCTACTGTTAGGGGGCCTAGTGACTATGGCCACCAGTGACTTTTTTCCCCTTATTATTCCTTATCTCCACCCAAACTATTTCAACATCCTGATCATTTGAGCCAATATCGTTTCTCACTATTGCAGTGATTCCATCCATCATTAGCAGAGCTACCTCACCTCCTTTTCCTTTCTTCTGTCCATCCGAATTGTCAAGTACCCCTGAATGTTTAGTTCCCAGTCTTCGTCACCTTGCAACTACGTCTCTGTTATGGCTACCAGATCATAGCCATTTGTAACTATTTGTACCGACAGGTCATCTAATTTGTTACAATGCTACGTGCATTCAGATAAAGAGCTTTTAAATGTGTTTTCTTCCCATTTTCTCCTGTTATGACCCTAATGTTTATAGTTTCGGTCCCTTCCTGTCACGCTCTGGTTTTCCTTTCCCCCCCCAATGCTACCCTGCTCTATTGCCTTCACCATGTTCTTTGCGCTTTTACGTTACTGCTCACCTGAACCCCCTCCCGCCCCACTAATCAGATTAAAGCTCTCTCTGCAGCCCTAGTTATTCAGTTCACTAGGACCCTAGCCTCAGCATGTTCCAAGTAGAGCCCGTCCCGATGGAATAGCTCCCTCTTAGCCCAGTACTGGTGCCAGTGACCCAGCAACCAAAACCCATTTTTCCCACACCAGTCTTTGACCCACGGATTTCGCTCTCTGATCTTATTTAACCTATGTAAATTTGCTCATGGCTCGGGTAGTAATCCAGAGATTATTACTGTTATGTATTTAACCCTTTGTAACTTGCATTACACCTGACCATCAGAGGGCCCACCTGTTGGAGTCCCAAGAGATCCCAGCATTCCTTGGGAGCACAGTATATAAGCAGGTCATCCACAAGGTACCTGCACTCTGGAACCTTAATAAAGGAGCTAAAGTTACACTTGCTCATTACACACAGTCTCACCATTTATTATGAGCATAATAATTGGCAACGAGGTAATGAACAACTGCGCGAAAATGTAAAAAACAGTCGGCATCCTGGAAAAGTTCTCAGAAGAGGACGATTAGGAGGCCTTCGTGGAGAGTCTCGACCAATACTTTGTGGCCAACGAGCTGGAAGGGGACGAGAACGCCACCAAACGAAGGGCGATCCTCCTAACTGTCTGTGGGACAACAACCTATGGCCTCATGTAGAATCTCCTGGCCCTGGGAAAACCAACAGAGAAATCCTGTGAAGAGTTGTGTATGCTGGTCCGGGGCACCTAAATCCTATGGAAAGCGTTTTGATGGCGAGATATCGGTTCTACACGTGTCAACGATCGGAGGGCCAGGAAGTGGGGAGCCACGTCGCCGAACTAAGGCGCCTCGCAGGACATTGTGAGTTTGAGGGATTCCTAGAACAAATGCTCAGAGACTTTTTCGTAATGGGCATCGGACATGAGACAATCTTCGTAAACTGTTGACTGTAAAAACTCCGAATCTGAGTCAAGCCATAACGATAGCCCAGGCATTTATGTCCACCAGCGACAACACCAAGCAGATTTCGCAGAACAAAGAAGTTTCGGCCAGTACTGTGCATAAAGTAACATCAGTTTTGAGCAAAAATGTTCACGGCAGAACGTATACACCGGCTGCTGTGGCTCGACCTCAATTGACCCAGAGTCCACCATCATCTGTTAATGCGAGGCAGTTAACACCGTGTTGACGCTGTGGAGGTGATCATCGGCCCCATCAATGCCACTTTAAGCACTATGCGTGCAATGGTTGCAGAACAATGGGACACCTCCAAAGAATGTGCAGGTGACCTGCAAATCCTGCAAACCACCACGTTGTAAAGGAAGATCGATCCACAGAAGCGTACGGGATACACACGTTCACGACGAAATGCCCACCAATAATGTTGAAAGTTGAACTGAACAGCATTCCAGTATCTATGGAGCTGGACACGGGGGCAAGTCAGTCCATAATGAGTAAAAAGACCTTCGATATGCTGTGGGGAAAGAAGGCACACAGGCCCAAGCTCAGCCCCATTCACACTAAACTCAGGACTTACACCAAGGAATTAATCCCTGTAATTGGCAGTGTAGAAGTCAAAGTCTCCTATGATGGAGCAGTACATGAACTCCCCCTGTGGATTGTGCCAGGGGATGGCCCCACGTTTTTTGGCAGAAACTGGCTGGGGAAAATCCGCTGGAACTGGGATGACATCTGAGTGCTTTTGTCCGTCGACGACGTCTCATGTACCCAGGTTCTAAGCAAGTTCCCATCGCTATTCGAGCCAGGCATTGGAAGCTTCTTGGGGGCGAAAGTGCAGATCCATTTGGTTCCAGGTATGCGACCCATTCACCACAAGGCTTGGGCGGTACCATCCATGATGCATGAAAAAGTGGATATTGAGCTGGACAGGCTGCAACGTGAAGGCATCATCGTGCCGGTGGAATTCAACGACTGGGCCAGTCCGATTGTCCCGGTCCTCAAGGAGGACGGTACGGTTAGAATTTGCGGGGACTATAAAGTAACGATTAACCGTTTTTCGCTGCAGGACCAGTACCCGCTATCCAAGGCAGACAACCTATTTGCGACCCTGGCTGGAGGGAAGACTAAGCTGGAGCTGACCTCGGCCTACATGACGCAGGAGCTGGAGGAGTCTTCGAAAGGCCTCGCCTGCATCAACACGCACAAAAGTCTGTTTATCTACAACTGGTGCCTGTTCGGGATTCGGTCGGCTGCGGCGATCTTCCAGCGGAACATGGAGAATCTGCTAAAGTCGGTTCTTTGCACAGTGGTCATCCAGGGACGACATATTGGTTTACAGGTCGGGACACCATGGAGCACTTGAAGAATCTGGAGGAGGTTGGATCGCATAGGGTTCGGGTTGAAATGTGTGTTCCTGGCATAGGACGTCGAATTCTTAGGAAGGAGAATCGCAGCAGACTGCATCAGACCCACCGACGCCATCAAGAACGCGCCGCGACCATAGAACGTGACGGCGCTGCGATCGTTCCTGGAACCCCTTAACTATTTCGGTAATTACCTACTTGGGTTAAGCACCCTGCTGAAACCCCTACATGCGCTACTGAGTATGGGGGAATTCACAAGAAGCTGCCTTTAAGAAAGCCAGAAATTTATTGTGTTCCAACAATCTGCTTGTCTTGTATAATCCATGTAAACGATTAGTGTTGGCTTGCGATGCGTCGTCATATGGGGTCGTGTGTGTGTTACAACAGGCTAATGATTTGGGGATTTTGCAACCGGTTGCGTATGCATCTAGGAGTTTGTCCAAGGCCGAAAGGGTCTACAGCATGTTTAAAAAAGAGGCTCTGGCGTGCGTTTACGGAGTAAAAAAAATGCGCCAATACTTATTTGGCCTCAAGTTCGAGCTTGAAACTGACCACCAGCCGCTCATATCGCTGTTCTCTGAGAGCAAAGGGATTAAAACTAATGCCTCTGCCCGCATCCAAAGATGGGCGCTGATGCTGTCTGCATACAACTATGTAATCCACCACAGAACGGGCACAGAGAACTGCGCAGATGCTCTCAGTCGGCTACCATTGCCCATCAACGGGGTGGAAATAGCACAGCCAGCGGACTTGCTCATGGTCTTGGGACATTTGAGAATGAGAAGTCCCCCATTATGGCCCACCAAATCAGGACCTGGACCAAAGGATCCTTTACTGTCCTTGGTAAAAAAAAACTGTGTCCTCCATGGGAGCTGGTCCAGTGTCCCAGTGGAAATGCAGGAGCGATTAAGCTGTTCCACAGACGCAAAGACGAGTTATCCCTGCAGGTGGGACTGTCTTTTGTGGGGCAGACACACATTTATTTGCGAACTGCACAACACCCACCCAGGCATCATCATCATCATCATAGTCAGTCCCTCGAATCGAGGATGACTTGCTTCCACGTCAAAAAGTTCACAGGTGTTTCTTCAATGAAGGACCTAATATTCCATGTCCCGAACTAAATCTTGAAGGGTAGAAGATGCCTATGCGTGGATTTTTTTAACATGTGGTGACCATTGCACACCAGCCACCAACACGGTCTTGACAGAGCTAAGTCTTGATCCAGTGGCAAGAATTAACCAAGACAACTGGAGACCAGCTCTGCTGCACGGACCTAGTGCGCACACATATCGCACATGCTGCCCCGGCCCCTCACCTTTTCGGGGCCTCGAACTCATGCCTCTCCTGAGCCCCGATCACAGCCCGATCACATCCATCTACAATCTTTTGCCGCTCCTTCTACAGAACAAGTGATACACTTTCATTCATGCTACAGAGGGTTTTATTTTGCCTCCTATGGAGAAGTATCTGGCCTTCGCTCAACGATAGCCCACGGTGATAAGATTTAAGCTCATCACGTGAAGAGAACTGCTTTCTATCACTCCGCAATGCAGCATGTTGGAGCATTCGGAGGACAAACCCCGAAACAAAACACAGGTTGGGACTGTGACCCATGACAAGTCAATGAGTTACACTGGCACACACAGAATTGTCTTGATCAATATCCAGTGGGTAGGATGCACATTCCTATACGAATCTCCAGCAAAAGTCATTTCAGCAGATTAAATCTTACCTTATCTAAAATGATGAAAGCCATAGCCAGACCCCATGTGTGGTGGCCTGGCCTCGACTCAGATTTAGAGTCATGCGTGTGCCAGTGCAACACTTGCTCTCAGTTGAGCAAAGCACCCGCTAAGTTTGTGGTCGTAGCCATCCAAACCATGGTCGAGGATCCATGTAGATTATGCGGGCCCATCTCTAGGCAAAATGTTTTTGATTGTCGTGGACGCTTACTCAAAATGGATTGAATGTACAATAATGTCTGTAAGCATATCCACGGCCACCATTGAAAGTCTACGAGCCATGTTTGCCACGCACGGCTTGCCTGATGTCCTCGTCAGCAACAATGGGCCGTGCTTCACCAGTGCTGAATTCAAGGAATTCATGACCTGCAACGGGATCAAACGTGTCACATCTGCCCCGTTCAAGCCCGCATCCAACAGCCAGGCAGAACGGGCAGTTCAGACCATCAAGCAAAGCTTGAAACGTATATCAGAAGGCTCCCTGCAGACCTGGTTGTCCCAAGTGCTGCTCAGCTACCACACCAGACCCCACTCATTCACCGGGATTTCCCCAGCTGAGCTGCTCATGAAAAGGGCGCTCTCTTGTCCACCCTGATCTCCATGATCATGCGGAGGGCAAGCGGCATCAACAAAGTATGTACCATGACCGCGCAAATTTGTGTCACGATATTGAGATCAATGATCCTGTGTTTGTGCTCAATTATGGACTTGATCCCAAATGGCTCGCTGGCACGGTCACAGCCAAAGAGGGGAGTAGGGTGTTTCAGGTCAAACTGACCAATGGACAAACGCACAGAAAACATTTGGACCAAATCAAATTACGGTTCACCAACAGTTACGAACAACCCGAAGAGGACACCACCAACTTTGACCTTCCAACACACACATACAAGTGGCAATTGACATCATAGTTGACCACGAAACCGATCTCATCATCCCCAGTAGCCCGGCAAGGTCGGCTGCCCAACAGCCCAGTGAAGAACTGACCAACCCACCCATACCAGCATTTGTACCAAGACGATCGACAAGGGAGCGCAAAACCCAAATCGTCTCACCTTGTAAATAAGTGTACTGCTGACTTCAAGGGGGAGTGATGTTATGTATTTAACCCTTTGTAACTTGCATTACACCTGACCACCAAAGGGCCTACCTGATGGAGTCCCAAAGGATCCCAGCATCCCTTGGGAGCAAAGTATATAAGCAGGCCACCCACGAGATACCTGCACTCTGGAACTTTAATAAAGGAGCTAAGGTCACACTTGCTCATTACACACAGTACTCAGTTTCACCATTTATTATGAGCGTAACAATTACCTTTGTGGTTCTGCTTTTTAATTTGGCCCCTAGCTGCTCATAATCCCTTAGCAGAACCTTCTTGACTGTCCTATCTATGTCGTTGGTACCCATGAGGACCATGACAACTGGCACCAGGCAGGCAACACAGCCTTTGGGACTCAGGCTCATGGTGGCAGAGAAATGTATCTATCTCCCTAATACTTTCCCCTACTACGACAATGTTTCTTTTTACTCACCCTGCTTGAATGGCCCCCTGTACCACGGTGCTGTGATCAGTTCGCTCATCCTCCCTGCAGTCCCTGCTCTCGTCCACACACGGACTAAGAGCCTCGAACCTGTTGGACAAGAGCAAGGGCCGAGGTTCCTCCATCACTACCTCCTGGATCCCCATAACTTCCTCACTCATAGTTGCACCCTCCTATCCTTGACCGCTAGCCAAATCTGAGTTAGTTTACCTAAGGGGTAGGACTACTCCCGGGACACAGTGTCCAGGTAAGTCTCCCCCTCCCTGATGTGTCGCAGTGCCTGCAGCTGGGACTTCAGCTCATCAATGCGGAGCCGAAGTTCCTCGAGCCGCAGACACTTACCGCAGATGTAGCCATCGTGGATCTCAGTGGGGTCCATCAGCTCCCACATGTTGCAGCACTGACACATCACCGTTCCTACCATCTTAATATATTTAATTAATTAATTAAGTTTTATTTTTAGTCCCACCAATGAATTCTAACCCTTAGTAAACATAGAAAATAGGTGCAGGAGTAGGCCATTCGGCCCTTCGAGCCTGCACCACCATTCAATAAGATCATGGCTGATCATTCACCTCAGTACCCCTTTCCTGCTTTCTCTCCATACCCCTTGATCCCTTTAGCCGTAAGGGCCATATCTAACTCCCTCTTGAAAATATCCAACGAAATGGCATCAACAACTCTCTGCGGCAGAGAATTCCACAGATTAACAACTCAGAGAAGTCTCTCCTCATCTCAGTCCTAAATGGCTTGCCCTTATCCTTAGACTGTGTCCCCTGGTTCTGGACTTCCCCAACATCGGGAACATTCTTCCTGTATCTAATCTGTCCAGTCCCGTCAGAATTTTATATGTTTTTATGAGATCCCCTCTCATCCTTCTAAACTCCAGTGAATACAGGCCCAGTCGATCCAGTCTCTCCTCATATGTCAGTCCTGCCATCCCGGGAATCAGTCTGGTGAACCTTCGCTGCACTCCCTCAATGGCAAGAACGTCCTTCCTCAGATTAGGAGACCAAAACTGAACACACTATTCCAAGTGAG
This sequence comes from Pristiophorus japonicus, assembly GCF_044704955.1. Lineage (NCBI taxonomy): Eukaryota > Metazoa > Chordata > Chondrichthyes > Pristiophoridae > Pristiophorus > Pristiophorus japonicus. The sequence continues at coordinate 232,144,530 of NC_091978.1, forward strand.
GCCTCACTAAGGCCCTGTACAATTGCAGTAAACCTCCCTACTCTTATACTCAAATCCCCCAGCTATGAAGGCCAACATGCCATTTGCCGCCTTCACCGCCTGCTGTACCTGCATGCCAACTTTCAATGACTGATGAACCATGACACCCAGGTCTCGTTGTACCTCTCCTTTTCCTAATCTGCCGCCATTCAGATAATCTGCCTTCGTGTTTTTGCCACCAAAGTGGATAACCTCACATTTAACCATATTATACTGCATCTGCCATGCATTTGCCCACTCACCTACCTGTCCAATTTACCCTGCAGCCTCTTAGCATCCTCCTCACAGCTCACACCACCAGCCAGCTTAGTGTCATCTGCAAACTTGGAGATATTACACTCTATTCCTTCATCTAAATCATTGATGTATATTGTAAATAGCTGAGGTCCCAACACTGAGCCCTGTGGCACCCCACTAGTTACTGCCTGCCATTCTGAAAAGGACCCATTTATCCCGACTCTTTGCTTCCTGTCTGCCAACCAGTTCTCTATCCACGTCAGTACATTAGCCCCCAAATATCATGTTCTTTAATTTTGCACACCAATCTCTTGTGTGGGACCTTGTCAATGGCCTTTTAAAAGTCCAAATACACCACAGCCACTGGTTTTCCCTTGTCCACTCTACTAGTTACATCTTCAAAGAATTCTAGAAGATTTGTCGAGCATGATTCCCCTTTCATAAATCCATGCTGACTTGGACCGATTCTGTCACTACTTTCCAAATGCGCTATTTCATCTTTAATAATTGATTCCAACATTTTCCCCACTACTGATGTCAGGCTAACTGGTTGATAATTCCTTGTTTTCTTTCTACCTCCTTTTTTAAAAAGTGGTGTTACATTAGCTACCCTCCAGTCCATAGAAACTGATCTAGAGTCGATAGACTGTTGGAAAATGATCACCAATGCATCCACTATTTCTAGGGCCGCTTCCTTAAATACTTTGGGATGCAGACTATCAGGCCTGGGGATTTATCGGCCTTTAATCCCATCAAATTTCCTAACACTAATAAGGATTTCCTTCAATTCCTCCTTCTCACTAGACCCTCGGTCCCCTAGTGTTGTTTGTGTCTTCCTTCATGAAGACAGAACCAAAGTATTTGTTCAACTGGTCTGCCATTACTTTGTTTCCCATTATAAATTCACCTGATTCTGACTGCAAGGGACCTATGTTTGTCTTCACTAGTCTCTTTCTCTTCACATATCTATAGAAGCTTTTGCAGTCAGTTTTTATGTTACCAACAAGCTTCCTCTCATACTTTCTTTTCCCCCTCCTAATTAAACCCTTTGTCCTCCTCTGCTGAATTCTAAATTTCTCCCAGTCCTCAGGTTTGTTGCTTTTTCTGGCCAATTTATATGCCTCTTCCTTGGATTTAACACTATACTTAATTTCCCTTGTTAGCCACGGTTGCGTCACCTTCCCCGTTTTATTTTTACTCCAGACAGGGATGTACACTTGTTGAAATTCATCCATGTGATCTTTAAATGTTTACCATTGCCTATCCACCGTCAACCCTTTAAGTATCATTCGCTAGTCTATTCTAGTAAATTCACGTCTCATACCATCGAAGTTACCTTTCCTTAAGTTCAGGGCCCTAGTTTCTAAATTAACTGTGTCACTCTCCATCTTAAAGAATTCTACCATATTATGGTCACTCTTCCCCAAGGGGCCTCGCACAACAAGATTGCTAATTAGTCCTTTCTCATTACACATCACCCAGTCTAGGATGGCCAGCCCTCTAGTTAGTTCCTCGACATATTGGTCTAGAAACCATCCCTAATACACTCCGGAAATCCTCCTCCACCATATTGCTACCAGTTTCGTGAGCCCAATCTATATGTAGATTAAAGTCGCCCATGATAACTGCTGTACCTTTATTGCACGTATCCCTAATTTCTTGTTTGATGCTGTCCCCAACCTCATTACCACACAACTCCCACTAGTGTTTTCTGCCCTTTGGTATTCTGCAGCTCTACCTATACAGATTCCACATCATCCAAGCTCATGTCCTTCCTTACTATCTTTAACCAGCAACGCTACCCCACCTCCTTTTCCTTTCTGTCTATCCTTCCTGAATGTTGAATACCCCTGGATGTTGAGTTCCTAGCCTTGGTCACCCTAGAGCCATGTCTCCGTAATGCCAATTTTATCATATTTGTTAATTGCTGCCTGCGCAGTTAATTCGTCCACCTTATTACGAATACTCCTCGCATTGAGGCACAGAGCCTTCAAGCTTGTCTTTTTAACACATTTTGCCCCTTTAGAATTTTGCTGTAATGTGACCCGTTTTGATTTTTGCCTTGGGTTTCTCTGCCCTCCACTTTTACTTTTCTTCTTTCTATCTTTGGCTTCTGTCCCCATTCTACTTCCCTCTGTCTCCCTGCATAGGTTCCCGTCCCCTTGCCATATTAGTTTAACCCCTCTCCAACAGCACTAGCAAATACTCCCCCTCGGACATTGGTTCCGGTCCTGCCCAGGTGCAGACCGTCCGGTTTGTACTGGTCCCACCTCTCCCAAAACCAGTTCCAATGTCCCAGGAATTTGAATCCCTCCCTCCTGCACCAGTCTTCAAGCCACGTATTCATCTTAGCTATCCTGCAATTCCTAATCTGACTAGCATGTGGCACTGGTAGCAATCCTGAGATTACTATCTTTGAGGTCCTATTTTTTAATTTAACTCTTAGCTCCCTAAGTTCAGCTTGTCGAACCTCATCCCATTTTTTTACCTATATCGTTGGTACTTGTATACACCATGACAACTGGCTGTTCACCCTCCCCCTCCAAACACACAATACTGCTATTCAGTAAACAGTTGATTAATTAAGCAAGAAAGGAGAGAGAACTCACCAACCAATCACTTCCCTGCTTTCCTGTAACGTCGAAAGTAGTCGCCCAGTTCCACCTCATCGCAGTCACCGACCTGCTTGCGCTGCTCCCTGGAGTATCTAGCTGCCACTGCCGCTGCCTGGAGTTTAAGAAGTAAGGAGGTCACGTGGAGCATAAACACTGGCATGGACCTGTTGGGCCGAATGGCCTGTTTCTGTGCTGTAAATACATTGTAATACTTCGTAATGTTCCGTTGCACGGCTCTCAAAGTCTATTGGCTAGGAGATGCTCAATAGGAGATGAAATGTGTATATTAAAATTCATTATCTGACTTTGTGCAGGCATTTTCCTGTAATGAGAATGTTCAAACTAAGGTCACAGCAACATAGGAACAGGAGTAGATCATTTAGCCCCTCGAGCCTGTCCCATATTTCAGTGAGATCATGGCTGAACTGTACACTAACTCCATCCACCCGCCATGGCTCCATATCCCTTAAACCTTTGGTGAGCAAAAATCTGTCGCGCTCTGATTTAAAATTATTAGTTGAGGTAGCGTTTATTGCTTTTTGTGGAAGAGCGTTCCACATTTGTACCACCCGTTGCATGAAGAAATGTTTCCTAACTTCTCTCCTGAATGACCTGGCTCTGATTTTTAAGGTTCTGTCCCCTCATCCTAGACTTCCCCCACCAGCGGAGAAAGTTTCTCTCGATTTACTGCATCAATTCCTTTCAAAATCCTGTAAACCTCAATCAAGTCACCCCATAACCTATATTCCAGGGAATACAAGCCCAGTTTATGTATCCTTATCAGGGCTCCAAGGGTTAAATTATAAGATTCTGGTGAACCTACACTGCACTCCTTCCAAGGCCACTAAGCTGTGGTGCCCAGAACTGTACAGAGTAATCCAGATGTGGTCTAACCAGAGCTTTGTATAGCTGGAGAAAAATGTCCTCCTTTTTACATTCTAGCCTTTGGTTATAAAAGCAAACATTTCATTCGCCTTTTTGATTATTTTTTGTACCTGACGACTACATTTTAGTGATCTGTATACATGAACCCCTAAATCTCTTTAGACCTCCACTGGTTCTGGATTTTTAACATTTAAAAAATACTTAGATCTATTCTTTTTTTGGTCAAAATTGGATGAATCACACTTGCCTGTGTTGATGCTCATCTGCCACAGTTTTGCCCACTCACTTAATCTATCACTGTCTCTTTCTAATGTTATGCTCCTATCTACACTGCTTACTTATGCCACCAATCTTCCATCAGCAAACTTGGATATATGGCTCTCTATTGTGTTATCTAAGTCATTAATAAATATTGTGAATAGTTGTGGTCACAAATCCTTGTGGGACACCACAATTCACTTCCAATTCAAATAAATACCCATTATCCCTACTCTCTGTCTTCTACCCCCTAAACAATCTCCTAACCAGATTAATAATTTGCCTTCAATTCCATGAGCTTTAATTTTAGCTAACATCTCTAATGTGGAAACTTATTGAATGCTTTATTGAAGTCCATATAAATTAAATCCACAGACATTCCCCTGTCTACTGCTTATATCCTTAAAAAAAACATTAGGTTCGTTAGACATGACCTACACTTTACAAACCCATGTTAGCTCCCTCATCAGCTCAAATTTTTTGAAGTGCTCAGTCACTCTGCCCTAAATTATAGATTCCAATAACTTCCCCACAACAGCTGACTCACAAGTCTATAATTTCCTGGTTTCTTCCACTTTTGCCTTTCTTAATAATGGAGTTACATTAGCAATTTTCCAATGTAAAGGGGCAATTCCTGAATCGAGAGAGCTTTGGAAGATTTGGCTAAAGCATCTGCAATTTCCTCACTTACTTTAAAACCCTGAGCTATTGGGAAACTATTGGATCCTGGAGATTTGTCAAATTTGGTGGCTTTATTTTTTTCTAATATTTTCTTGTTTGTTAACTTTGGTGAGTTCCAGTCCTTGATTCATTGAGTTTCCCTGGAATATCAGGTATATTATCCTCTTCCTGTACTGTGAAAATTGACACAAAGTAATTACTCAAGGCATACGGAATACTTGCCTTTATTAGACGAGGCATAAAATACAAGAGCAGGGAGGTTATGCTTGAACTGTATAAAACACTAATTAGGCCACAGCTAGAGTACTGAGTGCAGTTCTGGTCACCACATTACAGGAAAGATACGATTGCACTAGAGGATGTGCAGAGGAGATTTACAAGATGTTGCCTAGACTGGAGAATTTTAGCTATGAGGAAAGATTGGATAGTCTGGGTTTGTTTTCTTTGGAACAGAGGAGGCTGAGGGAGACCTAATTGAGGTGTAGGAAGGACCTATTTCTCTTAGCAGACGGGTCAACAACCAAGGGGCATAGCTTTAAAGTAATTGGTAGGAAGTTTAGAGGGGGTTTGAGGGGGAATTTTTTCACCCAGAGGGTGGTGGGGATCTGGAACTCACTGCCTGAAAGGTTGGTAGAGGCAGAAACCCTCACCAAATTTTAAAAGTACTTGGATATGCACTTGAAGTGCTGTAACCTACAAGGCTCCAAACCAAGAGCTGGAAAGTGATATTAGGCTTGATAGCTCTTTTTGACTGGTGTGGACACGATGGGCCGAAATGGCCTCCTTCAGTGCTGTAAATTTCTAAGATTCTATGATTCAACAAGTCTGCTCTTTTCTTATTTTAATTTGCAGTATTGAACTTCATCTTTTTTAATGGCCCACATTACCCTCGATTACTCTTTCTATAATGTAATTGTAAAAGCTTTTTGTTTTAATTTTGAAATCTCTTTCAAGTTTCTTTTTATATTCCTTTTTGGTGCTCTTTCTATCTCTTTTTGTATTTCTTTGATCTCTATATATCTCCGGGAACACTGGATCTACACTATTCTTTGCACTTTTATATGCTCTTTTAGTTTTATGTTATCTTTCGCCTCTTGTCAACCATGGCTGCCTTATTTGGTAAGTAGAGCTCTTGCCCCTCGGATATATATTGGTCCTATATTAAGCTAACTTTGTTTTTGAGCACCTCCCACTAGTTTTACCGGATAACAGTTTTGACCAGTTTGCTGTCATCTGTCGGTCTCATCCCGTTGAAGTTAGCCTCACCAAAATCTGAATACTTAGTAACTGTGTTGATTTCTCCTTTTTAAAACTAACATTGAATTTGAACATATTATAATCACTGTTAGTTAAATGTTCCCTTCCTATAAGATTATTAACTAAGACTGGCTCATTACTAAATCTAGTATGGGCTGCTGTTGATTCTAAAACATATTCCTCCAGAAAACTATCTTGAATGCACTGAAGAAATGAACTGACTTGAGCTTACCCTACTCTTTCCAATCTATATAACAGTAAAAGTTTCCCATCAAAACAATTCTGCTTTTGCTACAAACCTATCTAATCTCTGAATTAATACATTCTGCCACTTGATTGCTGCTATCAGGAGCCCTGTAGACATAAGAACATAACCTAAGAAATCGAAGCAGGAGTAGGCCATTCGGCCCTTCAAGCTTGCTGTGTCATTCAGTAAGAACATGGCTGATTTTCACCACAACTCCGCCTTCCTGCACTATCCCCATATCCTTGGTTCCCTTCATATCCAAAAATCCATCAACCTCTGTCTTGAATTTACTCAACGACTGAGCATCCACAGCCATCTGGGATAGAAAATTCCAAAGATTCACAATCCTTTGAGTGAATAAATTTCTCCTCATCTCAGTCCTAAATGGCCAGCTCCATATTCCGAAACTGTGATCCCTGGTTTTAGACTCCCCAGCCAGTGCACACATTCTCCCTGCATCTACCCTGTCAAGCCCCTTAAAAATGTTATATGTTTCTGTGAGATTACCTCTTATTTTTCTAAACTCTTGGTAATATATAGGCCTAGTCTACTCAGTCTCTCCTCATAGAACAATCCCCCCATCCCAGGAGTCAGTCTAGTGAACCTTCATTGCACTCTCTCTAAGGCAAGTACATCCTTCCTTGGGTAAGGAGACCAAAACTGTATACTACTCCAGGTGTGGTGTCACCAAGGCCCTAAATAATTGCAGTGACTTTTTTACTCTTATATTCCAAGCTTTTTGTAATAAAGGCTAACATACCATTTGCTTTCCTAATCGTTTGCTGTACCTGCATGTTAATTTTCAGTAATTTGTGTACAAGGCACCGAGGTCCCTCTGAATATCAACATTTCCCAATCTCTCCCCATTTAAAAAAATATTTTGCTTTTCTACTTTTCCTACCAGTGGATAACTTCACATTTCTCCACATTATATTCCACCTGCCATATTCTTGCCCACTCACTTAACTTGTCTTATGTCCCTTTTCATCCTACTCACAATTTACTTTCCCACCAAACTTGGATACATTACACTTGGTCCCCTCATCCCAATCATTGATATAGACTGTGAATAAGTCATTAATATAGGATATATGACACAGAAACGGGTCATTTGGCCCAACCAGTCCATGCTGGATTTTATGCTCCACTCGAGCCTCCTCCCATCTTTCCTCATCTAAATCTATCAGCGTAGCCATCTATTCCCTGCTCCCTCATATGCTTGTCTCGCCTCCCCTTAAATGCATCTATACTATTCGCTTCAACCACTGCCTGTGGTAGCAAATTCCACATTCTCACCACTCTTTGGGTAAAGAACTTTCTTCTGAATTCCCTATTGCATTTCTTGATGACTATCTTGTATTGATGGCCTCTAGATATGCTCTTCCCCATAGGTTTCGCATAACTTCCCTACTTTTCAATTCTATCCTTCCAGAAATAAATCCTAGTGCTTGATTTTCTTTTTTTTTTAACAGCCTTGCTAACCTTGTTGCAACTTTGTGATTGGTGTATTTGTACTCCGAGATCCCTTTGATCCTCTATCCCACCTAGACTCTCACCTTCCAATGAATAAATTACCTTCCCATTTTTCCTACCAAAATGTAATACCTTACATTTATCTGTGTTGAATTTCATTTGCCTATTACATGCCCATTCTGTAAGTTTATTTGTCCTGCAGTAATTTGTTGCAGCCCTCCTCAGTATTGACTCTCAATTGAGTGTCATCTGCAAATTTAGAAATTGTGTTTTTGATTCCAAAGTCTAAAACAACTGTTCAACAGTCTAAACAGCACTGATCCTTGTGGAACCCCACTATCTACCTTCTGCCACTGTGAATGCCCTGATCTCACATCTTTCTCCAGCTTCTCTCCAATCTCCTCTCGTGACCGTTCCGAGCTCATCCTGTCCATGAGACCCACTTCCTGCTCCCTTGACCCTATTCCCACCAAACTGCTGACCACCCAACTTCCTTTTTTGGCTCCCATGTTAGCTGATGTCGTTAATAGTTCTCTCTTCTCGGGTACTGTCCCCCTCTCCTTCAAATCTGTGGTCATCACCCCTCTCCTCAAAAACCAACCCTCCATCCCTCCGACCTTGCAAACGACCACACCATCTCCAAGCTCCCTTTCCTCTCAAGTCCTTGAACACAGATTCCCAAATCTGTGCGAATCTTTCCCGCAATTCCATATTTGAATCCCTCCAATCTGGTTTACGCACTTGCCACAGTACCGAAACGGCTCTCATTCAAAGTCACAAATTACAAATTTGTGACAGTGACAAAGGCAAACTATCCCACCTCATCCTTCTTGACTTGTCTACAGCCTTTGACATGGTTGACCACTCTATCCTTCTCCAGCGCCTCTCCATCGTCATCCAGCTGGGTGGGACTGTATTCGCCTGGATCCCTTCTTATCTATCTAATCGTAACCAGAGAATCACCTGCAACAACGTCTCTTCCCGCTCCTGCATCGTTACGTCTGGTGACCCCCAAGGATCTATCCTTGGCCCCCTTCTATTTCTCATCTACATGTTGCCCCTTGGTGACATCATCTGAAAACACAGCGTCAGTTTCCACATGTACGCTGATGACACCCAACTCTACCTCACTTACCACTTCTCTCCACCCTCACTGCGATTGATGAGCAGTGACAGACAATTAAGGACACACTTCATAACTCTCAACAAAAATATATTCCAATGAGAAGGAAAGACCTTAAGAGAAGCGAGAACCATCATTGGCTAACTAAGGAAGTAAAAGATGGTATCAAATTGAAAACAATGGCATACAATGTCGCCAAGATTAGTGGGAGGCCAGAGGTTTGGGAAATTTTTAAAAAAACAGCAAGGAATGACTTTTATTTAAAAAAAAATGAGAGAAGATGGATTATGAGATTCAACAGGCAAGAAATATAAAAACAGTTAATAAGAGCTTCTACAGGTACATAAAAAGGAAGAGGGTAGCTAAAGTAAACATTGGTCGCTTAGAGTATGAGACTGGGGAATTGATAATGGGAACAGGGAAATGGCAGAGACTTTGAACAAATATTTTGCATCAGTCTTCACGGTGGAAGACACTTAAAAACATCCCAATAATAGATAATCAAGGGGCTATAGGGAGGGGGAAAACTTAAAACTATCACTAAAGAAAAAGTACTTGGTAAAATAATGGGACTAAAGGTGGACAAGTCCCCTGGACCTGATGGCCTACATTCTAGGGTCTTAAAAAAAGTGGCTGCAGAGATAGTGGATGCATTGGTTGCAATTTACCAAAATTCCCTGGAGTCTGGAGAGGTCCCACTGGATTGGAAAACGGCAAATGTAATGCCCCTATTTTAAAAAAGGAGCGAGACAGAAAGCAGGAAACTATAGACCAGTTAGCCTAACATCTGTCATTGGGAAAATGCTGGAGTATATCATTAAGGAAGCACTAACAGGACATTTGGAAAATCATAATTCAGACAAGCAGAGTCAACATGGTTTTATGAAAGGGAAATCATGTTTGCCAAATTTGCCGGAGTTCTTTGAGGATGAGGGTGGATAAATGGGAACCAGTGGATGTGATGTATTTGGATTTCCAGAAGGCATTCGATAAGGTGCCACATAAAAGGTTACTGCAGAAGATAAGAGCTCACGGGATTGGGGATAATATATTAGCATGGATAGAGGATCAGCTAACTAACAGAAGACAGAGAATCGGGATAAATGGATCTTTTTCTGGTTGGCAAAAGATAACTAGTGGGGTGCCGCAGGGATTGGTGCTGGGGCCTCAACTATTTACAATCTATATTAACAACTTGGATGAAGGGACTGAGTGTAATGAAACCAAGTTTGCTGATGACACAAAGATGGGTGGGAAAGCAGGTTGTGAGGAGGACACAAAGAATCTGCAAAGGGATATAGACAGGCTAAGTGAATGGGGAAACATTTGGCAGATGGAGTATAATGTTGAAAAGTGTGAGGTTATCCACTTTGGCAGGAAAAATAAAAAAGCAACTTATTATTTAAATGGAGCGAGATTACAAAATGCTGCAGTGCAGAGGAGCCTGGGAGTCCTTGTGCATGAAACACAAAAAGTTAGTATGCAGATACAGCAAGTAATCAGGAAAGCAAATGGGATGTTGGCCTTTATTGCAAGGGGGTTGGAGTATAAAAGCAGGGAAGTTCTGCTAAAACTGTACAGGGTATTGGTGAGACCACACCTAGAATACTGCGTACAGTTTTGGTCTCCTTATTTAAGGAGGGATATACTTGCATTGGAGGCAGTTCAGAGAAAGTTCACTAGGTTGCTTCCTGAGATGAAGGGGTTGACTTATGAAGAAAGATTGAGCAGATTGGGCCTATACACTTTGGAGTTTAAAAGAATGAGAGGTGATTTTATTGAAACATAAGATACTGAGGGAGCTCAACAAGGTAGATGCAGAGAGAATGTTTCCACTCGTGGGTGAATCTAGAACTAGGGGGCGTAGTTTAAGAATAAGGGGTCGCTCATTTAGAACTGGGATGAGGAGAATTTCTTCTTTGAGGGTCGCAAATCTGTGGAATTCTCTGCCCGAGAGAGCTGTGGAGGCTGGTCATTGAATATATGTAAAGTGGAGATGGACAGATTTTTGAGTGAAGGATTATGGGGAGCAGGCAGAGAAGAGGAGCTGAGTCTAAGATCAGATCAGCCATGATCTTATTAAATGGTGGAGCAGGCTCGAAGGACCAAAATGGCTACTGCCTATATTTCTTATGTTCTTATGACCTCTCCACGGTCTCTAAATTGTCAGATTGCTTGTCGGACATCTAGTTCTGGATAAGCAGAAATTTTCTCCAGTTGACTATTGGGAAGACCGAAGCCATTGTTTTCGGTCCCCACCACAAACTCAGTTCCCTGGCCACTGATTTCATCCCACTTCCCAACCTCTGTCTGAGGCTGAATCAGACTGTTCGCAACCTTGGTGTCATATTTGACTCTGAAATGAAGTTTCGACCACACATCTGCAGCATAACCAAGACCGCCTATTTCCACCTCCGTAACATCAATTGTCTCCGCCCGTGCCTCAGCTCATCAGCTGCTGAAGCTCTCATCTATGCCTTTGTTACCTCTAGACTATTCCAACGCACTCCTGGCTGGCCTTCCACATTCCTACCCTACATAACTTAGAGGTGATCCAAAACTCGGCTACCCGTGTCCTAACTTGCACCAAGTCCCACTCACCCATCACCCCTGTGTTCACTGACCTACATTGGCTTCCGGTTAAGCAACACTTAGACTTCAAAATTCTCAGTTTTGTTTTCAAATCCCCCCATCCTCTCATCCCTCCCTATCTCTATAAGCTGCTCCAGCCCCACAATCTCCCCCCGCCCCCCCCCCCCCAAAGATATCTGTGCTTCTCTAATTATTCTGCCCTCTTGAGCATCTCGGATTATAATTGCTCAACCATTGGTGCCTAAACCTTTCCTCTCTACCTCTCTCCTCCTTCAAGAATCTCCTTTAAAACCTATCTCTTTGACCAAGCTTTTGGTCACCTGCCCTAATTTCTCCTGATTCAGTTTGGTGTCAAATTTTTTAATCTCGTAATACTCCTATGAAGCGACTTGGGACATTTCACTACGTTAAAGGCGCTATATAAATACAAATTCATGCTGTATGTTTGTATATAAAACTTTTATTTGGGCAAGTGTCCTGAACCTGTCCTTCTGTCCTGATGCTGTCTTTCTCACACCGTTTAACTCAACATGTTTCTTATTTTATCACTCCTTCTGTAACTACTTTAGTTATTTTAATATTCCCTTTACCTGGGATATCTATATCACTGTTTGTGACATGAACTCTGATCTTAATTCCTTTTTAAAATCTTTGAACTACAATTTTTACTGTTGTTTCTGACTCAGCACTTTTCCCCCCTCTCCCTAATACTAACTAGTTTAAAGTCCTTTTTACCACCTGATTTATCTTTTCCGCTAGAACCTTGGACCTTGCCCGGTTCAGGTGTAGTCTGTCCCAACAGTACAGCTCCTTCCTGTCTCAGTGCTGGTGTCAATGTCCCATGAAATGTAACCCCTCCTCCTCCCACTACTCGTTTTGTCACATGTTCAACTTCCTGATTTGTCTGTCCCTGTGCCAATTTGCACATGGTTGAGTAATAATCCTGATATTACCACCCTTGAGGTCATACTTTTTAACTTCGCTCTTAATACTCCCTCAACAGGATCTCTTCCCATTTCTCCCCTATGTCATCTGTCCCGACATGGACCACGACAGCTGAATCTTCCTGTCTCCCTTTCTAATTTCCTTTCCTGCTGTATTGAGATATCCCTTACCCTGGCACTAGGTAGGCAACACACGCTTCAGGCTCATGACTGCAGAGGATGCTATCTATCCCCTAATTATTGAATCCACTATAACTATTACATTTCTCTCCTACTTCTCCCTCTTTTGAACAGCCCTATGCTCCACCGGTGCCTAGGTCAGAATTGTGGCTATACTCCCTGCATTCTTTCCTGTTATCCTCACAGGTATCAAGTACATTGTACCTGTTGGACACCAACCAGTTTCAGTGGGACCTCCTCCTATCTCCCCTCGGTTTCACCTCGCCTGTTGACTGACAGTCACACTCTCCCCTTCCTGCACCTATGCTTTCCTCTGAGGTGTGACTACTCTGGGGAAACTATTCAGAAATTGCTCCCACTCCCTTATCTGTCGGAGTGTGTCGAACTCACACTCCAACTCCAGAACTCTGAGCTGGTGTGCCTCAAAGCAGACTTTTCCTGCAGATGTTGCAACCAGGACAGTCTCATGGTCTATAAATTCCCACGTAGTTGTGATACATAGTGTGCATCATTAGGGCTCACTCACTAATGAAACCCCAGTCTTTTGGGCAGCTCCGAGGTTCCCTTTTTTCTTCCTTTTTCCAACTACTTTAACAGGATGGAATGCCTGATATTTCAAGAGCTTATATCTGGAACTTGAGAATTACAATAATGAAAGTAATTTCTAGTTTTCAAGAAATAAATATCAAGGGAAAAGATGTGCATGATTTGTACATCTTATTTATACAAAAACATATGAAAAATGATGGACAGATAAAGACCATCAGGTCCATCGTGCCTGTCCCATAAAATTGCGTGAATGTGTATCACAACATTTACACTCCACCCCACCCGAAACCATGTGATCACCAGGGAGAGGCAAAAAAACCCAAGTCAATTTGGGGGAAAAAAAATCCTGGAAATTCCTCTCTGACCCATCTTGGTGATCGAAACTAGTCCAGGAGATCACTCTGACCATTAAATACCCTGCAGTACCTACCTCTTGTAAGAGGTAATCACCACCACAGCCAGAAATAAATTCAGCTTTTGCTTGAAGGAATTGCATTAGTCAGCATCCACCACATGAAAGGGCAGCTTGTTCCAGAGGTCTGCTATTCTCTCTGAAAAGAACCGCCTCCTGACATCTAACCTAGATCAAGCCTTATACAACTTAAATGTGTGCCCCCTGAACCTGCATAATCTATTTAATTGAATTAAACTGTCAGCTGGAAGACTGTCTATTGCCTTCATTATTTTCTAAACCTCAATCATATCCCCCCTAAGTCTACACTGCTCTAAGGTAAAGAGTCCCAACTCTTTTAACCTATCGATAACTAAGATGCTTTAGACTTGGAATTAGTTGAGTGGCCCTCTTCTGCACCCTCCTGAGCCCCAATATCACCCACCATGTGAAGAGACCACAACTGGACACAGTAGTCCAAGTGTGGCCTGACTAAGGTCTTGTACAAGGACAGAACAGTACGCCTCGTCTTGTACTCAATTGTCCAATGGATACACCCCAACACTCTATTTGGTCCAGCTATCACTGCACAGCATAGCTCATAAACCTTTAAGGATGTATGCACTAGAATGCCCAAATCTCTTTCTATCGCCACCATCTTTAATGCCTTTCCCTAGAGGGTGTATGAATGTTGAACATTTGCCCTGCCCACATGCTTAACACTGCACTTAATGGGCCCAAGTTTCCACATGATTTGCGCCTGATTTTTAGGAGCAACTGGTGGAGAACGGACTATCTTAGAAATCGCAATTCTCCACATTTTCTTTTCTGCAGTTCTAGTCAGGTAGAACAGTTCCACTTTGGAACAGAATTTTTTCTTCAAAAGGGGGCGTGTCCGGCCACTGACGCCTGATTTGAAAGTTTCCACAGTGAAAACGTACTCCAAACTAAAGTAGAATGGAGCAAGTGAAGATTTTTGTAGAACTGAAAAAACCTGTTCTACACATTAAAAAATCAGGCGCAGGTTACAAATTAGGCGTCCAGAACGAGGGGGGGGGGGAAGGGAAGTCATTAAATTCTACAATAAATCCTTAGTTATACTTCTACAAATATTATACAAATAAATCCAACCTGAATAAAAATTTATAAGCAAAGAAAGGATTAAATAAACTATCTTCCTACCTGTGTGAAAGTGCTTCAGCCAGGGAGAATGCTGCAGCAAGCCTCACAAAACGAGGTAGCCGTTCCCGAACGCAGTGGTGGTGGGGGGGGGGGGAAGGAAGCCGTTCCAGACAGCCGGCGGGCGGGTGGGGACCGACCGACCGAACGCGGCGGGGGGAAGGGAGGAAGCCGTTCCAGACGGTGGGAGGGAGGGAGGGAACCGACCGCCGACCGAACGAGGGTGGGGGAGGAAGCCGTTCCAGACGGCGGGCGGGAGGGAACCAACCAACCGACCGAATGCGGTGGGGGTGGGGGGGGAAGTGCGGGCCCGACCGACCGAACGCAGCGGGGGGAGGAAGCCGTTCCAGGCGGCGGGCGGGAGGGAAGGAGACAGAAGGCTGCAGGAAGCCTCAGAAATTGAGGAGCCATTTCCCGACGGCAAAAGGGGGAGGTCGTCGGGAAACGGCTGCCTCAACTTTGAGGCTTCCTGCAGCCTTCTCAGTGCTGATGTGCTGATGGCAATGTGCTTTTATTAAAAAATGTTCAAAAACTAAACAGCTACAAAGAACTACAAAAATGGCCAAGTGCCAATGTTTCCTTCACACTGCGCGTGCGCGAACGTTCCAACACGCACGCGCAGCGTTGCCAGCAGGAAAAAAACTAATTTAAATAGTACCCGCCCCCTCCCACTTACAAAATCGGCGCGAGTGTAGGCTCTGCCCCCCTGGGCGCCGCGCCAGGCAGACAAGGAGCTGCAGAACGCTCCAGAATCGCGAGGTTTTTTTTCCGGCGCCATTTTAGGCGCGCAAACCGGGCGCCCGTTTTTTATCGTGTGGAAACTTGGGCCCAATAAGTTATACATAATTTTCCAGTCTTGTGCCCAATCTCCCAACACATTAAGATCTGCCTGAATCAGATGAGCCTCTTCTACAGTTCTAGCATCACACTAGTATCTGCAAATTAGCAAATTGTGTCACCATCCCCTGAATTCAAATCATTAATCAAAATAGTAAAAAGCAACAGTCCCAACACTGATCCCTGCAGGACCCCACTGGTGACTGGTTTCCAAACAGATCCAAATCCATCTATAACTATTCTTTGCCTGCGTCCTGTCAGCCAGTTCTGAATCCAACTCAATATATTTCCACTAATACCAGAGGCTCCGATCTTATCGAGAAGCCTCTTATGCGGTACCTTTGCAATAGCTTTTTGGAAATTTAAGTAGACAATGTCTGCTGGGCTTCGCTCATCCATCAACTTTGTAACTTTTTCAAAAATTACAATTAGATTTTTTTCTGAAGCCATGTTGGGTGTCCCTAATATGTCGCTCCCTATCCAAGTATTGATATATTGCATCCCTTATGATTCTTTCAAGCATCTTACCTATTATTAACATTAAACTTGATGGGCCTATAGTTACCCGAGTCTGCCTTGTCACCTTTTTAAAAAATGGGGACTACATTATCCTCCTCCAATCTGTATACCTTGCAATAGAAATATTCATTATATTTTATGGAAAATTGTATTCTGTGAAGGACGCATGGCATTCAATTAATTAATTCAATGGAGTCCGTATCTTGTATCTTGGAGCTGATTGGTTGAAGAGCCCTCCTGTGTTTTGATAGGTTGCACTTGAGAAGAATTGGGCATACCTGGTGTTATAATGTCGATATATTCAGATTGTCAGTTAGAAACCACACAGATCTAATTATATGTCACCATTAAACCTGAAAGAAATAAGTGAATCCAGGCATTTCAAAAAGAGAAGCATATGTGATGATGAATATTCTAATCTTTTGCACTTCAATTTGAAGCCTCTGAATATTGATAAATCATAAGCCAGTTAAACGTTTAAAGATAGCTTTCTTTCCAGCAGTTGTCCAAGATGTTCATATAAAAATAGTGGGCTCAATTTTCCCCAGTGATTTGTACTTTTTTTTTGAGCAGGCTGCTATTTTTGGCCTAAGTTTGGAAAAAAAAGAGTTTCCCCAATCAATTTGCACTAGCGTAACTCAGTTAGTTACGATTTTTTTAGGTCAATTTTTTTTTTCAGTCAAAGGGGGCGTAACCAGCCACCTGCGTCAATTCTGGTCATTTATGGAAGTTTGGCGAGCTGAGAGTTACTCCAGTTCTGCTTATGCCAGCATATGTGGCCTCTGCAGAAAAACCTTCCGGAGAGTTAAAAAAATCGCCGCAGGTAAGTGCAGCAGATTCCCAGACAGCAGCAGGAAAGGTAAGAGAGAGTGGGAGGGAGAGGGGGTGGGGGGGAAGCCTTTCGGTGTAGTTAGGTGCTGGGACTGGGAGGGAGGAGACCATTCGGCCTGGGCTAGGGGCGGGGGAGTGGACCGGGAGGCCACTCAGCCTGGACTAGGGGCGGGAGAGTGGACCGGGAGACCACTCGGCCAGGGCTAGGGACGGGGGAGTGCACCGGCAAGCCCTTCGGCCAGATACAGATACAGAGAGAGAGAGAGGGAGGAGTCGAACTGGTGGGGACCGAGAGTGGGACTGGACCGGCAAGAACTTCCGGCAGGGTTAGAGGTAAGTTGCTGTTATGTGTTTTTCAATTCTTTTAATGTGTTGGGAGCTGGCTGTATGCTTCAATTTGCAGCCTCAGCTCGCATTGAGTCCTTGGTTACCATGGCAGCCCGATCTTTTTGGCACAGACCAAGGCTGCACCCCCAAAACTAAAGGTCTGGTTACGCCCGGCCAAAATGAGGAAATCCAACGGGGAAACTTAGAATATTTTTGTTTTGGTGTACTTGGGCTCCAAAAAATCAGGCGTAACTCTTAAAGAATGCCAAAAAAATGCTTTGAGGAAAATTGAGCCCCACAGACAGTAATGACATATTAGTATGGGAGCTCGGCAATTAATTATTTTCAGTGGTTAATGTGTAGAAGTACAAAATGCATTTCTACTTGCTTGCTGAATAATACCACTGAAATAGAATTTAAAGGTCTATTGTCTTCTGAAATGTAATTCTGTAAGGTAGGTGGATCTACTTTTTTGAAGAATTGAAACCATGCATTCTGCAAATAGAAGCTTCACTCTAATTATCTCGCTGTTTATAATCTTTGAAAATAGCACTTATTAGAAAAAATGTGGCAAGCTACAGTTGCCATGCAACAATTTTATCTTTGGGGTAGGGAGGATATTTGAAAAAAAAGGATAGTGTTGACTTCAGAATGGTTTAAATGTAAACTTGTATAAATATGTAAATAAGAATATTATTCTGTATTAATGAATATGTGCACTAAATGTTACATTTTTGAGATGTTTTTGTTTGCATTAAAATGATTACAGAATTAATGCAGGGTGATGCATATGATTTTATTTCTTGTGTAGGCCAGGCTATCACACCGTTTCAACACCTCCTATGTTCCCAAGCAAATCTGTCACAGAAGTGAAACTACACAACGCACTGACTTCCTTGCATTCTTCTGATCCAGTCATAATACATCCAGGAGCTGTGCTTGCAACGTTAGACCTCTTGGCCTCAGTCAACAGCAATGAACAATTTGAGGTATAAGATGGGATTCAAAAAGAGAACTATTATTGAAATATTAGAATTTTCACCACTGACTAGTTCAGCTGAGCTACGGTTATATATACATTTAATCTTGTTCTTAAGATTCAGCGAAATTAAGATGGGGGAAATCAAAAGAAAATTATTGAAATAAAATGTAATCCCATTTCCCTACTTTTGCCCAATATCTGTTAACATTTTTTCCCGCGTCTTTATCTAATTTCCTCTTAAATTTTCTGATTGACTTGGCTTCAATAACATTCCTATGCTTGAGAAAAAAATCTTCCAAGCACTCCCATTATACTTGTAATGCTAATAGTAAATTTATGATTGTTTGGGGAGAATCTTCAACTTCTGCCTGAAATAGAGATGCAGTGGTGCACCAGCTGTGCCGCCCACCTGAAGCCAGCATCAGGAGGCTTGAATCTTGTAGCAGTTGTGATCAGAGGCACCATAGAATAACATAGTTACCTAAATACATTTAACTTTTAATCTTTTTGCCGAATGGCCTACTCCTGCTCCTAATTCTTATGTTATGTTCTAAATGATGAAATGATGTACAATATAGTATGAGAAGTCGTATAACTATTTACTGAATGGCATCACCATTTATTGTAGTAATTTCTTTTGACAGTTGAAAATTAATTAGGATTTAACGTTTTAATTCCCCCTTCTGATTTTTGTCCCCTCTTGTCTTCTTATAAAGACAATGATTAGTTCCATAGGTACTGGCAATATGATCAAGGGATCCCAGCCAAAAACAATCCCATGCTTACTCTACACACTTCTGCAGCGATGACTGAATAACCAGATTAATTTCTTCCATTCCCCCCACCACCCTCTGGGCCAGTGACATTGAATCCAATGATGGTCTCTCCTTCACTTCCCTGGCTTAGAATTACATCAGCGCAGACCACTTTCCTAGTCAGTATAGTTCAATACTGCACCAATAGTGCTTTCATGCATTAAATCCGGGGATCCCTGACACATTTTTCTATTTGTTTTTGATATCCACTTATGGTAAAAATGGAAAGTAGCAGAACTGCTGTAATTTCTGGGCATCAGAACGTCCAGTAATTTACATTATCAGCTGCCTGTTTCTCATTTGTGACCTGCATTTGAGGCTAATAAGTACTAAAATAGTGAGTTATCTAAATATCACCTGTACAATCCATATCTGAAAGTGCTAGCCAAACAAGTGATGTAAAAAATACAAATTAATGTCATCCAGCCATTTTTTTCACCGCATGAAATACATTTGAATGAAAAATTCTATGGAAAATATTACACAATACATAAACTAATTGATGCCTCTACTGTTCTGATCAACTACCTTCTGTGGATAGGATTATTTTACGTATAGTGCACTTCCAGTGTGTTGGGGATTTAAAAAACAATCCTTAATGAAAGTAACTTTATTAAATATAATTCATTCTATGTTGATGATGGGTTGTAGTGCAATTTCACTTCAGGGTGGTAAATTCAAATTAAACTAATTGCATCGAATCAGTACATGTACAGAAACAATACGAAAGTTTGCCATCTGCTGGATTATTAAGAAAATATTTTATTGATTTTTGAGGTCATCCCAAAGTATGGCATCCTTCAAAGTGGATTTAGTTGCAAATTGTGATTTTTGCAAAAAACTATTGTGTGCATACAACCTTGCACACTCAAACCGTGCTGTCAGTGATGAGGGAAACTGTCCCATGGTATAAATGACGTAGATTCACAGTAACGGCAGCCAAGATGATTGCAGAACCACTTCCAAGTGGAAGAATTTCTATAATAAAAATGTAACATTTAATTTAACTTATTGCTAAACAAATTGGATAGTGGATGAAGTGGATCCTTTTCTGTTTTTCCCTTTCGCAATTGATCTCTAACATTGAACTCTGGCTTGTTTGATTTTTAAGCTGGTTTTTCAAAAAGCTCGTCGACAGAGACACTTCATGTAAATGTGATGAATAACACAGCTTAGTAAAATGGCTGGCACAAAATGCACCTCAAAACATTTCAAATTAGAAAGCTCCTTGATTCAAGTGATATAACTGATGGCTAATTCCTGCTTGTCCATGCCATCAGTACATGCAGTCATTTGAAAGTATAAAAGACCTGACAATTGTTTAACAAGTTGAAGGTCCACTGCACCCTTTTTGCTGTATTCTTTACAGATCCACTATACTGGATACAATTGTCTGATTGAGGGGCCAATTAGGTCCTGTTAGTCTCTGTGTTCCCCATGAAACTTTTTTTGTATGATTGTCCACGCCCCCACCCCGGCCAGGGGATCACTAGGTAAGGAATAATTGAGGAAAGAAAAATCTGCCCTTTTTATATAGCAACTTTTGCAGCCTCAGGGAAGTCTCTGGCTTGACAGCTAATTAAGTATTTTTGAAGTGTAGTCATTGATATAATGTACAGCAGCCAATTTGTGTGCAGCGAGATTCCACAAACAGCAATGAGATACTAGATAATACAGGACAAGATAATCTGTTTAGTAATAAAGAAAAAACTGCAGATGCTGGAAATCTGAAATGGAAATATTCAGCAGGTCAGGCAGCATCTGTGGAAAGAAGAACAGAGTTAACGTTTCGGGTCGATGACCTTTCGTCAGAATGGAAGAGAGTTAGAGATGTAATAGGTTTTAAGCAAGTACAGAGGCAGGGAAAGGGGGAGGAGAGAAGAACAAAAGGGAAGGTCTGTGATAGGGTGGAAGGCGGCCGAGATTAAATGACAAAAGTAATGGTGCAAGGCGAAAGGAGATGGCAAAGGGACAAGTAAAGAAGCAAAAAATGTGTCTAGAAGACGGTAAATGAGAATATCAGAATTATTAACAACAGCTGCCATCTTTAAAAATCGAGGCAGAGGTTATGATCTGAGATTGTTGAACTCCGTGTCTGGAAGCCTGTAAAGTGCCTAATAGAAAGATGTGGTGCTGTTCCTTGAGCTTACATTGAGTTTCATTGGAACAGTGTAGGAGGCAAAGGTCAGAGTGGGAATGGGGTGGTGACTTAAAATGGCAGGCGACTAGAAGCGTGGAGTCTCGCTTGCAGACTGAAAGGAGATGTTCTGCAAAACGATCACCCAATCTGTGTTTGATCTCCCTAAAGTAGAGGAGACTACCTCCGTGAGTATCTATTTAATAATGTTGGCTGAGGGTAACTATTGAGCCAGGACACCGGAAGAACTGTCCTGATCTTCTTTAAATGGTGCCATGGCATCTTTTATGTCCACCTGAAAGAGTAGGCAGTTTAATATCTTATTCGAAAGATGACACTGACAATAAAGCTCAGCTCCAGCATTCTGCAGTGCAGCATAGTTTTACATAGTGTTGACATTTGGTTCTTATTTTTTTTCTTTCTAAATAAGGTCTTATTATAAATCTTGGTCAGTTTACATTGAATTCTGTAGTTGCCTTTGCTCACAAAACACACAAGTTTAAGCTGATATTTTGACAAAATATTTTGTTACAGAAATATCCTGTTACAACAATAACTTATTTATATAGCACCCTTAACGTAAAAAGTAAAGTAAATTAGTAACGTTACAAATGTAAGATTTTGAAATTTGTTAAACCATCTGCACTTACAAAACTTACCAGAGGTTCAGAAATAGTTAAAGGAAATGTTATGACTGAACTCAGTATTGAAAGAGTTTACTTATCAATGTTAAAAGTAGGTGAACCAGTAATATGAAGATGTTAGAAATATTAAGTAAACAACTGCAAGAAAATGATATTAATTCCTATTGAAAATTATTCCAATGTTTTAAAAGATCATGGGGTGGGGGTAGCTATTACAGCTGGACCTGATCCTGTCTTTACTGGGACTACCGGTTAGTCATTACAACCAGGGATTTTTGCTGACTAGGTTTTTCCCCCCCTCCTTCTTTAGCCTGTATATGAGAGTCCAAATGTAACTCCTTCACCTTGACTGATAGTTAAACAGTACAAACCATGGATTGATCCACTTTGGTCTATAGCAAAATTGCACTGTGGTGAGGAGCCGAGTTGGTTGATTTGTAACCTGTATTTTAAATACCTCTTTCCTGTTTTTCTTAGCACGCATTAGATCTTCAGCTTGCAGTGGCTAATATCCTGCAGTCGCTCATCCATTCAGAGAGAAATCAGCAAGTGATGTGTGAAGCAGGACTTCATGCACGGCTTCTACAGAGGTGTAGCTCTGCTCTGTCTGATGAAGACCATCCTCTACACCCACCACTCCAAAGGATGTTTGAGAGATTAGCTTCCCAGTCATTAGAACCAATGGTCCTTAGGTAAGATACATACTGTACTTATAAAGATGCTAGTTAATCTAAGATGTTTAAGTGGTTGATGTCCATTGTGAATCTGTCACAGTAATGTCAGAAAAGTTGGATTTGATGCTGTAAACAATCTGTTGTCAAATGTTCTTCACGTTTAGACAGTACTCATCTGGTGGCTTAGCAATAGCCTTTCACTTTCATCGAATTTGTCAGGTATATCAAATAGCATCCAGCCTCTGGGTCCCAATCTTAGATGTCAAGCAAACCTTACCAGAAAGGGAAACGAGCCTCCCACCCCCTATAGACGCCCAAACTCCATTGACTTGCAAGCCGATACTTTTCTCTAATCTAATGCCGTTACTAATGCAGCAACTTCACAAGCCAAACATTTAAAGCAGCTAAGATGAGCAGCACCTTCCTGAACCAATGCGCGACCCTACTGAGAACAATTTCAGAGCCGATGGCGAATGTAGGTGTAGTTCAACTCAACCAAGCGACTGCCCCCCAACCTGGAAATGTGAGGGTAGGCAGGAGGGAAGATTCAGCTCACTACAAGCTCGTCGTCTTCCTCCCAATTGAAGCTTGGGTGGAGGAAAGGGAAGTTCCCACCCCGCCGCCGATCAAATGACCACCTAGTTCGCCCCTGCTTGCCAAAATAGTTGTCCAGACTTGTTTTTGCCTTTTTCCCCCTTCCCCCTCCTCCCCCTTGTTCCTCTTCCTGCACCCCCTCTTATTTCCTCTTTCCTCCCCACACCCTCTTCCTCCACCAATTCTTTGTGTTGCTTGTAGAGAAAGTTAAAGGTTACAAACAGATTATAGCATATTGAGTGTGAGTTCAGTGCACCTTGTGCCATGTGAAATTATTCTTGTGAAATATTCACATTGTGGCTGCAGTATTTTGTAATATCGAGTTGTTTGTGATCCCCATTTCATCAATAAGATTACGTTTATTTTACACTGTAGCATTTGCACTTTGTTTAGAATAAAGCCCTTCACTTCCTAGTTTCAACGGTCACTGCCCCCTCTGCTTTTTCCTCCAGAATGTTTGTTCACTCGTAAACTTACCATCCACAACCTTATTGTAGCTGATTGCATTGAAATCCTGGGTTTGACTGAAACTTGGCTCATAGGTGGTGACACCACTGCCCCTTACAGAATCCTCCCCACCTGGCCATACTTTTCATCCGAACCAATGTGACCCTTATCACTAAGTTGCATCTTATTCTCTTGCCCAACCCTGTGGTACCTTCTCCTTCAAGTACCTCACCTTGTCCATCACTTTCATCTCTCTTTCAAAATTCTTGTTGTCTATCACAGTACCCCCCAACAAAGCCCACCCTGATTTTCTCTTCGAGATATCCGTTCTCATTTCCTCCTTCAGTCTCTGCAGTGAGCAATTCCTCACCTTTGGTGATGTCAATCGCCATCTCCGCTCCCCTCCTCCTTCTCTAAATTCACTGATAACTGACGAGGGCATTCTTGTATCTCTCATCACCCATATCCCCCTACTCCCTTCTAACCCCACTTTCTTCTGCATCCGCCCTAGAAAACCTAGTTGCGCAAGTTTCTTACAATTGCACTTTCAAGCTGCCAATTGCCTAGCCTTTAGCCCTTCATTTGGCACAATATTTCTACAGCTGTCAATTTGCTTAACTACTTACTCATCATTGTTGATATCCTTGTCCCCAGTAAAACTTTTACTCTCTTCCTTCCCTGATGGGGCCTGTCTCTGCTACCTCAAGTCCAAGGGCAGAGACTTGAGCGTATCTGGCAGACAATTGGTTAAGCTATCCATCATCAGATTTGACTGGACCACATCAAGCACCACAGAGTCTCACTGTTCTCTGCCAAAACTACCCACTGCTCCAGGATCATCATGGAAAGCAAAAATTGCCCCCGCGGCTTCGTGTATCCACTACCAACCGTCTCCGTAAACCCCTCTCCCCTTCCTCCTCACCTCCAACAAGTGTGAGGAGCTCTTGGACATCTTTGTTGCTGAGATTGAGACCATCCATTCAACTGCCTCTGCTGTTACACCCCCCCCCCCCCCTTACCTTTCACGTGAAGTTCAACTTTCCCTAGGCTTACCCCCTGCCCTAGTAATGGAACCAGATCTCCCTCTAATTGCACTCCCATCTCCCCATTTGCCATCTGAGCTCACCACATCCATGAGACCAACCTTCTGTTCCCTTGACCCTATTCCCCCTAAACAACTGACTACCCAAATTCCTTTCCTGGTTCCTTGCCAGCTGAGATTGGAAATGGTTTCCTTTTCTTGGGTACTTTCACCCATCTCTTCCAAAACCAGTGCCATCACCCTCTTCCTCAAAAGAAAACCCCATCACCCTTCTATTTTTAACTACCACCCTATCTCTGTTTCCTCTCCAAAGGCCTTAAACATGTTATTACCTCCCAAGTCTTTGCCCATCTTTCCTGCAACTCCATGTTTGGATATTTCCATTCATGTTTAACTTCTTTGCCACAGTACCAAAACCAAAATCACAAATGACAACTTCTGTTACTGTGAACATGATGCATTATCTCTTCTCGACCTGCATATACAGTATTTGACCTAGTCAACCGCAGTCCCCTCTACCAACGGCTGTCGTTTATTGTCCAGCTCAGTGTGACTACCATAATTTGGTTTCCCTCTTTTTTTTTTGTCTTTTGGTTTCATTCTTGCCTACCAATCTTAGCCAGAGCATCTCCAGCTCATGGCTTCTCTTCCTGTCCTCACACTGTTACTCTAGAGCTCCCAAAGCATCTATGCATGGTCTGCCCTCATTCTCATCTGTAGGCTACTCCATGGCGATATCATCCATAGATGTGGCGTCAGCTTCCACATGTAAGCTGATGGCACCCAACTCTTGTTCTTCACTGCCTTTGTGTTGTCCAACTACTCCAGTTTTTAAAGAGCTGCAATTTCTTCAGCTAAACTTTGGGAATACCTAACCCATCGTCTTTAGCATTCACCACAAACTCTCTGTCCTTGCCACCCATTCCATCCCCTTTCCAGCCATTGTCTCAGGCTGAAGCCAGCTGTTCACAACGATGGTATCTTAATTAACTCCCAACTGAACTTATGACCCCATATCCAATCCACGTCCATACTCCTATATTTAAAAGGTCTCCTGGCTCATTCAAAAATCCTGCTGCCCGTACCCATTGTCTCTATCCTCACTGACTTAAATTGGTCCCTCAAAGCCTCATTCAAATTATCATCCTTGTGTTTAAATCATTTCATGGACTTGCCCCTCCCTATCTCTAACTTAGTCCAATCCCACAACCCCCCCTCCCCCCACCCACCCCAAAAAAAACCCTCATTCTTCTGACTCTAGCCTCTTGTACATATTCCCCTCCCTTCACCCCGCCATTGGCGGCTGTACCCTCAGACACCTAGGCCCGTGCTCTTGAATTCCCTACTTAAACTCCTCCACCTCTCCACCTTTCCCTCCTTTTTTTAAGGACCCTTTTTAACAGCCGCCTCTTTGACAAAGTTTTTCATCACCCACTCCTAACATCTTTCATTGGTTCAACATCCATTTTCTTGATTATGCCTCTAACTCGCCTTAGGACATTTTTCTATGTTAGTGTTTTTACATGCAAGTTGTTGTAACTTTAAATTAATTTTTATAATACCATAGTGTGCATTGTTCTTTTAAAAAAAATATATGTATGGTATTGTGTTGATAGGCACTCAAGTCTGTGACAATATTGTTCTTGAAGTCATTTAACAGTTTGCTTAACATATACTCATCCTAGATATGCTGTTCCTATATTTCGTGGCAACATTTGGCCATATCCCTGATTTCCACACTAAAGTTATATTGATATTTGAAATATTGACTGGAACCCTTTGTGACTCCTCACAAAGCTGAGGAAAAAATGAAGGGACAGTTATCTTATTCACTCTCATGCACCTAATAGTTGAGACGACATTGGTGGAGGCAAGTCACCTGCCATCTTCTCTGGTTCTAATTAGCTTGGACCAGGCCATAATTCAAAAATAGACAGGTTTGATCCTTAAAAAATATATAATATTTAATTGTCTCATTAATTTATGAAAAATTATAAAACAGATTTGCTGGATTCAGTTTGTCTGCAAGTAAAATCAAAACTATAAGCAATTATTCTAAGAACATAAGAACCCACTTGGCCCCTCGAGCCTGCTCCGTCATTGAACAAGATCATCGCTGATCTGATCATGGGCTATGCTCCACTTCCCTGCCTGCTCCAAATGACCATTTACTCCCCTGTTACTCAAAAATCTGTCTATCTCCACCTTAAATATAGTCAATGACCCAGCCTCCACAGCTCTCTGGTGCAGAGAATGCCACAGATTTACAACCCTCTGAGAGAAGAAATTCCTCCTCGTCTCAGTTTTAAATGGTCGACCCCTTATTCTGAAACTATGCCCCCTAGTGCTAGATTCCCCCATGAGTGGAAACATCCTCTCTGCAACTACCTTGTCAAGCCCCCTCATTATCTTATATGTTTCAATAAGATCACTTCTCATTCAGTGAGTACAGGACCAACCTGCTCAACCTTTCTTCATAAGTCAACCCCTTCATCTCAGGAATCAATGGAGTGAACCTTCTCTGAACTGCCTCCAATGCAAGTATATCCCTCCTTAAATAAGGTGACCAAAACTGTATGCAGTACTCTAGATGTGGCCTCACCAATACCCTGTACAGTTGTAGCAGAACTTCTCTGCTTTTATACTCCATCCCCTTTGCAATAAAGGCCAACATTCCATTTGCCTTTCTGACTACATGCTGTACCTGCAGACTAACTTTTTGTGTTTCATGCACAAGGATCCCCAGGTCCCTCTGTACTGCAACATTTTGTAATTTTTCTCCATTTAACTAATTTGTTTTTTTATTTTTCTGCCAAAGTGGATAACCTCACACTTTCCCACATTATACTTCATCTGCCAATTTTTGCCCACTCACTTAGCCTGTCTATATCCCTTTGCAGATTTTTTGTGGCCTCCTTACAACTTGCCATCTTTGTATCATCAGCAAACTTGGCTACATTGTACTTGGTCCCTTCATCCAAATCATTAATATAGATTGCAAATAGTTGAGGTCCCAGCGCCAATCCCTGTGGTACCCCACTAATTACTGTTTGCCAACCGGAAAATGACCCATTTATCCCCACTCTCTGTTTTCTGTTAGTTAGCCAATCCTCTATCCATGCTAATGTATTACCCTCAACTCTGTGAACTTTCATCTTGTTCAGTAACCTTTTATGTGCCACCTTATCGAATGCCTTCTGAAAATCCAAATACACTACATCCACTGGTTTCCCCCTTATCCATCCTGCTTGTTACATCCTCAAAGAACTCCAGCAAATTTGTCAAACATGATTTCCCTTTCATAAAACCATGCTGACTCTGCTTGACTAAATTATGCTTTTCCAAATGTCCTACTATTGCTTCCTTAATAATGGATTCTAGCATTTTCCCAATGACAGATGTTGGGCTTCTATACGATGAGGAGGGGAAATGCAGTATTCCTTAACTGATTGAAAATGTTTAAAGATTTTATTGTTTCATCCTGTTGATACTGATTATTGATTGCCTTCAGGGAGTTTCTCCGCCTTGGTAACCCGTTGAATTGTGGGGCCTGGGATAAGAAGTTGATAAGTGTGTATAGGGTCCACAAGCCAAGTTCTTTCAGTTGTGAAGCAGATATGAGAGGTATGCTGTAAGATATATATTTATGAACTGTAAAATCTCTTTCTTGGTGAGGGTTTACCTGGAACTTTATAGCTTTCAATTTTATTTTGAATAATATCTTAGAAATCAATGTGTTATTTTAAATAAATATTTGTTCTCTGGGTGTGGGTGACGCTGGCAAGGCCACATTTATTGTCCATCAATAGTTGCTCTGAAGGCATTAAGAGTCAGCCACATAGTGTGGAACTAAAGCCACGTGAATGCCAGAACGCATATAGGTGGCAGGTTTCCTTCCCTGAAGGACATTTGTGAACTAGTTAATTTTTTACGATCTGGCAGCTTTCATGGTGCCATTTTATCTGATGCCAACCTACAACATCACCAGATTTTACTGCATTCAATTTCCCAACTTACCATGGTGGGATTTGAACTCGTGATCTCTGGGTTGATGGTCCAGTAACATAACTAATGGGCTAGCTACCCAATTAAATGACGGTTGAAGAGTTTATTTAATGTTGGAATTAACTTTAAAAAAAATTTTATTTTTAAACGTACCTGTATTTAAAAATAAAGTATTTTTATACATCTTTTGGGCTGGATTTGCCTTGTAATTCTCCACTATGTTGCTTTCACTGTGTAAGTTGTCAAATTATATTTGTCAACAATTGAGAAAGAAATCCTCAACTTGGTGTACATGGTGTGCCTAAAGAAATGGAAAAAAAAATGCAGTTCATTATGGGTGAATGTGGACCAAAAATCAGTGCGCTGCTTTCCATACCTGATATCCCGATGTACACCTCCCTCCATCACAGCGCTGCGCTGTGCACTTAATCATAACATTTACCTCTGTGTGTTGTACATGATCATTTGATCTTGGAAAATGTAATGTGAATATTGTCCAGCTGATTTTCCAAACGTTGAGCTCCTGGAGCAGAACCTCGCACAGCAGGGATATGCATTTCAAAAATTGGCCCTCGTGTTTTGCTATCTGTACAATCTATTACAAAAATCACATCTCCGTGTGTAATTCCTGTATACAAAACCTTATTCCAGTTGTCACATTTTATGTCAACTTTTTCTATTATAAAGCTCTTCTGTTGACCTCTATAATGGAAATTGCCTATGTAAACTTATCACATTGTAATTCCACATTTACATTGCTATTGATGCAGGAGTATTTTTGATACCGCCCCTGTGTCCACTTGACTTCCTTATGACGATTGTCAGTGAGCCACATCTCCTTCCCATTCTCTCTCCTCTGAGATTAATGCCATTTACCTCTGGGAGGTTATTTTTCTGAACCCTTTTACCCTTTCTAATTTATAACAAAGTAATTGGTTTTACTTGGGATATTTCTGCTTGGGAAGGACAGGTAGCCCATGTCTTCTCTTGTAAATACTTGGTGAAAGTATATTTAGAAAATATTTACTCTTTTTAGTGCTCATTTTCAGTTTTGAGCCTCTTTGCACCTTGTATAATTTTCACCTCTTCTCTGACTACCCTCTTGCTGCTGTGATACTGAAAGATATTTGTACTTGGCCTCAGCTGCTGTACTTTTTCCCAGATATATCTCTTTACCTCTGATCACCCGTTTAATATGTTTCTGCATTTTCTTGTATTCCTCCTAATGATTCTGTTCTCCTTTCTCCCTGCAGGATTTGTACAAGCTATTTTTCCTCTATACCATTCGTAATTTGCGTGTTAATCCAGTTAGGCTTACATTTATTTAGCCTGAGTTTATTGGTTTTGCGAATGTACTTTTCCTGCATGTTCAGTTGACTGCGTGTTGATCTGTGTCATCTGAGATCCTGTTTTCTCCCTGCCCTTCCTATCTATCTGGTTTAAATTATTTTCTATTGTTGCCTTAATGTTTCTTGCAGCTCTGTTTATCCCGACATTTTAAATGTAGACCATCTCTCCTGTACTATTCCTTTTGATTATGGATTCCTGGTTATTTATGAAGGTAGTATTGTTGTACTCACACCATGCTGCCAGCCACTTATTTACATTCTCAGTTTTTTTTTGGTGAAGTCTCTTTTTCAATTCACAGGAAGTATACCAGATAACATTATTTTGCATCCTCTATCTTTGAGTTTTGAGCCAATCCTCATATATGTGACTTTTAAGGACCCTGTATTACTTCTCTGTCATTTGCCCTATGTGGACTACTTTGTGCTCTAGCTGTACCTTTTATCAAAGTCAAAAATGACATTCTATTTAACTATGACCATCACCTGCAAGTTCCCCTCCAGTAACACACCATCCTTCATCGTCGCTGGGTCAAAATCCTGGAACTCCCTCCCTAACTGCACTGCGGGCGCCCCTTCACCACAAGAACTGCACCATCTTCTAGAGGGCAAATTCCGGATGGCAATAAATGCTGGCCTTGCAAGGGACGCCCACATCCCGGAACGAATAATTTAAAAAAAAATTGTCAGGCTGGATGAGCAGAAATGTCCTCCAATTGAATATTGGGAAGACTGAAGCCATTGTCTTTGGTCCCCGCCATAAACTCAGTACCAGTACTCTACCCACCGATTCCATCCCTCTCTCCGGTAACTTTTCAACTTTGGTGTCATATTTGACCCCAAAATAAGCTTCCAATCTCACAGCTGCGCCATCACTAAGACTGGTTATTTCTACCTCTGGATCATCGTCTGACTCTGCCCTTTCCTCAGCTCGTCTGTTGCTGAATCCCTCATCCGTGCCTTTGTTACCTCAAGACTTGACTATTCCAATGCACTCCTGGCCAACCTCCCACATTCTACCTTCCGTAAACTTGAGGTCATCCCAAACTCTGATTTCCGTGTCCTAACGCCAAGTCCCATTCACCCATCACCCCTGTCCTCGATGGCCCACAGTGGCTCTTGGTTAAGCAACGCCTTGATTTTAAAATTTTCACCCTTGTTTTCAAATCGCTCCATGGCCTCACCCCTCCCTATCTCTGTAATCTCCTCCAGCCCCACATCCCTCCGAGATATTTGCACTTCTCTAATTCTGGTCCCTTGAGCAACCCCGATTTTAATCGCGGTGCCTTCAGCTGCCAAGGCCCTAAGCTCTGGAATTCCCTCCAGAAAACTCTGCCTCTCTACCACTCTTTTCTCCTTTTAAGATGCTCCTTAAAACCTGCTTCTTTGACCAAGCTTTTGGTCATCTGCCCTAATATCTCCTCATGTGGCTAGGTGTCAAATTTTATTTTATTATACTCCTGTGAAACTCCTTTGGACATTTTACTACGTTAAAGGAGCTGTGTTAAAGATTGTTGTTGTGGACAATATACCGCCCTGAACGTATTCTTGCATAGCTATGCATATTGCTAAGCAAAGGATCCCATCCAACATTTCTGTGTGACCTGCAAACTGTCCTTGTCCAAGCTGTCTTCTGGTTTTTAACTTCCATTTATTCTGAGACTTTATTACCTTCTGTAGTGTTGGACAGTGACTGGTATCTGTTTACAAATCTAATCTCTTGGGTAGCTTCAGAGTGTTTCTGCCTTTCTTTACCAACCTTAATCCATTCAACATTTCCATTGTTTTTTAAAATTCGTACTGGGATTTCCATTTTCTTCGCTTCCTTCAGCACTTGCCTCTCTCTCATGACAATGCCATTCTTGACTGCTGTTCTCCAGCTCCAATCCCTGAAGGTTCACTCACAAGGTTCAGTGTTGATCTTGCCATAACACTTTTCTGAGATGACCTATTCACTTGATATTATCCACGACCCTGAAAAATATGCTATCCCATCTGCCTTTGAAAGTTCCTGTATCTTGTTTCATAAAACCATAACCATTTCAATACAGCAGAGAAACTCCTATGCTTGAATCAGTTCTACTTCCCTGTTTCTCTGCCTCCTGCCCCCATTTTTTTGAACAGCAGCTATTGCTGATGATGGTGGTATTTCCATTTACACTTCTAGATCCATCTTTTGGTTCTTTACTAGTGCCATTACTAACTCCTTCCACCTTGCACCATCATCCCTTTTGTCATTTAATCTCTCCTGCCTTCCACCCTATCACAGACCTTTTTGTTCTTTTCTCCCTCCCCCTTTCCCTGCCTCTGTGCTTGCTTAAAACCTGTTACATTTCTAATTTTTTCCAGTTGTCAAGAAAAATCATCGACCTGAAACGTTAACTCTGTTTCTCTCTCCACAGATGCTGCCTGACCTGCTGAGTCTTTCCAGCATTTTTTAATCTTTAAAATGGGAACTCAGTTAAGTCTGCAGACCTGGTCCATTATCCCCTACTTTCTAGCCCCACATCAACTGAAAACTATATTTGGTTTTAACTCCTTGGGGATAATTTTCAACTTTGCCATCTGGGTGGTACCCTGGCAGGAGAAGATCGCCCGCCCATTGTACCCACCCGATTCTTCTATTGAAAGTAATGGAATGAAAATTGGACAGGTTCTGCAATGGACGGGTGGTCTGTTCCATCAGGTTACTGCCCACGTAGCGAAGTTGAAAATTACTCCCCTTGTGTGCAATATCACAGGAGATGACTAGTGTGTGTTTATATATTTTATATATAATATATATATATATTATATATAAAATATATATATATATATAGTTTTTAATTGGCATCAAAGATAAAAGTATTTAATTATCTCTTGTACTATTTGAATGTCCTTACCTCGCCATGTCTTTTTTTCCACATTGTGCTGATTTGTGTGTTCTGGGATCTCAGGGAGTATGATGATGTCTCTGGATGGATTTGGTCCTGATAATGTATTCAGCATGAATGAAGATAACAGTCACTACAGGATTAGCAAAAGCTTGCTCAAAGGGACAGAAGGAAGCACAGTACCTCTGACCAGGGTGAAATGCTTGGTCTCCATGACAACACCGCATGATATTAGACTTCATGGTTCATCAGTCACCCCAGCATTTGTGGAGTTTGATACAGCTCTGGAAGGTTTTGGGTGAGTATTATGTTGCTTGCTGTATATGAAGGAAAAAGACAAAATATTTGTTTTTCTCCACACTCGGCATTATTACAATGTTCTTCTATCCATTTTGTGATACTTCACATCTTATGGCAAACTTATAATAAGCAGAGTTTAATAGAAAATAGTTTAATAAAAAAATGCTTAGAATTCATCTGAATCCAGTGAAGAGATTTCAAGTAGTTTAATTGCATCTGCACCTTCATAAATTTGTGCACATCCAACTACCTATACATCACAAATAAAAGAACTAATTACTTTAAGCTTGCCAAATACTGTAGAAAAGTATTAATATTTTCAATTTTATGTCCATAAGTTCAGAGTGGGGCAAACTCCCCCAGTGGGAAAAAGGAATTGGCAGATGATCAAAAGACCTCAAATTTTGATCTTGCATATTGGTTCAGTAATACCTGTACATCAGAAATTCCAAAAGCTCACCATTTCCATAACTACTGTAGGTGCTTCTGTGTATGTGTATAAATTATATGCATTCATTTTAGTGACACAATCGTTAAAAGGAGATGCTATAAATATAGCTCAGTGGGACCTTCATTATTTGTGCTCGAGTTATCTGGCAGAATTCTTGTGCACAGAGCTTTACGTGATGCATTGAACAACCCAATACTGCTGAACACCGCCTGTTGAGACATAAATCACATTTTTTATTTATATCATACCTGTCTTCATTTCTGTATCTGATGTATTATCCGCTGGGGGAGTCTGCTCCATTCTTTTTAAAAAAAAATCTGCATTTACATAGCACATTTCACATCTATTGAATGTCCCAAAATATTTACTGTTAATAAATTATTTTGAGTTGTAATCACTGGTGTCATCATTGATAATGGAGGCTCCATTGTAGTTTTCATTGTTTCTACTAGCTGTGTATTCTTAAGTGCTCTGCTTTCTCCTGTTAGCTGCCTGTTCTTGCCGAGTTTGGCTCCCCACAATGCACCCATCAATGCTGCTACCACGACAGGAGGCGTTAATGATGGAGCTGTTACCAGTGGACTTGGCACAGGTAAAAAAAAAAGTGTTGGAAGCAGAAGTTATAAGAACATAAGAATTAGGAACAGGAGTAGGCCACGTGGCCCCTCGAGCCTGCTCCATTCAATAAGGTGATGGCTGATCTTCGACCTCAACTCCACTTTCCTACCCGATCCCCATATCCCTTGATTCCCCTAGAGTCCAAAAATCCATCTATCTCGGCCTTGAATACAATCAATGACTGAGCATCCACAGCCCTTTGGGTTTGAGATTCACAACCCTCTCGAGTGAAGAAATTCCTCCTCATCTTGTATGTTTCAATGAGATCATCTCTCATTCTTCTAAACTCAAGACAGTATCGGCCCAATCTACTCATATCTCTCCTCAGGACAACCCTCTCATCCCAGGGATCAATCGGCTGAAACTTCATTGCACCACACTGCCTTTAAGGCATG
The DNA here is from genome assembly GCF_044704955.1 of Pristiophorus japonicus. NCBI lineage: Eukaryota > Metazoa > Chordata > Chondrichthyes > Pristiophoridae > Pristiophorus > Pristiophorus japonicus. The sequence continues at coordinate 232,179,017 of NC_091978.1, forward strand.
TACGTCCTTTCTCAGATAAGACAAAAACTGTGCACAGTACTACAGGTGTGGTCTCACCAAAGCTCTCTACAATTGTAGTAAGACTTCCTTCCTTTTATACTCCAACCCCCTTGCAATAAAGGCCAACATGTCATTTGCCTTCCTAATTGCATGCTAACTTTCTGCGTTTCCTGTACAAGGATACTTAAATCTCTCTGAACACCAACATTTAATAGTTTCTCACCATTTAAAAAATATTTTGTTTTTCTATTCTTCCAACCAAAGTGAATAACCTCACATTTCCTCACATTATGCTCCGTCTGCCACCTTATTTCCCACTCACTTAATCTGTCTATATCCCTTTGCAGGCTCTTTGTGTCCTCCTCACAGCTTACTTTCCCACCTAGTGTGTATCATCAACAAACTTGGATACATTGCTCTCGGTCCCTTCATCTAAGCCATTAACATAGATTGTAAATAGCTTAGGCCCAAGGACTGATCCTTGTGGCAACCGGAAAATTACCCGTTTATCCCTACTCTTGTTTTCTGTCAGTTAACCAATCCTCGATCCATGCTAATATATTACCCGTGATCCCTTATCTTGCGTAGCAACCTTTTATGTGGCACCTTTTCGAATGCCTTTTGGAAATCCACATATACTACATCCACTGGTTCCCCTTTATCTGCCCTGCTAGTTACATCCTCAAAAAATACTAATACATTTGTTGAACACTATTTCCCTTTCATAAAACCATGTTGACTCTGCCTAATCATATTATGATTTTCTAAGTGCCCTGTTACCACTTCCTTAATAATAGATTCCAGTGTTTTCCCGACGACTGATGTCGGGCTTATTGAACTGTAGTTCCCTGTTTTTTCTCTCTCCCTCCTTTCTTGAACATTGTTAAATAGATTACATTTGCTACCTTCCAATCTGCTGGGATCATTCTAAAATCTGGGGAATTTTGGAAGATCACAACCAATGCATGCAGTATCTGTTCAGTTACTCTTTTAGAACCCTAGGATGGAAGCCGTCAGATCCAGGGGCTTTGTCAGCTTTTAGTCCCATTAGTGTCACAAGTACTTTTTCTCTACTGATTTATTTAAGTTCCTCACTCTTATTAGCCCCTTGTTTCCCCACAATTTTTGGTATGCTATTTGTGTATTCTACTGTGAAGACAGATATAAATATTTGTTTAAAGTCTTAGCCCTTTCTATATTCCCCATTGTAATTAAACCTGTCTCAGCCTCTAAGGGACCAACGCTTCCCTTTGCTACTCTGTTTTTTTTACATACCTGTAGAAGCTTTTGCAGTCTGCTTTTCAACCTATTCTTGGCGCTAGCTCTCCCGTTCTTAATAGAAAGGTACCACCTTAAGTTTCCACGGACAATGCATGGCAGGCACCTTTGTTGAATTACTACAGACACAAGTGCCTGCTCCCTTTTTTTTTTTAATTACCCTATTCCCCAGATTTGGAATGAGATCTTCGTTGGGTGAAAACGGCGGACAGAGGTTCCGCTTTGCCACACTTGTATGGCACTGTCATCATGGGATTTATAAGCTATTGTTTTTGTCAAATTATGTCAATGTTTCAGCAATGCATGTGCATCATTAAAATATATAAGGCTTGGAAGTCTGAATATCTTTCGTAGTTAGGAATGAATATTACTGAAATAATATTGTATGTTGTAAAGCAGGTTCTTTTTGCATTTATTGAGCAAATGTGACATAGAGAATATATATATATCCCCTTATTTGAAATAAAATAACTTTTACAGGTGAACGATTCTTTCCACCACCATCTGGGCTTACTTATTCAACCTGGTTCTGTATTGAGAGACTCAGTACTCCTCTGAGCAATCATCCTGTTAGGCTTCTTACTCTTGTGCGGAGATCCAACTCATCTGAGCAGCATTACATTTGCCTTGCCATAATCCTTTCTGGGAAAGACAAGTCCTTGCTAGTTTCGACGAAGGAAGAGCTGCTGCAAAACTATGGTGAGTAGCTGCTCAACTGTGTTAGAACATGTTTGAAAAGTAATAGATCATAAATGCAGGAGTTGAAAAACCATTACATTGTTTATGGCATTACAATATCTTTTCTAGTGTTGAAGTTAATATATGGAACAATATCTTTTTATATTGAACAGTATTTTACTGGAAAATGGCAATTTAACTATACATTCATCTGTTGTTGAAGCTGTCTGATAACATTGTCAAAATAAATTGCTTCTGGAGACATCTGTTAATCATTATATGATGTATGATAGATTTTAAGGCCCCAAGTTTCCACATGATTTGCTCCTGATTTTTAGGAGCAACTGGTGGAGAACGGACTATCTTAGAAATCGCAATTCTCCACATTTTTTTTTCTGCAGTTCTAGTCAGTTAGAACAGTTTCACTTTTGAACAGAATTTTTTCTTCAAAAGGGGGCGTGTCCGGCCACTGACGCCTGATTTCAAAGTTTCCACAGTGAAAACGTACTCCAAACTAACTTAGGATAGAGCAAGTGAAGATTTTTGTAGAACTGAAAAAACCTTGTCTACACATTAAAAAATCAGGCGTCCGGAACGAGGTGGAGGGGGGGAAGGGAAGTCATTAAATTCTACAATAAATCCTTATTTATACTTATACAAATATTATACAAATAAATCCAACCTGAATAAACATTTATAAGCAAAGAAAATATGAAATAAACCATCTTCCTACCTGTGTGAAAGTGCTTCAGGCAGGTTCAGTCAGCTTAGCGGTGTGGCGTCGTTCCCGCGAACGGGAGGGAGGGAGGGGCAGTCGGACAGTAAGCAGGCATTTGTGCAGCCTTCCACTTGAGGTGGAAGCCTTAAAGTCAGCTCAGCGGTGTGGCGTCGTTCCCGCAAACGGGAGGGAGGGAGGGAGGGCCCGACCGACCGCAGCGGGGGGGAGGCAGGGAGGAGGAGGCAGCGTTCCCGACGACGGCGGGGGGGGGGGGGGGGGGGGGGGGGGAGGAGAGAGAGGGAGTGAGGGCCCGACCGACCGCAGCGGGGGGGAGGCAGGGAGGAGGAGGCAGCCGTTCCCGACGGCGGGGGGGGGGAGGCAGTGAGAAGGCTGCAAGAATCCTCAGAAGTTGAGGCAGCCATTCCCGACAGCAGGGGGGGAGGCCGTCGGGAAACGGCTGCCTCAACTTCAGAGGCTTCCTGCAGCCTTCTCACTGCTGCAAGAAGCCTCAGTGCTGATCATGGAAGGGCAATGTGCTTTTATTAAAAAATGTTCAAAAATTAAACAGCTACAAAGAACTACAAAAATGGCAGAGTGCCAATGTTTCCTTCACACTGCGCATGCGCAAACGCGCACGCGCAGCGTTGCCGGCACGAAAAAAACGAATTTAAATGGTACCCACCCCCTCCCACTTACAAAATCGGCGCGAGTGGTAGGCTCCGCCACCTGGGCGCCGCGCCAAGCTGCCATAGAGCTGCAGGGCGCTCCAGAATCGCGCGTTTTTTTCCAGGCGCCGTTTTCGGCGCGAAAAACGGGCGCCCAGCTCGGAGAGGCGCCCGTTTTGTAGCGTGTGGAAACTTGGGGCCATAATGTGGTCAGCAATGATTTGAAAAATGGGAATAATGTGTCAATGAAAAGTAGTCCGAGAAAATGGGGAAAAATTGTCACAACCTTACCTAGAAAGGAAAGTTAATAACTTACTACCTAGGCAGTTGTTTTTTTATGCTCTTTTTGATATATATTAATAACCTGAACTTGGGTATACAGAGCATAATTTCAAAGTTTGCAGATAACACGAAACTCGGAAATGTAGTAAACAGTGTGAAGGATGGCAACAGACTTCAGGAGGTCAAAGACAGTCTGTTGAAATCGTCAGATGCATTTTAACAGAGAAGTATGAAGTGATGCATTTTGGAAGGTAGAATGAGGAAAGCCAATATAAACTAAATGATACAATTTTCAAGGGGGAGCTGGAATAGAGAGCCCTGGGGGTGTAGGTACACAAATCTTTGAAGGTGGCAGGACAAGTTCAGAAGGTTGTGTTTTTTTTTTAAAGCGTTCTTGGCATTGAGTGCAAAAACAAGGATGTTATGCTAAATCTTTATTAATCACTGAGGAGGCCCCAGCTGGAATAATGGGCCCAAGTTTCGGGACGCGCCGAAAACGCCCGTTTTTCGCGGCAGAAAGTGCACCTAAAAAAAACTTTAACTATTCTCCAGCTCCCTGCAGGTCTTCTGCAGCCGGGCGCAGCGCAGCACGAGCTGTGGGGGGCGGAGCCAGGTCCCTGTGCTGAAAACAGTGCCGGGATCTCTGCACGTGGGTGCGCATGTGCAGTAGCTCCAGGCGCCCAAAACTGTATGGGAGGGGCCCGAAGCATGCAGCCCCTAGCCCTGGCTGAATGTCGTCACTGGGGCTGCGTGAATAAGGCTCCTCCCACGGCCAGCTCCTGCTTCCTCCCGACCCGGACCCCCCTCCCCCCCGGATCTCCACGACTCTCTTCCCTCCGCCGCCCTGCCCCCCCCCCAGACCTCTGTGACTCTCTCTCTCTCCCCCCACCCCCCGGACCTCCGTGACTCTCTCTCCCCCACCCCACAGACCTTCGCGACTCTCTTTTCCCCGGACCTCCGCGACCCCCCCCCCCCCCACCGAGACCCGACGCCACCTACCTATAAATCTAGCCCCCTTGGGCCCGGCCGTTCAGCCTCTTTCACTCCCTCCTCTCTCATTCCTCCCTCCCTCCTCTCTCCTTCCCTCCCTCCCTCCTCTCTCCTTCCCTCCCTCCCTCCTCTCTCCTTCCCTCCCTCCCTCCTCTCTCCTTCCCTCCCTCCCTCCTCTCTCCTTCCCTCCCTCCCTCCTCTCTCCTTCCCTCCCTCCCTCCTCTCTCCTTCCCTCCCTCCCTCCTCTCTCCTTCCCTCCCTCCCTCCTCTCTCCTTCCTCCCTCCCTCCTCTCTCCTTCCCTCCCTCCCTCCTCTCTCCTTCCCTCCCTCCCTCCTCCCTCTCTCCTTCCTCCCTCCCTCCCTCCTCCTCCTCCTTCCTCCCTCCTCCCTCCTCTCTCCTCTCTCCTCTCTCCTCCCTCCTCCTCTCCTCCTCCCTCCCTCCTCTCTCCTTCCCTCCCTCCTCCCTCCCCTCTCCTTCCCTCCTCCCTCCTCTCTCCCTCCTCTCTCCTTCCCCTCTCTCCTTCCCCTCTCCTTCCCTCCCTCCCTCCTCTCTCCTTCCCTCCCTCCTCTCTCCTTCCCTCCCTCCCTCCTCTCTCCTTCCCTCCCTCCCTCCTCTCTCCTTCCCTCCCTCCCTCCTCTCTCCTCCCTCCCTCCCTCCCTCCTCTCTCCTTCCCTCCCTCCCTCCTCTCTCCTTCCTCCCTCCCTCCCTCCTCTCCTTCCCTCCCTCCCTCCTCTCTCCTTCCCTCCCTCCCTCCTCTCTCCTTCCCTCCCTCTCTCCTCTTTCCTTCCCTCCCTCCTCTCTCCTTCCTTCCCTCCCTCCTCTCTCCTTCCTTCCCTCCCTCCTCTCTCCTTCCTTCCCTCCCTCCTCTCTCCTTCCTTCCCTCCCTCCTCTCTCCTTCCTTCCCTCCCTCCTCTCCTTCCTTCCCTCCCTCCTCTCTCCTTCCTTCCCTCCCTCCTCTCTCCTTCCTTCCCTCCCTCCTCTCTCCTTCCTTCCCTCCCTCCTCTCTCCTTCCTTCCCTCCCTCCTCTCTCCTTCCTTCCCTCCCTCCTCTCTCCTTCCTTCCCTCCCTCCTCTCTCCTTCCTTCCCTCCCTCCTCTCTCCTTCCTTCCCTCCCTCCTCTCTCCTTCCTTCCCTCCCTCCTCTCTCCTTCCTTCCCTCTCTCCTTCCTTCCCTCCCTCCTCTCTCCTTCCTTCCCTCCCTCCTCTCTCCTTCCTTCCCTCCCTCCTCTCTCCTTCCTTCCCTCCCTCCTCTCTCCTTCCTTCCCTCCCTCCTCTCTCCTTCCTTCCCTCCCTCCTCTCTCCTTCCTTCCCTCCCTCCTCTCTCCTTCCTTCCCTCCCTCCTCTCTCCTTCCTTCCCTCCCTCCTCTCTCCTTCCTTCCCTCCCTCCTCTCTCCTTCCTTCCCTCCCTCCTCTCTCCTTCCTTCCCTCTCTCCCCTCTCCTTCCCTCCCTCCCTACATCCTCTCCTTCCCTCCCTCCCTACATCCTCTCTCCTTCCTTCCCTCCCTCTCTCCCCTCTCCTTCCCCCCTCCCTACATCCTCTCTCCTTCCTTCCCTCCCTCCCTACATCCTCGCTCCTTCCTTCCCTCCCCCCCCCTTCTCCCGCTCCCCCCCTTTTCCCCACCTCCCTTCTCCCCCTCTTCCCCTCCCCCCCACCACCCTTCTCCTCTTTCCCCCCTCTCCCCCCCCCCCCCCTTCCCCTCGCTGTCAGAAACACAGACTCTGACAGACAGAGAGTGAGAGACACACACAGACAGACAGAGAGATAGAGACACTGACAGAGACACACTGGGGGGGACCGTCCCAGCACGCTGTTGGAGGGCTCCCGCAGCTGCAGTCGGTGAGTAGAAAATGTTTTATTAATTTTTTTTTTAAATTATTTTTTATTAATTTTTTTTTGATTGATTTATTGATGTATTTATTATTGATGGCTCTTTATTTGTAAAACTGAAGTGTTTAATGTTTGTAAACTTCCCTTTAAACCCCCCCCCCCCCCATTCCCTACGCCTTATTTGTAACCTACGCCTGATTTTCTAAAGTGTAGACAAGGTTTTTTCGAGCGTACAAAAATCTTCACTTACTCCATTCTAAGTTAATAAGTTTTCACTGCCGTAACTTTGAAAACAGGCGTAAGTGGCCGGACACGCCCCCTTTTGAAAAAAAAATTCTGTTCCAAAGTGAAACTGTTCTAACTGACTAGAACTGGAGCAAACTAAATGCCGAAAATTTAAATTTCTAAGATACTCCGTTCTACACCAGTTGCTCCAAAAAATCAGGAGCAACTGAGGCCGAAACTTGGGCCCAATGACCCCAATTTTGCGGTCGGTGACTAACAAATGATGCCAGCTGTTCATTACACTTACACTTGCCCACAGACTTTCTATGGGCTTTTGGAGTTGACCTTGCAGTGATTAGAAATTAATTTCGGTGCAACAGAGGATCTGGACCAGTGTGAACAGGGCAAGCAATTGTGTATCTGCTTAAGTAATCAGATTAAAGAATTTTTAATGGAAAGTGCAGGGTCTGAACCAGGAAATGTCAGAATATTTAATTCAATGCCAAATCACATCCAGAAAGTAAAATAAAGAGAGGGAAAAAAGATGGGATAAGTAAGGTAAGACACAGGAAGGAAAATATTTTTTTTTAAATTTTAATATTTGTATACACTGGAAAGGACAAGCTCTAACTTTTTCTGGCGAGATTAGTGGGTGTCTATCAAGTAAGTATCGCAAATTCACACCATTCCATGTATTTCAATACCGAGTCTCTGGAGGAGCAGGGCAACTCTGAAATCAACTGCCTGATTTCCGCGTTTAACTGCGCATTTGTGGTCGCCAGAAGTTGCTGTCCAATTTAGTCTTTAAGAACATTTGAGCGCCAATAACCTCTCTGCTATTTTTACTGCAAAATCCAGGCTCTATTGTGTCCAATTCTGGACACTTTAGGAAGGATGTCAATGGTGTCGAGGAGATTTACTAGAATGGTACCAGGGATATGGGACTGTAGTTACATGGAGAGACTAGAGGAGCTGAGAAGGTTAAACGGATATTTAATAGAGGTGTTCAAAATCTTGAAGGGTTTCGATAGTGAAAATAAGGAGAAACTGTTTCTAGTGGCAGAAAGGTCTGTAACCAGAGGACACAGATTTAAGTTAATTGGCAAAATAACAAGGGGGAAATAAGGAGAATATTTTTTATGCAGTGAGCTATGATCTGGAATGTACTACCTTAAAGGGTGGTGGGAGAAAATTCAATTGAAACTCTGAAAAGGAAATTGGATAAATACTTGAAGGGAAAATATTTGCAGGGCGATGGGGAAAAGGGCAGAAGAATGGGACTAATTGGATAGCTCTTTCAAAGAGCCAGCACAGGCATGATGGGCCGAATGGCCTCCATCTGTGCTCCATCATTCTATGATTCTATATGAGCATCAAAGGATTTAATACTGAGTTTAATTTTAGCTGAATGTGCAGCATTGTGTTCACGCATTGTTCTTTCATCTGTGGGACCACCATTGAAATTTAACAGACTTCAGTATCAGATTGAAAATTTCTCCTCCTTGTCAGTGTTGGTTGTACACTAGGTTTAGAATGTCTCTATTCAGGTTGCATTAACACAGACAGAAAATGCTGGAAATCTCAGCGGGTCAGGCAGCATCTGTGGAGAGAAATACAGTTAACGTTTCAGGCCAATGATCCTTCGACAGAACTGGTGAGTGTTCGAAAAGAACAGATCTTAAGTGGCACTGAAAGGAGGAGGGGAAGAAAGCAAAAGGGAAGGTTTGTGATGGGGTGAAAGGCAGGAAAGATTAGAAACACAAAAGGGATGATGGGCCGAATTGAATTGGTAATGACAGAAGTTAGGAAAAGGTTTGTCTCGGGAGGGTGTGAATGGTGGAATATTGACCAGCTGCCATTGGAGACAAAGAGAAAAAAAACATAAGATCGGAGGGGCCGAAGCCAGAGATGTCGGAGTGGGAGTGGAGCAGGGAAGCAAACTGACAGGCGACCGGAAGCTCAGGGTTACGTTTACAGGGTTACGGTGGTGCTCCGCAAAACGGTCACCCAATCTACGTTTGGTCTCCCCAATTATTCCCAGAATTGTCCTAAAACTTGCTCCTATTTGGCTGTTCTGAATTTCTCTGGTTGGGAGAGGAACATAGGACCAGAAGCAGGCCATTAAACCACTCATTCATGGTGTCAATAAGATCATGGTTGATTTGTATCTAAACTGCATCCACCTGCCTTAGTGACCCATCCTTTTATACCTTTGGTTGGCAAAAATCTATCGATCTCTGGTCTAAAATTATTAATTGAGCTTGCACCTACTGCTTTTTTGTGGGCCCACCCTTTGCGTAAAGAAATGTTTCCTAACTTCTCTCTCTGATTTTAACGTTCTGACCCCTTGTCCTAGATTTCCCCCACCAACAAAGTGGCTCTTTATCTATTCTATCAATCAATACCTTTCAGAATCATGCAAACCTCAAATCAAATCATCCACCCCTTAACCTTCTATATACCAGGGAATATAAGCCTAGTTTATGTCATCTCTTTATAATCTAACCTTTCGAGTCCTGATAACATTCTGGTGATTGGCTGTTCTGAATTTCTATTTGGGAGAGGCAGCAAGAAAGTAAAATTAAAGGAAGAGTGCTCTCAGACTGCTCTCAATTTACAGAGTAACACCAGCAGATGCTTTAGAATACAAACAACTTGTATTTATATAGTGCCTTTAACGTAGTAAAGCATCCCAAGGTGCTTCAGAGGAGTGTTAGAAGTCAAAAATTTCACACTGAGCCACGTAAGGAGAAATTAGAGCAGATGACCAATAGCTTGGTCAAAGAAGTAGATTTTAAGGAGAGTCAGAGGTTTAGAGAGGGAATTCCAGAGCTTAGGGCCTAAGCAACTGAAGGCACGGCCACCAATGGTTGAGTGATTTATAATCAGAAATGCTCAAGAGAACAGAATTAGAGGGGTGCAGATATCCCTGGGGGGGGGGGGGGGGGAGAGAGGGCGGGGGGGGGGAGAGAGAAGCGGTGGTTCTGGAGCTGGAGGAGATTCCAGAGATAGGGAGGGGTGAGGCCATGGGATTTGAAAACAATGAAGATTTTTGAAATCGAGGCATTGCTTAACCATGAGCTAATGTGGGTTAGTGAGCACAGGGGTGATGGATGAACAAGACTTGGTGCGGGTTAGGACACGGGCAGCTGAGTTTTGGATGACCTCAAGTTTGCGTAGGGTAGAACATGGGAGGTCAGCCAGGAGTGCGTTGGAATAGTCAAGTCTAGAGGTAACAAAGGCAACATAAGGGTTTCAGCCACAGGGCAGGGGCAGGGATGGGTGATGTTCGAGATGGAAATAGGTGTTCTTAGTTATGCTGCAGATGTGTGGCCGGAAGCTAATTTCCGGGTCAAATCTGACACCAAGATTACGAACAGTGTGGTTCAGCCTCAGACAGATGCTAGGGATGGAGTTGATGGCTAGGGAACAAAGTTTGTGGTGGGGACCGAAAACAATAGCTTCAGTCTTCCCAATATTTAATTGGAGAAAATTTCTGCTCATCCAATACTGGATGCCAGACAAACAGTCTAACAACTTAGAAACCGTGGAGGGATTGAGAGAAGTGATGGTGATGTACAGATGGGTGTTATCAGCGTACATTTGGAAATTGATGCTGTGTTTTCAGATGATGTCGCGAAGGGGCAGTGTGGTAGATTAGAAATAGGAAGGGGCTAAAGATAAAACCTTGGCGGACACCAGAGGTTATGATGTGGGTGCAGGAAGAGAAGCCATTGCAGGTGATTCTCCGGCTGCAATAAGATAGATAAAAATGGGACCAGGTGAATGCAGTTCCACCCAGCTGGACGATAGTGGAGAGGCATGGGAGAGGGAAAGTGCGGGTGGGCCATAACTGTGTCAAAGGCTGCAGAGAAGGACGAGGAGGGATAGTTTTCCTTCGTCGCAGTCACAAAGGATGTCATTTGTGTCTTTGATAGCCGTTACTGTGGCAGGGGTGGAAACCTAATTGGAGGGATTCAAACATGGAGTTGCAGGAAAGATGGGCACGGATTTGGGAGGCGCCAACACGTTTAAGGACTTTGGAGAGGAAAGGGAGGTTGGAGATGGGGCATTAGTTTGCCAGGATGGAGGGGTCAAGGGTTGTTTTCTTGAGGAGAGGGGTGCTGATGGCAGATTTGAAGGAGAGGGGGATAGTACCCGAGGACCAATATGATAAATGTGTACAAAAATAAAATCTTTGTTTTGCATTATAATTGTTATATTTTTTTTGGTCCCAGCAGATTATGCTATTAGTAATGTATTATTTTTGGGGAGTAATTTGCCTCCTCTCTTAAAGTCTCTTGATCAAAGTGCCTTTCCACAACTGAGAACGTCAACAGGCAGTCTGCTTCACAGGCTACTGTATTTTTAAAACCGAAACACTCTGAGATAAGAGTGATGAATGTTGATTCTCCCGTCACTTAGGCCAACTGTCTCAGCTGTTCCCTGAGATGCTCTGGTTAAGACCTGGAATTCACCATTTCCTTCCTGTGGTATCATGCATTAGTGCATTGCAGGCTAGCTCTTGTATTTCTTTTTTTATTGTCCCTCCTCCTTCAAAGCCCACCTTTTCGACCAAGGTTTTGGTCACCTCACCTAATATTTCCCCTTCTGTCTCGATGTCAATTTTTGTCTGATCACACCTGTGAGGTATATTGCAATGTTTTTCTATGGTAAAGGCAAGTAGTTGTTGTTACTTTGAGGGAAATGTTTATAGTTTTAAGAAATTAAATGATTGTAATGGGTTTAAACAACTTTTTCCCACATTTATATTGGTGATAAAATTGTTGAACTTGAAAATGTTACAGTAATCTATAAAGTATATGGAGTGTTGCTGCTGAAAGATACAGTATTGGTATGACCTGCAGCAGTGCAGAGTGATGTCATCCTTTGAAGCGAGGGCTGAATTTTTTTTCCTTTTTTTAGTTGATGACTTCAGTGAGGAGACATCCTTTTATGAGATTCTTCCTTGCTGTGCACGATTTCGCTGCAGTGATCTGATTAACGAGGGACAGTGGCATCACCTGGTGCTTGTGATGAGTAAAGGCATGTTAAAGAACAGCACTGCTACATTATATGTGGATGGTCAGCATGTTAACACAGTGAAGGTATGGTGTTCTAAGAGAGTGTATGACTAAAGCTGAGCCTGCAACTGTAAAACCAATTTCAATGCAGAATTGTCAGTTTTACCAAATCATTTTTTGTTTGACAGTCTATTGTTGCTGCAGATCAATTTGATTGTGTTCATTTGAAAGTGACATTGCAAGTTCAGTGATTTTATACTCTAGATAATTAATTAAACAATGAATCACCATAGCATCAATTAGGTTTTTGTATTGTTCAAGAAATGCAGTTTGAGGTCTCCCTCAAGATTTTTCTGTGTAATGGTTATTCATAGTTTTTGACTTCACCCTGTGGGAGATCTTTTTTTCCTGTCAAGATGTAATTTCCGTTAGCTAATCAAAATCAGGCAAGCCGATTGGCTGGCCAGCAGATGCCAATTCCCAGAAGAGCCTATGTTTTTAGAAGCTAATTTAAATAAAGCAGTGGTATCATATCCCAAACGATTATCTTAATGACTATGGTGTATGAATACTCAGGTTCAGATATTGCTCCTCAACTTGTGATGGCAGTGCAGACTAGATAAGGCCGAAGTAATCAGATTACAGATACTTCTTAAAACATTCTTAAAATATGCCATTTTTATTTTTATTTTTCATTTGAAATAGCATTGAGAGTAGAGGTATCAAGATTAAATAAAAATTGGGGGATTTTGATTTCATTAAAAATTATTTTTGCTGCTTGTTTCATTTATTAAATGTAATCATTGTTATACAACTAGATCTTTATTTCAGGTAATCATGCTTATAGGTGATCTCCAGCTTTACAGTTTGTTAATGACAACTTGCTACTTCATTTAAAAATTATTTTTTTCCAGGCTTTGGTAAATCCGTAATTCTCTTGTACAGTGTATTTGAATCAGTGAAGAGGTAGTACAGGTGCAACGTCCTGAATTCGGAACTCCGAAAACCAGACATTTTTGAGGCGAAACCCAAAATCCGGCACTAATTAGGTCGAGGATTCTGGATTTCAAACAAGAAAATCAAGTTTGGAATCCTCAACTGAATCCATGCCGGATTTTGGGTTTTGCCAGATTTCGGACCTCGCCGCTCAAAACCCAGCACGGATTCAGTCGATGATTCCAGATTCCAGATTTCAGATTATTGATTTTCTTGTCTGAAATCCGGAAAAACATAAAAACCAGCACAGGTTCGCTCCCGATGATTCCGGATTTCAGACGTTGTACCTGTACTTTAATTGTATACAGTGCATTCAATTCACTTCAAGTCTTCATTTGTCTGCACAATGAGTGTCTCAATTGCATTTCCCTATAATTTTTTAATTAAATAAACAGTACTCATTAAATAAACTGACTAAAAAAAAAAAATACCAATTTAAATGCCATATTGTTCCAGTGATGTTCATAGTTTGTAAATTTACTTATTAAAAAGCAAGATCATATTTTAATTTCAGTTGCTTCATTTACTGTGCAGAGCGATTAAGTGATCTTACCACACGATACAGAGATGAAAGCTTGTGACACAGGCTTTTAAAAAAAAAATGGGTAACAAAAAAATCCATTCAGAATTGCTCCAACTTCCTCCACATTTCCAAGAGCAAAAATAGAATGTGCACTTCGGCTTACTGTATTTAGTAAAATGAAGACATTTTTCGAGCATCTATTCTATTTATCTTTGCAGTTGATATAACTTGTTCAAATCACTCATTTTGGATCCTCCAAGAAAGATTGTTAATTCAAAAAAGCTGTTAATTCAAAGAACCAGAGAGTTCCATGATGCTGCATACCAGTAGAGCTGTCTTCCCCTTTAACCTAGAGTTCAACTACAGTAGTGTGACACATCACAGTGCAGTACTCAAACTCAGCCAATATCACAGCAATTATTTATTTATTTTCATTTTTATAAAGAAATATGAGTATCAAGTACACATAATCAAATATATTTTTTCATAAATTTCATTTCATTTCAGTTTCTTACTGCTAAGAGAATCAATCCCATTATAGATTTTCAGCATATAACTCTCAGTTGATCAGTATTTTTCAATATTTCATGTCATTTTACAGTAGCAAATTCTCATGTTGTTTTCAAACAATGACAACCTTCATAGACTGTTGTCCCAGCTGCCAAGGGAACTACAAGGGAGCACAGTACCCAGTACTGATGTCAGCATGTTTGGACCAGACTCTGCTGATGTAACTGGGATTAATTGGACCTGGTATCAACTTCCATATGGAAAGGATGCAAATAGTCTTTTAGAAGTGTTACCAAGCTGTGTTTTCTCCCTTCCCTCAAAAAATTCCAAAACAAAACAACTTGTGGCAGAGTATAGCATTAATGGATTAATCCTAGACACCTACCCTAAAGCAAGTGCAATGACTAAACTGCTTTCCTAATGCCATCGTTTTGATTGTTGACGAAATGTAAATGAATAATTTACTTACTAGAATTTAGTATAGAATTATCCCTGTCTTCTGGTAATCTCCATGTTTCATGTAATGAATGTTTTAAATTATACTCTATTCATTGAGCAGTAGCACTTTCAATAAGTTGCCTTCCAAAGTTCCAGTAATGGTTCAAAATAGTGTTATAAAGATCACATGCACTGAAGCTATTGTAATTAAAATACAAGCATTGTGAGCACGCAATGCACAATCTACAATTCTGTCTTTCAATTTGCACCAACAGTCTTCGCTGTGACAATAGGAAAATGCAAATATTCATTTAAAAGTGTTCTATGATTTAACCATATTTTTTGTAGAGCAGACACTTAGAAACACTGACCAACATGTTTTTGTTTTATTTGTCTTTGCAGCTTCACTATATCCACAGTTCTCCTGGTGGATCAGGATCAGCAAATCTGCCAGTTGTTAGTACAGTGTATGGCTACATTGGCACGCCTCCAGCTCAGCGCCAGATCTCAACATTGGTATGGCGTCTGGGACCTACTCACTTCTTGGAGGAAGTTTTACCTCCCTCTAGCATCAGTATCGTTTATGAATTAGGACCAAACTATATTGGTAGCTTCCAAGCCGTGTGTGTTCCATGTAAGTAATATTTTTGATGGCAAATTATAAAGTACAAAATTGAGCTGAATAGGTTTTCTGGCAGGTATGAAAGAGCTTGTTAATTAGAGATAAAATATCCGTGTCAGTGTTACGACATACAACAGATTTACCCCAGCTTTTTGTGTATCTGTTGAAAAATCCTTCTCATTCTTTTTTTGTTTTTGTCACATTGACTTAAGCACGATGTTCCAACACTTGTCCTTGGTGTTACTTTTTCAGTTACAGATTATGAAGAATGGTGGAATAGAACTCTTCCTTTGGTTCAGTAAGTTCAGTCAGTAGCTGAAGCATACAAAATCGGAAAGTACAAGGTTTGGTCCGTGGTTTAAGCTAAGTTGGCCTCAGTATCCCTCGATTAGGGAAAATGACAGGGTTAGCAATATAACAACAGGAATCGTCCATTTAGTCTATTAAGCTTCCTCTGCCATTTTATTAACACCCTGGCAGCTCTCTTTTTCTAATTCCAATTCCCTGCTTTTTCTCCATCTCCCTTAAAAACAAAGGAAAGGGTTCCCATTCATCACTAACTAGTGATCTTTACTGCAAATACACGATATCAAAATGAAGACGATTCTCCCTGATGTTCAAATAGCTTACTAACATTGTCAAAGCTCACATAGAATCATAGAATCAAATAGTACAGCACATGTATAGTAGTCACTTGGTTGGGATATCATGCCCCAACAAAGGAAGTCCATAAAGCACAATTTACATATTGTGCATATTAGGCAGGCGATGGACACAGCAATTGTACGGCCCACCTTATTGCTGTAGTGAAAGGTCCAAATCATTTTCATGGTCGGGTCTCATTTTAATGGAAGCGATGAGCCCCAACAGGTAGTTTTACTGATCAGGGTGAGGACAGGAGTAGCTGCTCCTCCATGGAGTCAAACCGGAAGACAAAAATTATTATTGATGCAAAGAAATCAGTGCTACATGTCTTTTCAATGTTTGGGAGCAGCCTCCTGCAGTCCCTGACTGCTAATTAGGCCACACTACATCCAGTACCACGGTACAGCCAGAGCCAAGTCCACATACTATAGGTGGCTCAGTTGTACGGAAGGGGGCGCGGTGGGGGTGGGGGGGGGTGGAGGAGGAGGAAGGCCAGGAAAGCAATCGTGATAGGGGATTCAATAGTTAGATGGAAATATCAAGAGTGGCTCATTAGCTACTGACTGAGCTGGCCAAGTCCTGAAGGACATAGCTGTCTGTAGCAGGTGATGAGAGAACCAACACGAGGGGAAAAACCTACTTGATCTCGTCCTCACCAAATCTATCTATCGCAGATGCATCTGTCCATGACTGTATTGGTAACAGTGACCACCACACTCATTGTGGAGACGAAGTCCCATCTTCACACTGAGGAAACCCTCCATAATGTTGTGTGGCACTACCACCGTGCCAAATGGGACACATTATGAACAGATCTAGCAGCTCAAAACTGAGCATCTGTGAGGCACTGTGGGCTATCAGCAGCAGCAGAATTGTATTCCACCACAATCTGTAACCTCATGACCTGGCATATGCCTCACTCTACCATTATCATCAAACCAGGGGACCAACCCTGGTTCAATAAGGAGTGTAGAAGAGCATGCCAGGAGCAGCACCTAGGCATAGCTAAAAATGAGGTACCAACCTGGGGAAGCTGCCCAGGACTACATGCATGCTAAACAGTGGAAGCAGCATGCTATCGACGGGCAAGCGATCCCACAATCAGCGAATCAGATCCAAACTCTGCAGTCCTGCCACATCCAGTTGTGAATGGTGGTGGGCCATTAAACAACTAACAGGAGGAGGAGGCACCATGAATATTTCCTTCCTCAATGATGGCGGAGCCCAGCACGTGAGTGCAAAAGACAAGGCTGAAGCGTTTGCAACCATCTTCAGCCAGAAGGGCTGAGTCGATGATCCATTTCGGCCTCCTCCTGCGGTCACCACCGTCACAGAAGCCAGTCTTCAGCCAATTTGATTTACTCCACATGATATCAAGAAACGGCTGAGCACACTGGATACAGCAAAGGCTATGGACCCCGACAATATCTCGGCTGTCGTGCTGAAGACTTGTGCTCCCGAACTAGCCACGTCTCTAGCCAAGCTGTTCCAGTACAGTACAACATGGGCATCTATCCGACAATGTGGAAAACTGTCCAGCTATATATCCTGTCCACAAAAAGCAGGACAAGTGCAATCACTGCCCCATCAGTCTACTCTCAATCATTAGCAAAGTGATGGAAGGTGTCGGCGACAGTGCTATCAGGCGGCATTTACTCATCAATAACCTGCTCACCGATGCCCAGTTTAAGTTCTGCCAGGAGCACTCCGCTCCAGACCTCATTACAGTCTTGGTCCAGACATAGACAAAAGAGCTGAATTCCAGAGGCAAGGTGAGAGTAACTGCCCTTGACATCAAGGCAGCATTTGACCGAGTGTGGCATCAAGGAGCCCGAGTAAAACTGGTCAATGGGAATTGGGGGAAAACTCTCCATTGGCTGGAGTCATACCTAGTACAAAGGAAGATGGTTGTGGTGGTTGGAGGTCAATCATCACAGCCCTAGCACATCCCAGGAGTTCCTCAGGGCAGTGTCCTAGACCCAACCATCTTCAGCTGTTTCATTCATGATCTTCCCTCTTTCATAAGGTCAGAAGTGGGGATGTTCGCTGATGACTGCACAGTGTTCAGTGCCATTTACAACTCCTCAGATAACGAAGCAGTCCATCCTTGTATGCAGCAAGACCTGGATGACATTCAGGCTTGGGCTGATAAGTGGCAAGTAACATTTGCGTCACACACGTGCCAGGCAATGACTATCTCTAACAAGTGAGAGTCTGGCCACCGTCCCTTGGCATTCAATGGGGGTAACCATTGACCAGAAACTTAACTGGACCAGCCACATAAATACTGTGGCAGCAAGAGCAGGTCAGAGGCTGGGTATTCTGCAGCAAGTGTCTCATCTCCTGACTCCCCAAAGCCTTTCCACCATCTACAAGGCATAAGTCAGGAGTATGATGGAATGAGTGCAGCTCCATCAACACTCAAGAAGCTCGACACCATCCAGGACAAAGCAGCCCACTTGATTGGCACCCCATCCGCCACCTTAAACATTTACCCTCCACCACCAGCGTACCGTGGCTGCAGGGTGTACCATCTACAAGATGCACTGCAGCAACTTGCCAAGGCTTCTTCGGCAGCACCTCCCAAACCCGTGACCTCTACCACCTAGAAGGACAAGGGCAGCAGGCACATGTGAACACCACCACCTCCATGTTGCCCTTCAAGTCACAAACCATCCTGACTTGGAAGTATATCACCGTTCCTTCATTGCTCGGTCAAAATCTATCAGGAGTCAAAATTCTTAATTGGGAAAAGGCCGATTTTTGCTAAACTCAGGTGATTGAGCAAAAGTAGACTGGAAAGCTCTACAGTGTCAGAGCAGTGGAAGGCATTCCAGGAGGAGATGGGGAGGGTTCAGAGCAAATATATTCCCACGAAGAGAAAGGTGGGACTCAAATCTAGAGCTCCCTGGATGTCAAGGGGTTTACAGGGTAAGATGAGGCAAAAAAGGGAAGCTTCTACAAGATACCGAGAGCCAAATACTGCAGAAAGCATTGAGGAATGTAGGAAGTGCAGGGGTGAAATTAAAAAGGAAATTAGGAAAGCAAAGAGAGGGCATGATAAAATATTGGCAAGTAACATCAAGAAAAACTCAAAGCTGTTTTATAAATACATATAGAGCAAGAGAATAACTAAGGAAAGAGTAAGAGCTTATTGAAGACCAAAAAGGTAACCTGTGTTTGGAATGGGAAGACGTGGATATGGTTTTTAATGAATACTTTGTGTATGTCTTTACAAAAGAGAGGGACGATGCAGACATTGCAGTTGAGGAGGAGAAGTGTGAAATATTGGATGAGATAAACATAATGGCCCAGAAGTTGCGGCCGGAGGCTTCCTGCAGGCCTCTGACCAAAATGTTTTTTACTAAAGTACCTGGAGGCACGTAGACTTGCGGTCCGAGGCCTCCATTCGCAGTCTAGCCTCTGGGCCTATGCATCCCAGGAACGTAAGCGCAACCTGGGATCACGTGGGCCTGGAGCAGCAATGAACATGGAATATTCTCCTCGATAATGGTGAGTTCCATTTGTACGAGCTCCCATTACTATCAATGAGAATACCCACAGAAGCACAACACAATAATTTTTTTTTAATTTAAAACATCTCTGACATTTAAAATTATTTGAAATTGAATTTAATTAAATGTTCCAGACTATTAATTTTTTTGAATTTTTAAATATGTTTTAATAGGGGTAAAAATAAACTTAACTTAATGTACAGGGTTTTTAAGATAAAAAAAATTTTTTTTCTATCTTTTAAAAGTCTAACGCTGGCCAGGCGTAAGTGTTTGAAGGACATTCGCTGGGCAGAAGTTGGGTAAATAGGCCAAATCTCTGTGCACGAATGCCCTTCTCCCGGGGATGCGAGCGATCTGTCAAAATAAATTTTGGCAGTTTGCAAATGCCGGTTCTTGGGGCATGCGTATCATGCGTTGAGTACTCGCACTTGCGAGGCCTCTTCGGGCGCATACGCATCCGGAGAGGCTGCAATTTATGCCCAATGAAAGAGTCATTATTAAGGGGTTTGGCATCTCTGAAAGTAGATAAATCACCAGGCTCAGATGAAATGTATCCCAGGCTGTTAAGCGAAGCAAGGGAGGAATTAGCTGAGACTCTGACTGCATTTTCCAATCCTCTCTGGCTACAGGTGTGGTGCTACAGATTGGAGGACTGCAAATGTTTTACCGTTGTTTAAAAAGGGGGAAAGAGAGAGACCGAGAAATTGCAGGCCAGTCAGCCTTACCTCGGTGGTGGGCAAATTAGTAGAATAAAATGGAAGGACAGTATTAATTGTCATTTAGAAATTCACGGATTAATCGAGGACAGTCAGCATGGATTTATTAAGGGAAGGTCATGTCTGACTAATTTGATTGAATTTTTTAAGGAGGTAACAAGGAGGGTTGATGAGGGTACCGTATTTGATGTAGTCTACATAGATTTTAGCAAGGTTTTTGACCAGGTTCCACATGGCAGGTTGGTCAGAAAAGTAAAAGCCCATGGGATCCAAGGGAAAGTGGCAAGTTGGATCCAAAATTGGCTCAATGGCATGAACCAAAAGGGAATGGTCGGTGGGTGTTTTTGCGACTGGAAGACTGTTTCAGGTGGGGTTCCTCAGGGCTCAGTACTAGGTCCCTTGCTCTTTGTGGTATATATCAATAATTTAGACTTCAATGTAGGGGGCATGATTAAGAAGTTTGCAGATGATACAAACATTGTGGTTGATAGTGAGGAGGAATGCAGGAAGTTATCAATGGACTGGTCAGATGGGTAGAAAAGTGACAATTGGAATTCAGTCAGAAGTGTGAGTAATGCATTTGGGGAGGGCTAAGAAGTCAAAGGAATACACAGTAAATGATAAGATACTGAGAAGTATAGAGGAACAGAGGGATCTTTGAGTCCGGATGTACTAGGGGACCGAGGCTCTAGTGAGAAGGAGGAACTGAAGGATATCCTTATTAGGCGGGAAATTGCGTTGGGGAAATTGATGGGATTGAAGGACGATAAATCCCCTGGATCTGATTGTCTGCATCTCAGAGTACTTAAGGAGGTGGCTCTAGAAATAGTGGATGCATTTATGATCATTTTCCAACAGTCTATCGGCTCTGGATCAGTTCCTATGGACTGGAGGGTAGCTAATGTAACACCACTTTTTAAAAAAGGAGGGAGAGAAAACACGGGTGATTATAGACTGGTTAGCCTGACATCAGTAGTGGGGGAAATGTTGGAATCAGTTATTAAGGATGAAATAGCAGTGCATTTGAAAAGCAGTTACAGGATCGGTCCAAGTCAGCATGGATTTATGAAAGGGAAATCATGCTTGACAAATCTTCTGGAATTTTTTGAGGATGTAACTAGTAGAGTGGACAAGGGAGAACCAATGGATGTGGTGTATTTGGACTTTCAAAAGGCCTTTGACAAGGTCCCACACAAGAGATTTGTGTGCAAAATCAAAGCACATGGTAGTGGGGGTAATGTACTGGCATGGATAGAGAATTGGTTGGCAGACAGGAAGCAGAGAGTCGGGTCCTTTTCGGAATGGGAGGCAGTGACTAGTGGAGTGCCGAAGGGCTCGGTGCTGGGACCCCAGCTCTTTACAATATACATTAATGATTTGGATGAAGGAATTGAGTGTAATATCTCCAAGTTTGCGGATGATACTAAACTGGGTGGCGGTGTGAGCTGTGAGGAGGATACGAAGAGGCTACAGGGTGATTTGGACAGGTTAGGTGAGTGGGCAAATGCATGGCATGTGCAGTATAATGTGGATAAATGTGAGGTTATCCACTTTGGTGGCAAAAACACGAAGGCAGAATATTATCTGAATGGTGGCAGATTAGGAAAAGGGGAGGTGCAACGACACCTGGGTGTCATGGTTCATCAGTCATTGAAAGTTGGCATGCAGGTACGCCAGGCGGTGAAGAAGGCAAATGGCATGTTGGCCTTCATAGCTAGGGGATTTGAGTATAGGAGCAGGGAGGTCTTACTGCAATTGTGCAGGGCCTTGGTGAGGCCTCACCTGGAATATTGTATTCAGTTTTGGTCTCCTAATCTGAGGAACGACATTCTTGCTATTGAGGGAATGCAGCGAAGGTTCACCAGACTGATTCCAGGGATGGCTGGATTGACATATGGGGAGAGACTGGGTCAACTGGGCCTTTATACACTGGAGTTTAGAAGGATGAGAGGGGATCTCATAGAAATGTATAAGATTCTGACGGGACGGGATGGGACAGATTAGATGCGGGATGAATGTTCCCCATGTTGGGGAAATCCAGAGCCAGGGGACACAGTGTTGGGATAAGGGGTAGGCCATTTAGGACTGAGATGAGGAGAAACTTCTTCACTGAGTTGTTAACCTGTGGAATTCCCTGCCGCAGAGAGCCGTTGATGCCAGTTTATTGGATGTATTCAAGAGGGAGTTATGGCTAAAGGAATAAAGAGGTATGGAGGGAAAGCAGGAAAGGGGCACTGAGGTGAATGATCAGCCATGATCATATTGAATGGTGGTGCAGGCTCGAAGGGCCGAATGGCCTAGGCCTACTCCTGCACCTATTTTCTATGTTTCTATGTTTCCATGTCCACAGATCCCTGAAGGTAGCAGGACAGGTAGATAAGGTGGTTAAGGCAGCACACAGGATAGTTGCCTTTATTAACCGAGGCATAGAATATAAGAGCAGGGAGGTTATGCTTGAACTGTATAAAACATTAGTTGGGCCACAGCTTGAATACTGCGTACAGTTCTGATCACCATATTGCAGAAAAGATGTGACTGCACTAGACAGGGTACAGAGGAGATTTACGAGAATGTTGCCTAGACTGGAGAATTTTAGCTATGAGGAAAGATTGGATAGGCCGGAGTTGTTTTATTTGGAACTGAGGAGGCTGGGGGGCGACTTAATTGAGGTGTATCAAATTATGCGGCACCTAGATAGAGTGGATAGGAAGCACCTATTTCCCATGGCAATGAGGTCAATAACCAAGGGGCATAGATTTGAAGTAATTGGTAGAAGGATTACAGGGGAGTTGAACAGAACCTTTTTCACCCAGTGGGTGGTGGAGGTTTAGAACGCACCGCCTGAAAGGGTGGTAGAGGCAGAATCCATCATCACATTTAAAAAGTATTTGGATATACATTTGAGATGCTTTAACCTACAAGGCTATACCAAGAGCTGGACAGTGGGATTCGGCTGTATTGCTCTTTTTCAGCCGGCACAGACACAATGGACTGAATGGCCTCATTCTATGCAGTAAATTTCTATGATTCAGGCCAACATGGACCAGTGTGCGGCACAATACTCCCCCAAATTGTTGCTTATTTTGTTGGATTTTGAATTTCTCTTCCCAATTTTTAGATGTACAGTTCTTCATTTTGTATATTTTACTTCAGAGTCTATGTTCACTCCTTAGTATAAAAGCTCTGACTGGACATGCATGTTGATGCGTGCTTTGATTCCTTTCTTGTTCTGTCTCCATTATAAACCATAAATGCTCTTACTTTGCTTAATTGAGTCTCTTGGATGTTGTTAAGTGGTACAAAGCCCAACATCTTGAAATTGAACCATCTAGGAGGTTGCCATGCAATTTGCCTGTTCAGTGTTGCCTGGCCCTGTTTTGTTTGG
Organism: Pristiophorus japonicus; assembly: GCF_044704955.1. Lineage (NCBI taxonomy): Eukaryota > Metazoa > Chordata > Chondrichthyes > Pristiophoridae > Pristiophorus > Pristiophorus japonicus. The sequence goes on from NC_091978.1 coordinate 232,202,055, forward strand.
TACAGGTGCAGCGCCTAAAATCCAGAACCCTCAGGACTGAGGCCGTTCCGGGTTCCGGACTTTTGATTTGCGTTCTGATGTCACAAATCCGGAAACACCCAAGCCAAGGTGCGGGTATTTCCGGATTTCAGAACGTCACGGGGTGGGGATGGGTGGTGGGAAGATTCCCATTGAGCTGTTCAGGCTAACCGGCCCCACCAAGGAGAATGTCGTCGGGCAGGCCCTGCTGAAGTGGTATTCGGGCGGGCCCCGCCGAGGAGGTCGTCGTCTGGCCGGCCCCGCTGTGGAGCTGTTAGGGCAGATCGGCCCTACCGAGGAGCTGTTGTCGTCGGGCGGGCCCTACCCAGAAGGTTGTCGTCGTCGGGCGGGCCCTGCTGAGGAGGTTGTCGTCGTTGGGCGGGCCGGCCCCGCCGAGGAGCTGTTGGCGCGGATGAGGCCCCGAGGTAAGGGCAGCGGCGGTGAGGCGAGCAGCGGCAGAGCCCCAAGGTTGGCAAGGTCGTCGGGCCCGGATTCCGGAACATTTTACGGATTCCAAATGACCCTGCCACCGATCGTCCCGGATTCCGGAACTCCGGATTCGCGACGCTGCACCTGTACCATACCTTACAAAAGCTGAGTTATTGGGGCCATTGTTTCTGTTGCTACCCCTTACCTTAGATGAGGGTCACATATGACACTGTTGGCTAATTGGGGTGTGTTAGTACCAATAAAACAAGGTTCTTTTCTATTTAAAAGATAAAGTTTACGTTAATAATTGGACTCAACTTGGTTAAACAGATTTATTAAAACCTGTTATTTGGAAAGTCGAATTTTACTTCTTCTTGACTGTCAGTGCATCTCATTCATTTCATTCTCTGTACCTGTTCTCAACCCCTATTCTGCATAACATGTGGTATATTCAAAATATTGGCCTGGTGCTTGCAGGCCTGATGATGGCGAACTGGCAGCGTTTACCGTCATTTCGCCTTTGAAGCTGACCACAACTTCAGGATTTAGCGCATGCGCAGCCTAACACGGAAATCGTGAAGTTGCGGTCTGTCATTCACTGCTCCTGCGCAGGCTGAGCTGTGGATCCCCACTCCCAGAGCCGACAATCGGTGAAATCACTGATCTGACGACAATTTCCCCTTTTCCGAACAAATACCACTTTTAGAAACCCCATGAAAAGTTAGGCCCATTCAAATGATGTGTAACTGGGTTTTTTATGTCGATCTGGGTAATAACTATCGATGAACAACCCTGAAAAACTAATTTTATATTGGTGAAATGTCAAATTTCTTCATTAAGTTAAAAATTATTAGATGTTTAAATTAATACAAAAAAATAATTTTTAAAAGTTTGCTCATGTTATTTCAGCTTCTACCTTAACCCAATATGTATGTCCCAATTTTAAAGTGATTATTAGTGCATTATATTTCCTAGTTCCCTGTCTGTTGACGTCACAGCAGCTCGCACTGTGGGATTCCCACTGTAATGCGTTGATTTCAACTGCACATCCAAAAAGCCGAACTTCTCACCACAGAGAATGCAAGAACTTTGTGGGAAATTTACTCCGGTGCCAGTGGTGAACTTTGCATCACTGCTGACTGTAAATTACAGGCCATAATATCTGTGTGAATTCCAGTAACACCTTATCTCAACTTTTTACATTATAAATTCACATTTATAATGGAAACTGTCCAGGATGAATTTTAACCCCAAAAACAGATGGGTTAGGGTTGGGAGAGATATTAAAACTTTAAAAATCACAAAGACTCAACGCTGCCCACTTCTAAGTTTAGCAAAGGTGGGACAAGGGCGGGCTGCCAACTTCGTCCTCGGAGGCGGATTGGCTATTTAAATATTTTAATGAGGCTGACTGGTTCTCCAAGGCCTTGGGAAAGCTAGCAGCAAAAGGGAGGAGAGCTTTGGGAAGAAGCTAAATGTCTTTGCAGCACTGCTGGTGGCCCAGGAGAAGCAGGAGTGCTTCCCCCCCACCCCGGGGTCTCTAAGCTTAGCCTCTTACCTTGATTCGGATGGACCACCCACCCTCCACGCTCCCAGTAGCAGCTGCAGGCTCCCTGCCTGACTGGAAATCAAGCCTGTCAATCAGGCTGACTTCCGGATGGGGATCCTGACAAAAGCAAAAATTAGCATGCTGTGGAGTTAAAACACCGCATGGGGGGAACCCGTACTTCCCGGCTGAAACTCTATCCACTCTCACCTACCCAGCTTGCCCCTGTCAATATCGGGGCCTCTATCTTACCTTACATAATACAGGTACAGCGTCAAGAATCCGGAAGTCTCGGGACTGAGCCGCTCTGAATTCTGCGTATTTCCGGACTTCGGACATCCCGAGTCCAGAAACGCCTGGGCCAAGGTAGGTAGGGCGGGGAGGATCAGGCGGCCAAGAGGCCGGTGGGTGGGTGGGGGGGGTTCGACAGCGGCCCGAGGTGGGCAAGAGGTCGGCGGCGACAGGAGAGAGGCCGGCAGGGGTCCGGATTTCAGAACATTTTCCGGATTCAGGACGACCCCGTGATGGATCGTCCCGGTATCCGGATTCCGGAACAGTACGGATTCCGGAACTCCATATGCTCGATGCTGTTATCCTGTATTACATAGTATTTACAGCACAGAAATAGTCCATTCAGCCCACCAGGTGTTTATGCTCCACACGAACCTCCTCCCGCCCTTTTTCATCTAACCCCATCACATACCCTTCTATTCCTCATATGTTCATCTAGCTTCCCCTTAAATGCATTTATGCCAGTCACCTCAAGTACTCCTTAAGGTAGCAAAATCCATATTCTAACCACTCTCTGTGTAAAGAGGTTTCTCCTGAATTCCCTATTGAATTTATTAGTCTCTATCTTATAATTATGGCCCCTATTTCTGGTCTCCCCACAAGTTCTACCATATTAACAACAACTTGTATTTTATAATTTAATTTTGTAGTTTTTCCCTTGCCTTCCCAATTGTTTATTTTTACTTTTTCTCCTCAGCTTTTCACATTCCTTTTTGTCATCCTCTCCTTTGTTGTCTAAGTACTTAGTGTATGACTTTTTCTTTAGTTTCATAAGTTTCATTTCTGCCTGTAGTTCTTTATTCATCTGACTAGTTTGTTCTTTTTAGTGGGATATATTTCCATTGGACTCTATTGATCACCGTTTTAAATGTTTCCCATTGCTCTTGTATTTCGTTGTCAGTAAAGTTTTCCAGTTTACTGTCCCCAGTTCCATTTTCCTCCCCTCAAAATCAGTTTTTTCCATTCTATTACTTGATTTTCGTCTTACTTATGTTCTTCTCAATCTTTATCTTAAACCTTATGATCGCTATTTCCTAGATGTTCCTCCACACTTGTCTGTTATGGTTTATTTCCCATTACTAGATCGAGCAGTGCTCCCTCTCTTGGGCTTTTTACATAGTGGGTAAGAAAGGAGAACTGCAAACGCTGTAAAACCTCCATTCCCTGTTCCCCTTTCGCAACCTCTGCCAGTTTTTGAGGGTAGTTAAAATCTCCCATCTTTCCTTATATATTTATTCCTCCACCTCTTTCCACAATTGGGTGGTCTGTATAAACTTATCAAAATGTATCAAATTGTAATTATGCCCTCCAGCATGTGGTAGTGCTGTCGTGTCACAGTTTTATATGTCTCAGCTTTTTAGTCTGTACTGCAGAGACTTGTGATGCTCCAACCATCTTAACTGCTCAGCTTCCCAAATTGCTGGTTTTGCTATCAAACTATAAATAATACTACAGCATCAAAATGTAATAATCAACAGAATGTATGACTTTAAAATGGGGACTGAATTACACTTGTGCCCTGGTCCAATAACCCCACTTCACTTGAAGACCAAACTTGATTAAGAAGTTTGCAGATGATACTAAAATTGGCACTGTGCGATTGATAATGAAGAAGAAAGCTGTAAACTGCAGGAAGATACCATTGAACTGGTCAGGTGGGTAGAGCAGTGGCAAATGGAATTCAATCCGGAGAAGTGTGAGGTAATGCATTTGGGTAGGGCTAAGAAGGCAAGGGTATACACATTAAATGATAGGACACTGAGAAGTGTTGAGGAACAAAGGGACCTTGGAGTGCATGTCCACAGATCCCTGAAGGTAGCAGGACAGGTTGATAAGGTGGTTAAGAAGGCATACGGAATACTTGCCTTTAATAGCCAAGGAATAGAATACAAGAGCAGGGAGATTATGCTTGAACTGTATAAAACACTAGTTAGGCCACAGTTAGAGTACGGCGTGCAGTTCTTGTCACCACATTGCAAGAAAGATGTGATTGCACTAGAGAGGGCACAGAGGAGATTTACGAGGATGTTGCCTGGACTGGAGAATTTTAGCTATGAGGAAAGATTGGATAGGCTGGGTTTGTTTTCTTTGGAACAGAGGAGGCTGAAGGGAGATATTGTAATGTATAAAATTATGAGGGACCGAGATAGAGTGGATAGGAAGGACCTATTTCCCTTAGCAGAGGGATCTAGGGGGCATAGATTTAAAGTAATTGGTAGGAGATTTTGAGGGGGAATTCTCTCACCCAGATGGTGGTGGGGGTCTGGAACTCTCTGCCTGAAAGGGTGGTAGAGGCAGTAACCCTCACCACATTTTAAAAAGTACTTGGATGTGCATTTGAAGTGCCGTAACCTACAAGGCTCCAGACCAAGAGCTGGATTAGGCCGGATAGCTCTTTGTCGGCCGCTGCGGTCATGATGGGCCGAAATGGCCACCTTCCATGCTGTAAATTTCTATGATTGACATCCATGTCGGTGTTCATTTTTTTTCTGCTGAATGTGTTTCACAAATTTTAATCAACAAAACATTTTATTTTCAATTATATAAATGAGCACACTATCAATAGTATTTTCACTGTCAACTAAAGTACTGATACTGGATTCTCACTCGCTGAGATGCTCCACCTCACAGCCAACAAGCTCCCCGCTAGAGTGGAACTAAACTACAGAACTAGTGGGAACCTGTTCAACCTTCGCTGACTCCAGGCCAGGTCCAAGACCACCCAACCTCTGTCATCAAGCTACAGTACGCGGACGACACCTGCGTCTGTGCACATACAGAGGCTGAACTCCAGGACATAGTTGACATATTTACTGAGGCATATGAAAGCATGGGCCTTACGCTAAACATCCGTAAGACAAAGGTCCTCCACCAGCCTGTCCTCACCGCACAGCATTGCCCCCCAGTCATCAAGATCCACAGCGCAGCCCTAGACAATGTGAACCATTTCCCACACCTCGGGAGCCTCTTATCAACAAGTGCAGACATTGACGACGAGATTCAACATCGCCTCCAGAGCGCCAGTGCAGCCTTCAGCCACCTGAGGAAAAGTGTTTGAAGAACAGGCCCTTAAAACTGCCACCAAGCTCATGGTCTATAGGGCTGTAGTAATACCCGCCCTCCTGACATGGACCATGTATAGTAGACACCAAGTCTCTGGAGATATACCACCAACGATGTCTCTGCAAGATCCTGCAAATCCCCTGGGAGGACAGACGCACCAATGTTAGCGTCCTCGACCAGGCCAACATCCCCAGCATTGAAGCACCGACCACACTTGATCAGCTCCGCTGGTCAGGTCACATTGTTCGCATGCCAGACACGAGACTCCCAAAGCAAGCGCTCTACTCGGAACTCCTTCATGGCAGTTGAGCCAAAGGTGGACAGAGGAAACATTACAAGGGCACCCTCAAAGCCTCCCTGATAAAAGTGCAACATCCCCACTGACACCTGGGAGTCCCTGTCCAAAGACCACCCTAAGTGGAGGAACTGCATCCGAGAGGACGCTGAGCACCTCGAGTCTCATCGCCGAGAGCATGCAGAAATCAAGCACAGGCAGCGGAAAGAGTGTGCGGCAAACCTGTCCAACCCTCCCTTACCCTCAACGACTATCTGTCCCACCTGTGACAGGGACTGTGGCTCTCATATTGGACTGTTCAGCCACCTAAGAACTCATTTTAAGAGTGATAGCAAGTCTTCCTCGATTCCGAGGGACTGCCTATGATGATGATGATGATGACTGGATTTGAATACAATTACACAAACATACACAAGGATTCTAATGTTGGAATTTGTGTGCAATATATACCAAAAAACAAAGCAGCACACATTACAGTATTCAACTGAGCATTGCCATTTATATTATACTTATTTTGCTTAGAAATATAATCATTGTTTTTGTCATTTAACAAAAGGATATTTTGTTAAATAGTTTTCACTTAGAGCAGACTACAAATTGACATTTTAAGGTTAGTGATAGCTTTACTCTAGTGAAGACCTCATTGATATCTATATATTGTAAATGTAATTGCACAGTATTGCACTTCTATTTCAGTAGAGTTAGTCTATGTTTGTGAAATACTAATTTTGGATTATACAGCTTCAATGTTGTACAATGGCATCTCCATGTTTTTTGGAAATCAGTGAGATACCATTACAAAAAAACACCCCAAATCTTTCATTTAAAAGAACATTTTATGAGGGAAAGTCTACATACAAGAATAACAGAAATAACTGAATTAATCTTATTTTTTCTTTTTGTATGAAAGACCAATATATTAGTTAACTGAATACAAATTATATATTCTTGTTAATTTTGTATTTGTAGTTCACATATTTTGACACTAGAGTATTCATTGACACATTTATCGGAATAATCCATGATTTCATAATTTGAGATTAATATTTTGAAACTTATAAAAATCAGAAAACATGTTTGTTATCCCACTTGAAATAATGTGCAATGATAAGTAGCTCACAGTGTAGCAGAACTAATTTAAAATGCACTGGGATCGCACTTGCGAATGGCTCAGTAAATGTAGGGTGTGTAGTACTGACCCATAGTTCAGGAACATCCCATTTCAATTCCTGCTTTTTGCTGAATTAATTAATCGGTCAAGGTGGAGGCTTTACAGTTGGCATCAGGTCCCTAAGCTAGAGAAAGGGAAAAATTAGCCGAACCTGCCATTGCTTGTTGCTAATTCTAGTGGAAGTGTGTGTATGAATGTTGAATGAGAACACCTTTTGGGTAAATGAAGAATGATCATTTGGACCAGTTGCTGGCAGACTGCTGCTGTATGTTGATTGCAGTATGAGTCACTGCTTCAAAGTGAAGAAGGATCACAGGAGAAAATCAAAGGGAAAGTTGTATTTAGATCAATTGTGTAAGGCATGTGTGTTTTAGTTTTGAAATATTTGTAATATCTGCCGAGTGCTTTTATAAAAAAAAAAACCTGCCAACCAAGGTAAAACTTTAGCTAGTAAGCATACTTACACCAGTGATGCTGAGCAGATGTGCTGCAAGGTGATAGCTTCGATATTTTTTAGAAAAGTAGTTTATGGTTAAGTACTTGCCATTGATAAGAATAGCTGCCTTCTATAAAGATAATGTGTATTTGAAAGTTTTCTGATTTATACATTTCTAATCTATTAATTTTTTCCTTTTATAAAGGCAAGGATTCAAAACCTGAAATGGTCATTCCATCTCCCCTCAGCCTTGTTCCTGAGGAGAAAGTATCATTTGCACTGTATGCACTGTCGGTCTCTACACTTACAGTGGCCAGGATTAGGAAAAATTACAACAAAGTAGACAGCAAAACCATAGCCAAACAGGTGAGCAATCAATGTAAAGCTTTCATTCAGAAGAAATGCACAAACTAAAAACGTGATTTGTTTTGTATGCAAGCCATTTGTGTGTTTGGTTTACAAAAAATATGGTAAGTACAGTTTGTGTTCCTAATGAAATCCTAAAGATGTGAAGTTATGTCTCCTTACATGGTCATAGGGCCTTGCCCCCTGCAAAATGTGTGGCATAAAAGTTGTAGATTATTAAAATATTGAAATTATTAAAATTTCAGTGGAAAATGCTGATTGCGTTATTTTGTACTTTCACTTGTCAATGATTTCTAATTTGACTTCAATGTAAATATGTATGTGTATGTGTTACATGTTCTGATTTTGAATTCAGAGATCAAACTATACCCAAGTTGTACCACAGCAAGTTGATTCAGTTTTCCTGGTAACTTGGGGGCCAAGTTTCGGCCTGAGTCGCTCCTGTTTTTTTTTGGAGCAACTGGTTTAGAATGGATTATCTTAGAAATTGCAATTCTCGGCATTTAGTTTGCTCCAGTTCTAATCAGTTAGAACAGTTTCAGTTTGGAACAGATTTTTTTTTTCAAAAGGAGGTGTGTCTGGCCACTTGCGCCTGTTTTGAAAGTTTAGGCAGTGAAAACTTACTCCAAACTAACTTAGAATGGAGTAAGTGTAGATTTTTGTACGTTTAGAAAAATCTTGTCTACACTTAGAAAATCAGGCGTAGGTTACAAATCAGGTGTCGGGAATGGGGGGTGTTTAAAGGAAAGTTTACAAACATTAAACACTTCGGTTTTACAAATAAAGAGCCATTATCAATAATAAATGATAAATACATCAATAAATCAATCAAAAAAATTAATAAAAAATTCAAAAAATCAATAAATAAAACATTTTCTACTTACTGACTGCAGCACCGGGAGCCCTCCAACAGCGTGCTGGGACGGGGCCCTCCCAGTGTGTCTCTGTCAGTGTCTCTATCTCTCTGTCTGTCTGTGTGTGTGTCTCTCACTCTCTGTCAATGTCTGTGTTTCTGACAGCGGGTGGAGGTGGGATGGGAGAGAGGGTGAAGGGAGAAGGGAGAGGGGGAGAAGGGAGGGAAGCAGGGGGAGGAGGGAGGGGGGGAGGGGAGGAGAGGGAGGCTGAACGGGCCGGGCCCAAGACTTCGGGTGGGGCCCGCCCCCAGCACCGGATTTACAGGTAGGTGGCCGGGGGTCAGGGCGGGTGGGGGGGGGGGGGGGGGTCGGGTCAGGTCCGGGGGGTGGGGTGGGGGAGCGCGAGTCGGGTCCGGGGGTTAGGGGGGGGGGGGGGGTCAGGTCCGGTCCGGGGGAGGGGAGCGGGAGTCGGGTCGGGAGGGAGCAGGAGCTGGGCGTCTGAGGTGCAGCCTTATCCACGCAGCCCCAGTGAGGCCATTCGGCCAGGGCTAGGGGCTGCGTGCTTCGGGCCCCTCCCACACAGGTTTGGGCGCCTGGAGCAACTGCACATGCGCACCTACTGTAGCGCGCATGTGGAGAGGTCCCGGCACTGTTTTCAGCGCAAGGACCTGGCTCCGCCCCTCCACAGCTCATGCTGCGCCACGCCCAGCTCCAGAGGACCTGCAGGGAGCTGGAGAATTGGTAAGTATTTTTTCGGCGCACTTTATGGCGCGAAAAACGGGCGTCCAGGTCGGAGCATGTGCCGTTCTCGGCGAGGCCCGAAACTTGGGCCCTTGTACTTTGTATGAAACATAATGCTTACTGTTTGATGTGTTATTTAACCCAGGATAAATCAGATTGTCGCTTTTGAGTTTATTTTTGATTTCTGTTTATTTCCTCCTCAATTTCCCTGTACTATAATACTTTGTAGCAGGTGTTCAGGCAAATCACTTGTGACTGCCTGCTAGAAATGTGAGCGACAACAGCCAGTCTCTCCAGTTTTCTGTTCCTCTCTGCAAGTACAGTAGCACCTTGCCTGCACTCAACCACAATAGCATAGATAATGGGCCCGAACTTGGTGAACCCATCGCCGGCTGCTGCCGAGTTTTTTCGGCGATCTCCCTGTTTTTTCTGCGCTCTCCCCTCCGAGCAAATTTGGTGAGGCCCTCATGCCGGCGGGAGAGAAGACCGCTGGGGAGCGTCTGCTGGCATGCGCCGTCATGCAACGCCGACAAAAGTCCTCCCGCTTCCTCCTGGGATTGGTCCGGGCGGTGCTCCGCTCTAGCAGCAGATAAGACTGCCGCGTGGAGGCAAGTCTTACCTGAACGGTAGGTATCGACCTACAAGAAAAGGTTAATGAAATGGTTTGCTTTATTTCTTTTGCAGCGATTTTTTTTTGTTTGATCGGGTCCGCTGAAGGATTTGTAATGGTTTGTTTTTCGTTTGTTGAAGATTTTTTTTTTCGGTTCCCCACCTCTCCCTGGGTCTGACTCTAGCCTCGGCGTTACTTTGCCAAGGATCACATTTGCCACCCACTGCCGCTCAGAATCGGCGTGTACTGCCCATTTTTTTCCGCCGGGCGTTTTTTTTTCAATTTTTTCACCAAACTCCCACTCAAAGTACCATCAGGATCTTAGCGGTCTTTTCGATGATAAATGGACGGAACTTGGGTTTGAACAAACTCGGACCTATTTTAATATCACTAACTCAAAGTTAGAAAATCATGACATGAACATTATATCACCCTTTGGCACAGCTACTGGCTCCAACTATGCCAATCTCGTGGAGCATTTTAAGAGCTACATCGTGGATGTTTACATAGAGTACAAAAGAAAACTTTTTGGGCTAGAAATTCAGTTTCTGGCAATACCGTTTTTTTTCCTGTCATTTTTGGGCAAAAATACCACTAAAAACATAGCCATCTTTAAGGGGGTAAAATTGGCAAATAAATGCACCCAACAGTAAAAATAGATGTTGTACAAGGATTCATGGTGGAAACCACGGTCCTCGCCATCTTTAGCCCGAGGCCTATCACCGCCAAAAATACAGGCCCTGGGAGGGGAGAAAACACACACAAATTGCAAAAATTTAAAAATTAAAAATCCAAAAACATTCACTATACACTTAACTAATGAATCGCTGAAAAAGAATGAAAAAATAAAAACTTCAACTTACCTTTTTTGTAGGTCATCATACCTACCGCTGTTTCTGGAGCTTCAACGCAGGCTTTTCTTGGCATTTTTTTTTTCACCCTGAGTACGGGTGTGCCAAATGGCCACTTTTAAGCGGTCGCATTTTTTTTGGTGTTGCATGTTGTCGATCCGCTTTTCGGCGATATTTCAAAACTGCCATTAACTTTGGCCAATTTTAGGTGAGTACCTATTACTCACCTAAATATCGCTGAAAAAGCGTGTGCAAGACTGGCCAATTTCTCCCCATAATCTTTAATAAAAAGGTAACTGTTGTTGTAATGTGTCAGAATTCAGTGTGCTACTCAAATTAAATTTTGTTAACAAAAGAAAATTGAGCAACTGTGATACTAAATTATGCAAATCTAACTATTTAGCAAATGTAACTCCATTATTTAAGAAAGGTGAGAGAGATAAATCAGGAAATAATAGACATGAAGAGGTTCCACATCAGAGACTGTTAGCTAAAATTAAAGCTTATGAAATTGAAGACAAATTATTAACCTGGTTAGGAGATTGGTTAGGCGATCAAAGATAGAGAGTAGGGATAATGGGTATTTACTTGACTAGTGGTGTCCCACAAGGATCTGTGCTTGTGCCTCAACTATTCACTATTAATGACATAGATAACATAATAGAGAGCCATATATTCAAGTTTGCCGATGACGAGTAGTGTAGACGGAAGCATAAATTTAGAAAGACATTGATAGATTAAATGAGTGGGCGAAACTGTGGCAGATGGATTTCAATGGAAGTAAGCGTGTGGTTATCCATTTTGGACCAAAAAAGAATAGAGCTGAGTATTATTTAAATGGTGAAAAATTTAGGAACAGTGGAGGTCCAAAGAGATTTCGGGGTCCAGCTATTCAAAGCCCTGGTTAGACCACATTTGGAGTACTCTACAGTTCTGGACACCGCATCTTAGAAAGGATGGGCCCAAGTTTCGGCCTCAGTTGCTCCTGATTTTTTGGAGCAACTGGTGTAGAACGGAGTATCTTAGAAATTCAAATTCTCGGCATTTAGTTTGCTCCAGTTCTAGTCAGTTAGAACAGGTTCATTTTGGAACAGAATTTTTTTTTCAAAAGGGGGCGTGTCCAGCCACTTACGCCTGTTTTCAAAGTTTCGTCAGTGAAAACTTACTCCAAACTAACTTAAAATGGAGTAAGTGAAGATTTTTGTACGTTCGAAAAAACCTTGTCTACACTTTAGAAAATCAGGCGAAGGTTACAAATAAGGCGTAGGGAATGGGGGAGGGGGGTTTAAAGGGCAGTTTACAAACATTAAACACTTCAGTTTTACAAATAAAGAGCCATCATCAATAATAAATGATAAAAACATCAATAAATCAACCAATAAACCAAACAAAAAAAATTAAGAAAGAATTTTTTTTTAAATCAATAAATAAAACATTTTCTACTTACCGACTGCAGCACCGGGAGCCCTCCAACAGCATGCTGGGATGCGCCCCCCCCCCTGCCCAGTGTGTCTCTGTCAGTGTGTCTATCTTTCTGTCTGTCTATCTTTCTGTCTGTCTGTGTCTCTCATTCTCTGTCTGTCAGTGTCTGTGTTTCTGACGGGGAGGGGTGGTGGAGTGGGCGGGGAGGGGGGTGACAAGTGAGGGAGGGGAGGGGGGTTGAGAAGGAAGGGGGGGGGGGTGAGAAGGCGGGGAGGGGGGGTGAAAGGGAGGGGGAGGTGAGAAGGCAGGGAGGGGAGGGGGGAAGAGAAGGGAGGGAGGGAAGAGGGGGGGTGAGAAGGGAGGGGGGAAGGGAAGAGAAGGGAAGAGAGAGAGAGAGAGAGAAAGGAGAGGAAGGCTGAACGGGCTGGGCCAAGACTTCGAGCTTAGACTTACCGGATTGACAGGTAGGTGGCGTCGGGTCCGGGGGGGTCGGGAGCGCGGGTCGGGACGGAGGGAGGGGGGGGGCGCGGGAGATCGGTCGGGAGCGGAGGTCGGTCGGGGAGGGGGGGGGGGAAGGTCGGGAGCGGGGGAAGCGGAGGTCGGGTCTGAGGGAGGGGGGGGGATGAGAGCGGGAGTCAAGTCGGGTCCGGTCCGGAGGAAGCAGGAGCTGGGCGTGGGAGGAGCCTTATGCACGCAGCCCCAGTGAGGCCATTCGGCCAGAGCTAGGGGCTGCGTGCTTCAGGCCCCTCCCACACAGTTTTGGGCGCCTGGAGCTACTGCACTTGCGCGCCCACTGTAGCGCGCATGTGCAGAGGTCCCGGCACTGTTTTCAGCGCAGGGATCTAGCTCCGCCCCCAACTGCTCGTGCTGCGCCGTGCCGAGGACCAGCAGGAAGCCGGAGAATCTGGAAGTTTTTTTCAGGCGCACTTTGTGGCGCGAAAAACGGGCGTCCAGGTCGGGGCTGCACCGTTCTAGGCGCGGCCCGATATATTGGCCTTAGGAGGAGTGCAGATTCAGCACATTGTTACCAGCATTCCAAGGGTTAGATTATAAGGAGATAATTACGTAAACTAGGCTTGTATTCCTGAGAATATAGAGGGCTAAGGGGTGATTTGATGGAGGTTTTTAGGATTTTGTATGGAATTGATAGAGAGAAACCTTTTCCGCTGTGGGTGAGTCGAGGACAAGGGGACCTAACCTTAAAATCAGAGCTAGCCATTTGGTAGAAAAGTTCGGAAACACTTGTTCATGCAAAGGGTGGTAGAAGTGTGGAACACTCACCCACAAAAAGCAGTAGATGCTAGCTCAATTAATCGTTTTAAATCTGAAATCAATAGATTTTTTTCTAGCCAAAGGTATTAAGGGATATGGTACCAAGGTGGGTGGATGGAGTTAAGACACAGGTCAGCCATGATCTTATTGAATGGCAGAACAGACTCGAGGGGTTAAATGGCCTACTCCTATTCCTGTGTTCCGATAAGAAAATGCAGTGCTTTCTTTAAAGGTACCTACAAATGTTAAATAATTTATTTTTTAATTATTAAGTAACTCAGTGTCTATGTGGAAGTTTCTTTTTGAGAGTAGAGATACTGTAACACTCTTTCCAGGGAATTCTATATATAAAGGTCACATACTTGATTTAATAAGTGCTCCATCCAAAGTGACTCATGTCCCTGCTGCAGCAGCACCTGGCTCTACATAGATTTACCAACTTGCCCAATGCAATTTCTTTTCTTTATCTTTCACTTGTAGCACTTCTTTTTTCAGATATTATGGTACTGTCAGTCACTTAGAGATCTATTGTGGTCTACTCGCCATTTTGAACAATGGGCTAACTCGTGGCATTTGGTGGTGTGTGCCCCAAGAGTGATATCCATGGCCTTCCTTGGGAACCTCCGAGGTATTGCTTGGAAAATATAGGGGTAATTTTCCACATTTTATATTCCTATCAGTTCCTGGTGGATGCCAATTTAGGCCTAAAATAGAGTCTTTTGAGAATGTGCAAAGAAAGGGTGATGAGAACTTGGATCTTTCTCCCCTTTCTTCAATGACAGCAATCTCAATTATGGTTACACTTGAGTAAAATGTGTGCAGCTGGTTCCCCTTCATATTTCAGAACTTTTAGGCATGCAACAAAATAGCTTCCTTCAACTGCTGTTCAAGATCCAGGATTAATCTGAGGTATAGTTGTGGCAAAAAGAGCAAGCAGGTACAGAAAGGAAGGGCTCTGGTCTATATCACCCCATCACTGAGGGCCTTCGAAGGAGTAGCATCCCTTGTTAAGACCTTTCATATGATCATCTGGTTGTCATATTTGACCCTGAAATGAGGTACTGACCACACATCCACAGCATAACTAAGACCATCTATTTCCACCTCTCTAATATCACCCATCTCTGCCCTTGCCTCAGCTCATCCACTCATCCATGCCTTTGTTACCTCTAGACTTGACTATGCCATGCACTCCTGGCTGGCTTCCCACATTCTACCCCTACATAAACCTGGCTGCCCGTGTTCTATCATGCACCAAGTCCCATTCACCCATCACTCCTGTGCTCGCTGACCTATATTGGCTCCCGGTTAAGCAACGCCTCAATTTCAAAATGTTCATCCTTGTTTTCAAATCCCTCCATGGCCTTGCTCCTCCCTATTTCTGTAATCTCCTCCAGTCCCACAACCCCGCGAGATATCTGCACTCCTCTAATTCTGCCCTCATGAGCATTCCTGATTATAATCGCTCAACCTTTGGTGGCTGTGCCTTCTGTTGCCTAAAGCGTTAACTCTGGAATTCCCTGCCTAAACCCCTCTGCCCCTCTCCTCCTTTTAAGACGATCCTTAAAACCTACTTCTTTGACCAAGGTTTTGGTCACCTGTGCTAATTTCTCCTTATGTGGCTCGGTGTCAAATGTTTTGTCTTCTAATACTCCTGTGAAGTGCTTTGAGATGTTTTACTACGTTAAAGGCGCTATATATATAATAGATATATACACACGTTGTAGTTATTGATTTAAACAGTTGGTGACGAATAAGCCTAGTATGCAGCATTAAATGTGGACATCTACAGCATCAAGGTAGTTGGCACAAAGCAAGTTGCCTTCCACCACACTGAGAGTTTCCTCATTGGCTATATGATGGGAATCTTTGAGACTTGAGGACAGCTAGAAGGTGTTACCTGGAGGCTGGATAAGAGAGCAAATGTTCATGTATCCAAGGCTTGGTATTTACCATGATTGGGTTGCAGAGGAATATGCTGCTGAAGCTCTGCATCTCCAACTCGTGAAGCTATCATTCAGTAGATATGGAATGTATTCATGATATGGTCAGGAGGAAGCTGAAAATACAAATTTTTTTGATGAGTTATACCGCTCCCCATACCATGTTAAAAGTTGTGTTCGTCAATTTGACAATCAACTAATGACCATCCACCTGGCAGAGGGAGGAAACTTGGTCACCTAGGGATCAAGGTGGTGCCAAGATCACACGCCTGTCGATGTAAACTTGAAACCAAGTCAATCCTCTGCCAGAATCTATAACCCAATACCTATACGAAGCAGTACTGCAAGACCTTAACAATTGGAACAGTCAGCTTGGATCATTGATTGAACTTGGAAGGATAGATGTCACTCGGGACTAGGATTCTTCCTGCTTGGTACTGCTGCAAGTCAATGTCTCAGTGAGGTAGGGTAGTTGAAGATAGACTCGCAGCAGAAAGCATCAATGGTAAGTAACACTCTTTTACCTGGTTCAACTCCAGCCATACCTCTGCACACATCTGTGAGCTCCCCAAGCCTTACCTCTGCCAATCTGAACCTAAGCTTTCTGGATTTGGGCTGGTAGATGTGCCCCTAAAATGAGGGAGTAGGCACTCCATATTAGGCTACTTAATTTACAGATGTTTTAATGTTCAAATAATTTAAAAATTATTTTTATATTAATTTAAACTCTTACGCTGGTAAAAGCAGGCCTTACACCTTAAAATTCTTTTATCAGGCGTAAGAATTCACGGGCCTTTTCTGAGCAATAGTTGGGCAAATAGCCTATACTCCTCCCGCGAATGCCCTTTTCCTGGGGATGGCTACGATTTGCAGTGAAAGCCCGGAACTTGCGGGCCCCGGAAAATATAAATCTCTCGGTTAAAAAAGGTCAATGTGCCATGAATGTGTAAAGCACAACTTCCAGAATTTAATCTCCACAACAAAAACTTGAATCTCTTCAGATTGCAGTTTGGGTGAATTTCCATCGCAATTGTCTCTACATTGGAGCAAAGGAAGAATTTTTTTTCCGGCACAACCATGGGGTAGTGTAATGTTACAACACAGGAAAAACATTGCAAGTTAAATTTTCCAAAGAAAGTTGTATAAAAGCAGGAGATGTCTTCCATTCTTAGTGCTTATCATTTGCTGGTTGTAGGGTTCAGGTTTGTTTTTCTTGCTATTAATGAAAAAGGAAGAACCCCCTTCCCTCAACAAACCCCCACCTGTGACAGAGACTGTGGTTCTCGTATTGGAGTGTCCAGCCACCTAAGAACTCATGTTAAGAGTGGAAGCAAGTCTTCCTTGATTCCGAGGGACTGCCTATGATGATTAATGAGAGGGGCTCCTACTACAGTTGATAAAGCATCTTTATTCTGTGCTGTGAACGATGAGGTAGTCAGCGCTTCTAATGACATCCTCTTACTTTCTTGGATCAGCAACAGGAAAAGAGGATGAAATGGTTGAAGGATAGAGGGCAAATCTTTTACTCGCTGAGGAACAAAGTACAGGCTCAGCAGGAAATTGGTTTACTTGCATACACTCCTGATTTGCATGTAACTAACTTCCTTGCAATAAGGAAAAACGTATCATAAATGTGACCTGTGTACAAGCAAGATGGGTAAATTGGCTTGTTTATATTTAGTACAATGATAGGACATATTCTTGCTCCTAATATTTCAGGGTTTAATGGAAATAGCTAAAATTGGGATTTCTTGACCACTAACTTTAAATTTTTTTTTGTGCTTTGTAGATGGCTATTTCCTCACATGAAAATGCTACACCAGTAAAACTGTTGCATAATGCTGCAGGGCATTTAAATGGACCAGCGCGAACTATTGGTGCCGCTCTTATAGGATACTTAGGTAGGGCGTCAATCACAGAGACTTATGGTGCTCTGCCTAAGTGTTAGCCCAATGCAAATCCAGGTTTACTCATAGTATACAATCTATTATATCTTAATTAGAAATGTGCTTCAAATGGTATTTCTCAGTAATATGTACGGAATAAAAGTTTAGCATTTTTTAATAAATTTTTGTTGCTTAATAGCCATGATTTTAATCCCCACAACAGTCAAAAATGGGGCATGTAGGGTGGAGCTAAAATCCTTGCAGCGACCTACTCGCGATCAACGTGCTACACGTCATTGTAGCATGCACGTTCTGGCCCAACATTGAGGCCTTCACACCATGCAGATAAGGGCCTCACTGAAATTTAAAAGTCACGGTCTAATGACATAATTCAGATCCCAACTGTATTTTAACTCTGGGCAGCTGCATCAAAGACCTGGTGCTGGCCAAACCAAAACCACTAATCGCGAAGGAGGAGCAGCAGGGCCAGAAAGTTAATGGTTTCCTTTTGGGCCAGGAGGAGCAGGAGTACTCCTTATGCCCCCACAGGTCACGTACCCTCCCCATCCACGCTAAACCTGACTGCTGGGCACCATCCCAGTGGTTCCAGGCCACGGCCTCCTGCTGCACTCGCCCAACTCCTGCCCACTGGCCTAACTTCATTGACACGGTTCGGGTGAGAATGGAATGTAGTATACCTAAATAAGTCCCAGGAGTTAAAATGGACCCGGACTTCATGACGCTCGCCAAGCCGGCTCCAAACTCGTCCCACGCCTCCAGCTAAAATTGGGGCTTATGTTTCCTTGAATAGCATCAATGGTAAAATAGATTTGCAGGGGCTTTTGAAAAATGAGCATTTTCTGAATTTACCAATTACATTTTGAATTAAATACTTGGTTCCGTTTCACTAATACGAGCATTTTAAAAGAATATCATCCAAAGCTGTGATATTTGTCAGGCTTCACCTTTACTATCTTTATTAGAAGTTGCCTGTATACTTTTAAAATGTTTACTATCTGGTAGAAGTTGCCTGTATACTTCATTAGAATGTTATTAAATGATGATGCCTTTTCCATATTAACTTCATAGTGAGCTTCTAGCCATTACTTCAACAATTCTCTTTCGAATTACATTTTTTTTTAAAAGACACATTCTAAAGTATTACGTAGCCAACAAAGATTTTTTGTCTTGTAGTGTTTTTTTAAACCGTGCTTGCTGGTAACTATTGATCATAATGGAAAATTTAAAATTTTCATATTAGTATCATTTTGTGTTTTTTTTAAGCAACTTGTTGATTTCTTTTGCCAGGTGTGAGAACTTCTGTTCCTAAGCCTGTTGCCACTACTTTGCAATACATTGGTGGAGCAGCTGCTATTTTAGGCTTGGTTGCAATGGCATCAGATGTCGAAGGTCTCTATGCTGCTGTGAAAGCTCTTGTTTGTGTGGTAAAAAGTAATGCACTGGCCAGCAAAGAGATGGAGAGGATTAAGGGCTATCAGGTAAGAGCTTCACTTCAAATCATGTCTAAGAGAGCAGCTTCAATATCTGTAGATTAGGGCAAAGCGATTTGTAAGTGGTTTTGCCCTGTGATAATGCCAGTGAAGAAAAATGTGCCAGTGAAGAAAAATGCATGGAAAAACACATGATTCGAGAGCATTGTTGGGATAGTTTATCAACAGATAAAATGGTGAACAAAGCCAATCTTGGAAAAATTGGACCAGTCCACATAATTATACACACATTTAGACTATAGGCAAAAATGTTCTCGCTCTTCATTTGTGTTGTTTAGTTTGATTCCTTCTGGGCGTTTGATTGGGAGCGGGAGAAAGATAATAAAACTTTCTACTGTGTGAAATGGGAGGATTAATGCTGTGTGTGTTTTTATTGGAAATACTGGAGTTTTAAAATTTGCTGGTCAGACCACATTTCGAATACTGTGTTCAAATCTGGTCATCGTGTTGCAAAAAAACTCATACTGGTATTGGTGAGGGTATAGCAAAAAGCAACTAAACTGATCCCAAATATATAGGGGATGAGCAAAGAAGAAAGTTGAGAGAAGTCCAAGCTATAGTTTGGAAAGAAGGCTTTTTAGGATGGGACTTCATCAAAGTCTATATAAAATGTTAAATGGTACAGATAAGGTTAGCCTTGAATAATTGCTTCTAAGTGAGGCAAGAAAAGTAGGATTGGAGGACATAAATTTAAATTAGAAAAAAGTAAATGTAAAGTGGATATTGTAAAGAACTTCTTTAATCAAATACCAATACATTTGTAAAATAATCTGCCAGGCAAGTTAATAGTGGCAAAGTATTGGGGACATTCAAAATGTAGTTGAATGCTCAAATAAGAAAGCCAACATACCACAGGGATGATCTTGTCTTTCTCTCAAATTCTCTTCTGTTTCATGGGGCACTGGTACTAGATCTGGGGAAAGAGGGAACTATTCCGTTGAGATGGTCTCCACTTGAACTGGGCTGAGACCAGTGTCCTGGTGAATCAAATAAATAGGGCTTTAAGCTAAAAGGGTGGGAGAGGGGTCAGGAGAGGAGTAATTTAGAAAACTAAAGAAAAAGTCAAGGCAATGCAGCAGTGTAGCAAATTGGGTAAAGATAAGCAGGATGCATCAGCGAATAAGATGATTACCTGAATGCATGAAGCATTCGCAACAGACGAATTAATGGCACAAATAGTGATAAATAGGTATGATCTAATAGCCATTACAGAGACATGGTTGGAAGGTGACCAGGGTTGTGAATTAAATATTCCAGAGTACTTAATGTTTCAAAAAGACAGACTGGAACAGGAGTGGGTAGCCCTGGTCATTAAGGATGACATAAGGACAGGAGTGAGAGAGAATTTTGGTTCAGAAGATCAGGAAGTAGAATCAGTATGGGTGGAGATGAGAAATAACAAGTGGCAGAAAACAGTGCTGAGAGTAGTAGCCCCCTAACAGTAGCTATACCATTGGCCAGAGTATTAATCAACAAATAACAGGAGCTTGTAACAAAGGTAATACAATAATTATAGGTGACTTTAATCTGCATATAGATTGGGCAAATCAAATTGGCAAGTCTAGTCTGGAGGACGAGTTCATGAAATGTATTCGACACAGTTTCCTAGCACAATACGTCGTGGAACCAACCAGGAAACAGGCTATTTTAGATCTTGCTTTGTGTAATAATGCATGGTTAATTAGTAATCTTATAGCAAAGGATCCTCGAGGAAAGAGTAATCATAATATCATATTGAGTTTGAAAGTGGCATTCTTCAGTCTGACCCCAGAGTCTTAAACTTTAAAGCCAATTACGTAAGTTTGAGGCGCGAGCTGGCTATGGTAGATTGGGAAATTAGATTAAAAGGTATGACAGTCGATAAGCAGTGACAATCATTTAAAGAAATTCCAAAATTCTCAAAGAATATACATTCTATTGAGAAATAAAAGCTCCACAGGAAAAGTGATCTTTCATAGAAACATAGAAAATAGTGCAGGAGTAGGCCATTCGGCCCTTCGAGCCTGCACCACCATTCAATATGATCATGGCTGATCATGCGACTTCAGTACCCCATTCCTGCTTTCTCTCCATACCCCTTGATCCCTTTAGCCGCAAGGGCCACATCTAACTCCTTTTTGAATATATCTAACGAACTGGCCTCAACAACTTTCTGTGGTAGAGAATTCCACAGGTTCACAATTCTCTGAGGAACAACGAAATGGCAGACCAATTGAACAAATATACTTTGGTTCTGTCTTCACTAAGGAAGACACGAATAGCCACCTGAAATTACAAGAGGACTGAGGGCAATCCTTATTAGGAAATGGTATTAGGGAGACTGAAGGCTGATAAATCCCCAGGACCTGATAGTCTGCATCCCAGAGTACTTAAGGAAGTGGCCCTAGAAATAGTAGATGCATTGGTAGTTATTTTCCAACATTCCATGGATTCTGGTTCAGTTCCTATGGTTTGAAGGGTAGCTAATGTAACCCCACTTTTTAAAAAGGGAGCGAGAGAGAAAACACGGAATTGTAGACTGGTTAGCCTGACATCGGTGGTGGGGAAAATGCTGGAATCAATTATTAAAGATGTAATAGCAGCGCATTTGGAAAGCAGTGACAGAATCGGTCCAAGTCAGCATGGATTTATGAAAGGGAAATCATGCTTGACAAATCTTTCTAGAGTTTTCTGAGGATGTAACTAGTAGAGTGGATAAGGGAGAACCAGTGGATGTGGTGTATTTGGACTTTCAAAAGGCTTTTGACAAGATCCCACACAGGAGATTAGTGTGCAAAATCAAAGCACATGGTATTGGGGGTGATGTATTGACGTGGATAGAGAACTGGTTGACAGACAGGAAGCAAAGAGTGGGAATAAACGGGTCCTTTTCAGAATGGCAGGCAGTGACTAGTGCGGTGCCGCAGGGTTCAGTGCTGGGACCCCAGCTATTTACAATATACATTAATGATTTAGATGAAGGAATTGAATGTAATATCTCCAAGTTTGCAGATGACACTAAGCTGGGTGGCAGTGCGAGCTGCAAGGAGGATGCTAGGAGGCTGCAGGGGGACTTGGACAGGTTAGGTGAATGGGCAAATGCATGGCAGATGCAGTATAATGTGGATAAGTGTGAGGTTATCCACTTTGGTGGCAAAAACAGGAAGGCAGATTATTATCTGAATGGTGACACATTAGTAAAAGGGGTGGTGCAACGAGACCTAGGTGTCATGGTACATCAGTCATTGAAGGTAGGCATGCAGGTACAGCAGGCAGTAAAGAAAGCAAATGGCGTGCTGGCCTTCATAGCTAGGGGATTTGAGTATAGGAGCAGGGAGGTCTTACTGCAGTTGTACAGGGCCTTGGTGAGACCACACCTTGAATATTGTGTTCAGTTTTGGTCCCCTAATCTGAGGAAGGACTATTGAGGGAGTGCAGCGAAGGTACAGCAGACTGATTAGGTTAGATGCAGGAAGAATTCTAAACTAGTTGCTCCAAAAAAATAGGAGCAACTCGAGCCCATAGAGTTAGCATGCAGGTACAGCAAGCAATTAGGAAGGCAAATGGCATGTTGGCCTTTATTGCTGGAGGATTGGAGTGCAAGAGTAAGGGTGTCTTGCTACAATTGTGCAGGGCTCTGGTGAGACCACACCTGGAGTACTGTGCACAGTTTTGGTCTTATTTAAAGAAGGATATACTTGCCTTAGAGGCGGTGCAACGAAGGTTCACTAGATTAATCTCTGGAATAAAAGGGTTGTCCTATGAGGAGAGATTGAGTAAATTGGGCCTATACTCTCGAGTTTAGAAGAATGAGAGGTGATCTCATTGAAACAGAAGATTCTGAGGGGGATTGACAGGGTAGATGCTGAGAGATTATTTCCCCTAGCTGGAGAGTCTAAAACTAGGGGGCAGAGTCTCAGGATAAGGGGCTAGCCTTTTAAGACTGAGATGAGGAGGAATTTCTTCACTTAGAGGGTTGTAAATTTTTGGAATTCTCTACCCCAAAGTGCTATGGATGCTCAGTCGTTGAGTATATTCAAGGCTGAGATACAGATTTTTGGATTCTAGGGATAATCAAGGGATATGGGGATAGGGCAGGAAAGTGGAGTCGAGGTTAAAGATCAGCCATGATCTTATTGAATGGTGAAGGAGTCTCGAGGGGCTATATGGTCTACTCCTGCTCTTAATTCTTATGTTCTTATATTGTTTACACTGTCATTTCAAGTTTACTAATAACTGTTTCCAAATATAATTGATGGAATTTTCAATTAAGGTGTTTTTTTTTGTTTTAGCTCTTGGCAATGTTGCTGAAGAAGAAACGGACTCTCTTGAACAGTCATATTCTCCATCTCACATTTTCATTAGTGGGAACTGTTGACAGTGGTCATGAGACCAGTATCATCCCTAATTCTAATGGATTTCAGGATTTGCTTTGTGACTTTGATGTAAGACATGAGTATAAAGTGTTACAGCAATAACATAGAAAATAATAGACAACATAGATTCATTCTTGACCAATCTCCTCAATATCTTTGAGGAAGTAACATTCAAATGAAATGGTCTAGTTTCAGAATTCTGACTGGGGATGGTGGGGGTCGCTTCTTCTGCCTACCCCATGTCGTAATGTGCCACAATTCCTGGTTGAATGCCAGGCTCCCCACTTCTTTTCAGTGTACAGCCAATAGTAATTATATCTGCATGAAGCAAACGTACTTGCCATACAACATCTGTTAGATAAGGCCCACAGTGTTGAATCCCAATAGCAATTGTTTTCTGAGAGATCCATTAGGAAAGTAGTACATCCTTCAACAAAGAAAAATGATCTTTGGCAAGATGCAGCTCTGGAATTCCAGTGCCTTCAATAAATGTTGCAGGTGTCCATTTTTTTTTTTTTACTGCTAA
The DNA here is from genome assembly GCF_044704955.1 of Pristiophorus japonicus. Classification (NCBI taxonomy): domain Eukaryota; kingdom Metazoa; phylum Chordata; class Chondrichthyes; family Pristiophoridae; genus Pristiophorus; species Pristiophorus japonicus. Next base: position 232,225,641 of record NC_091978.1, read on the forward strand.
TGACCTTGTTCCCAAGATTTGGGGTGGGGGGGGGGGGGGTCATTGCTGGGGTAGTTGGGATGGTGGTCCTGGCCAGCAACACTTCTGATGGTATAGCTCTCAGCTCAGAACTCTCAACCTATGGTATATATTTAAGTTATTTAAAATGGTCAAGAAGTGTTTTTAGGGTTTATTTAAATTATTGATTTTAATTTAACTTGACCTTTCTTTGACAGGTGTGGCTTAATGCACCATATGAACTTCATCTGTCATTATTTGAGCACTTTATTGAACTTCTGACTGAATCAAGGTATTATTGAATTATTTCAAAATTCTTTCTTTTTAAATGTTTACACTTCAATTAGCAGATATTAGGAATAAAAAGGTTGTTTTTATTTTTTACAGTGAGGCTTCTAGAAATGCCAAGTTAATGAGGGAATTCCAGTTGATACCAAAGCTACTGCTTACTCTGAAAGATATGTTCCTGTCACAGCCGACCATTGCAGCTATCAGTAATGTGCTCAGCCTTTTGCTGCAAGGCTTTCCAAACAGCAATGATCTGCTCAGGTAGAGTCCAGACACAATAAAGAATACTGAAGTAACCAAGGAATTTAATTACAGCAAATCATTTGAGTACTGCATATGCTTTACAACTTTTAAACAAAATAATGGGCTGTAAATTGCGGTCTCTCCGGGTGCGTACGATGTGCGCACGCGCCCGAAGAGGCTCCGCAAGTTCTGGGTTTAGGCGCGTAAAATGCATGCACCTAAACCCGGCACTTGCGATCTGTCAATTTATTTTGACAGATTGCACGAATCCTCAGATTTGGGCGATTTGCCCAACTCCTGCAGGCATAAAGGCCTGCTTTTACCAGTGTAAGAGTTTTAAAAGATAGAAAAATTAAATGTTATCACGCATTTTTATATTTAAAAACCTTGTCCATTAAGGTAAGTTTATTTTTAACCCTATTAAAACAGGATATCACATGGCTTGGAGTGGAGTGTATATGTCGTGATACACAAGGTATCGCAGTTGTATGGGGCGAGCTCGATGGACCAAATGGTCTTTACCTGTCTGTCATTGGTTGTATGTTTGTATTTTTAAAAAATTCAAAAAAATATTTTTTTTCTAAAACATTCAATTTCAATTAATTTTAAATGCGGTGTTTTTAAAATTTATGTATTGTGTTTTTGGGGGTATTCCCATTCATAAGTAATGGGAGCTCCGTACAAGCGGAACTCATCATTATTATTAGTGAGAATACTCCATGTTCATTCGTGGTCCAGGCCCACGTGATCCCAGGATGCGTGTATGCACATCTAGTTCTCAGAGCCAAAGTGTTCATTCCTCCGGAACCACCAGGTACTTCCATTTTAAAAAAAAAAAAAACATTTTGGTCGAATGCATCCACCCGTGGGAAGCATCCGACCGCAATTTCTGGCCCATTAAAAGGTGCAATCTGCAAAATGTCTAATTATAGAATAGAGCTTAGTCACTGAAAAAAAATTGCAGGTTAGGTAACAAGTCCAATAGTGAGGTACATTATGCTTAATTCTGTCGACTGAAAGGGTATGTCGCTGGTGTTTCTGACATTTGTTACGTTCCCTTTAGAGTTTTATGCTGTATCTCTGGAGATGTCAACAAGGATATCTTCATGTGAGAGTGATTTTCCTTGAGCAAGAAGAGGGAAGATTGATTTCAGCTTCATTGAAATATTAGAACTTTTGTTAGTTTTCAAAAAGATCTATGGTTAAAAGTTTTACGTTCAAAAAAGAGACTTTAATAGGTTTTATTTGCTTAAAACAGCATCACATAAACAGTTTACAACCTTCCCTAATATCTTGAAGCTCTTTCAAGCCAACAACGCAATTTAATCTTGCCTTCTGTAAGCTATTTTTTTTAAATTCTACAACAGGTTTCTTCTACGCTTAGAGTATTTGTGAAAAATGTACACTCCCCTAAGATCCCTCAGCTGAATGTCAAGCAGCATTTAACTGAGACTGTGTTGTACACTCCCTGTTGGGAGTACTTTACATCAGGGGTTCTTGACTTTTTTTCTTCTGAGGCCCTTCCCCTTCCGTGTTACAAAAATTCCACAGACCCCCTATAACACAAGTATTCTTCTATATAAGCGAGTGTAAGGTTGTTAATTATATTTTAAATGGTGAAATGATCACAGGCGAGATTGAAACATAAATGGGGCGTTTGCCAAATAAATGGGACATTTTCCTGAAATCCAAGCACACAACCCCCTGAAAATGTACCAGGGAGCTGTTGTGAGCCAAGCAGGAAACAATCTCGAGCAGAAACCAATCCCCTACCAATGGCTCCTCGTTCATTAAATTACATAATTTCTGCACGTTAGCGGGTGGGGGAGGGGACGGGAGCTTGCGGATGAGGAGGGTTTTTTCTAAACGATGGATAACATTCAATTTAATGCATACATGAACACATGAATGCTCCTTATTTCATGAAAATTTTAATAACCAACTAAATATATGAATCCAGTACTCCGTGATTAAATACGCATCTGCAAGATTTAAATAAGAAAAATATTCATGGGTGGGCATAGCACTGCAGCTTCAGCAATGCTCCTGTGGAAAATAGACAGTAATGGATTGTAACTAAAGTAATTCAATGACTACGCTTTAAAGAGAATGTAACTGTACATTCCCTATTACTGTAATCAGAAGATTACCGAAGCTCTAAACTTGATAACAGTACTATCAGGCTGCCGGGCGGAAGGTGTAACCTGAATAGTTAAAACTACGCTTGTTACTGGCCAGGATTGCGTGCTGATAAACACTCGGGTTGTTAAGTACTTACTGACTTGCCTTTGACTGAACACCCTCAAGCCGCGCTTCCACTGCACCTTCACCCTAGTGACGGTGACTCCAGGCAGGCAGCTGCACTGTAACCTAACCTTGATGGCGACCATGTGATTGGCAACCCTGTCCAGCCACTGACATGTGTTGGGAGGGTCCCGCCTTCTCCTCTCATTGATTGGCTGGTGGACCCCTTAAAACCTTTTCACGAACCACCGGTTAATAACCCCTTGTTTACATCTGACAAAAGATGTAAATTGCTGTTTACTCTTCATTTTCTTCTGCAATTCCCCCCCACCCACCATCCTAGTAAAAGAATTGTGCACATTTACTGTTACATTTTAAAAATATTTTTATATCCTGTTTTATGGAGTAGTATTACAATAGGTGGAATCTGTTTGTGCCAAAGTGAAAGTACATTACTGGCAAGTATTTTGTTGTCTGAGTATCTTTTTTTTGTTCAAAATGATTTACTGTGGAACCTTATAAATCCACATGACAGCAAATCTTTGAACACTGGAAAGCAAATACAGCTCATAAGCAAGCACAATAATATGTCTCTTGTTTCACCAGCCTCAGAGTGCAAAGTTAAGGAAATAGATTTGCCTGATTTTTGAGATGTTAAAAAATGGAGGATTCTTTCCTCCTAATTACAGTAAATGGTTAAAAGTGCCTCTGATCTATCTTACACAAGGATCACTTTTTATTAATTTCTGATTTCTTTGTGCCAAGGTTTGGTCAGTTTCTCTCTTCAACATTGCCCACTTTTGCAGTCTGTGAGAAGTTTATTATCATGGAAGCTAAAAGTGAGGAAAAGGAAGAAGGTGAGTAATACATCTTGGGTTGAAAACTTTTTTGTATGTTGACTATGACATTCTAATGTTCGATTAACTTAGCTTCTTTTATTTGATGTACTGTAGATCAATACTGTACTGCATAATGGATTGTGATAAACCCATAACCGCTGTGAGAACAACCCACAATTGCTAATGCTGCAATTGTATTGCAAGCTCCAGGGTCATACTGGTACTTTATTTGAGAAATGTATCATGCAGCTGCACTGTTATATTAATTCATCCACACCATACTCTGCTCAGGCAAAATGTACATGCATAAATATAATTACAGAGTTCTGCTCATTAGTGTCCAAATGCTGATTAAACCGTCTGGCTCTATTCTAATATTAGAAACTTAAAGGTAGGCCAGAGGCTATCTGGGTGCTTTTTAAAATTAATGTGCTTGGATCACTTGGCATAAGCTGCAATTACACTACAGATATAAATTTAGTAGAATGTGAAAACAGCAGTGAGTCAACACAAAGTGTAAGATAACTACCCCACAGGAATCAATTTTTTTGTGTATTATAATATCATAACAATTCTTCAAAATGGTATAGTTACAGCTTCTCACGAGTGCCAAAAGTAGACTAATGGATAAATAAGTTATTCTATTTGCTCTGTTGTTTGCTGCTCTGCATTGGTTGGACACTGTTGAAGAATGTTGAACTACATGGCCAAATTAGTAGTCTATAATCAGAGATCACACACTACAGTATTCTGGTCAGACCACACCTTAGTACTGTGTCCATTTTTGGTCACTGTGCCATAAGGGCGACATTCAAACACTGGAGGTAGTGCAGGAAGAACCACATGTCTGATCCCTGGTGTTAGAAGTCTGAGAAATGAAGAAACGCCAGTGAGACTTGGACTTTTTAACTTGGAATGGAGGTGTCAAAGTGGTGTACAAAATGGTAAACAATATGAAAAAGGTAAATTTGGGATATTACTTCAAATCATGGGAGTAGAACAAGGGGAAGTAGGTTCAAACTAGTAAAAGGTAACTTTGGGATAGATACTAAGAAGCTCCTCTTCACACGGAGTGATTTAACACTTGGAATAGACTTCTAGATAAAGTGGTGGAGATGAAAACCCTGGATGAATTGAAGAAACAATTAGATGCTGCAATTGGGGGACTGTAGAGTGCTTCTAGATGGATGAATTAAAATGATCATTCTCATCCATAAATATTTTGTCACTAGAGTTTCGGTGAGAAACACATAAGGTCAAACATTATACCAAGTTTCTGAATCTCCTGAGCTGGCAGCAGGGAAGTTGCTGAAAAGCCAGGAACACATAAGTATTGATAGAAGTCAAATATGATGATTTCCACGTTGCCTGCATGAAGCTGGAGCAAATTTTGGCTCATCTGGATTTTGATGTTGGCCAAGGCTTTTCAAGAGAGTTACAATAAGCCTTTAATCAATGAAGGAGGCAAAGAGATAAAGCTGAGTGTCATTAGCATACATATGGAAGCTGACAAGTCCGTGATTTTCTTGAACTTGGAATCCAAGTTGGGAGTTTGGGACTTTAAAGGAGGGTGGTCTGAGTGAATAGTTTGTGGTGGACAAGAGAAATGTAGAGTTGCTTTTGTTCTGTGGGATAGCCTTGGAGTAGTAAACAGTTTTTGCCATGACCAATGCAGCTTCACATGGTCCAGACATATATCAAGGTTGGTAAGCTTAATGGGGGGGAAAATGGTGGTCGAGGCTTCCTTTGTACGAACGCATCCGACCCGGAAAAACATAGGATTCCGGTCTGAGGCCTTCATTCGCTGCGCAGTGTACGGGAATCTGTCTTTCAGGTACGGACGTCTATGTTGGAATCATGTAGGCCTGAACCACCAATCATTATGCAGTATTCTCATTGATTATAATGGGAACTCCGTTTGTACAAGTACCCATTACTATCAATGAGAATACCCACCAAAACACGGCAGAATTATTTTTTTTAAAAAGCACCTCACATATTTAAAATTAATTGAAATTAAATAATTTAGATGTTTTAGAAAATAATATATTTTGGGGGAAAAAATATTTAATGTGTTTTAATAGGGTTAAAAATAAACTTACCTTAATGGACAGGGTTTTTAACATAAAAATTAAATTATTTTTTTTTTCTATGTTTTAAAAGTGTTACGCTGGTGAAAGTAAGCTATGCGCCTGCTTTTACCAGGCGTAAAAGTTTGAAGGACATTCGCTGGGCATGAGTTGGGCAAATAGCCCAATCTCTTTTGCGCATACGCATTGCGTCCCGATAACTGGCTTTTACGAGGCGTCTCCGGGTCCGTGTGCACTTCGTATGGACCAGGCAAGGGCGCAATTTTCGCCCCATTATCTTTTCGCTTTTGAGACCTGGTTTGAATCTAGCTCTAACTGATGAGAATAAAATCTCTCTGTTGGTTGCAATGGAAGTTGATGAAATAAGTTCAAGTAGGATACAATCTTGTACCCAGATAGTATGAGTTCATATCATGAAGCTGCCAGCAATTAAGGAGAATTTGACATTTTCATTGAGAAAATCCATAAAGATGTGAAGTATGAAAAATAGAAAATTCACTGAGGTTAGGATAACGATATTTGAGTGCGTAGAAAGAGCTATTTTCGGTACCTTGCTGTGATTATTGCAGACAGCAGCAACTGTTCTTGTTATGTATGCAACATCTTGTAACCAGCGTTCTATCGCCACCAGAGGGAGCATCTGTTGGAGTCCCAAGGGACCTCAGCATCCCTTGGGAGCACTGCATATAAGCAGGCCTCCCATGCTGTGCCAGCACTTTGGAGTCAGAATAAAGAGACTAAGGTCACACTTACTCAAGTCTACAGTACTCAGTCACATTGCTTTATTTGAGACATAACAATTGGCGACGAGTAATAGATAACGAACCATCACGCGAAAATGCAGAGAACTGTTGGTATCCTGGAGAAATTCTCAGAAGGTGAAGATTGAGAAGCCTTCGTGGAGTGACTCAACCAATACATCGTGGCCAATGAGCTGGAAGGGAATGAGAACGCTGCCAAACGAAGGGCGATCCTCCTCTCCATCTACAGGGCAACAAACAGTGGCCTCATGAAGAATCTTCTTGCTCCGGTGAAACCAACAACCAAATCGTATGAAGCATTGTGTACGCTGCTCCGGGAGCACTTAAATCCGAAGGAGAGCGTTCTGATGGCAATGTATCGATTTTACACATGTCAACGGTCTGAAGGCCAGGAAGTGGCGAACTACGTCGCCGAACTAAGACGCCTTGCAGGACATTGCGAATTCAGTGGATTCCGGGAGCAAATGCTAAGAGACTTTTTTGTGCTTGGCTTTGGCCAACTATTGACTGTTGAAACACTGAACCTGATTATAGTCCAGGCATTTATGTCCACCAGCGAAACGCCAAACAAATTTTGCAGCAAAAAGATGCATCAGCAAGTATTGTACATAAAGTAACGTCGTTTTCAGGCAGGAATGCATATGGCAGAATGTATACGCCTACAGCTGCACGACCTCAGATGACTGAATCCGCCATCAAGTGTGAATGCGAGGCAGTTAGCACCTTGTTGGCACTGCGGAGGTGAACATCGAGCCCATCAATGCCGCTTCAAATACTATGTGTGCAAAGGCTGTGGAACAATGGGGCACCTCCAGCGAATGTGCAGACAAGCTGCAAAGCACCACGTTGCAGAGGAAGACCGATCTATAGCGGATCAAACTGAACTAGAGACTCGAACCGAGGAGGCAGAAGTGTACAGGGTACACACCTTCACCATGAAATGTCCACCGATGATAAAAGTTGAACTGAACGGAATTCCAGTATCCATGGAATTGGACACGGGTGCGAGTCAGTCTACCATGAGCAAAAAGGCCTTCGTGAGGCTGCAACAAGGCACAAAGGCCCAAGCTGAGCCCTACTCATACCAAGCTGAGAACTTACACGAAAGAGCTGATCCCTGTAATTAGCAGTGCAGCAGTAAAAGTCTCCTATGATGGAGCGGTGCACGTACTACCACTGTGGATTGTACCAGGAGATGGCCCCACACTGAACGGCAGAAGCTGGCTGGGAAAAATCCGCTGCAACTGGGACGACATCTGAGCGCTTCCGTCCATCGATGACTCCTCGTGCCCAGGTTTTGAGCAAGTTCCCATCGTTGTTTGAGCCAGGCATCGGAAATTTCTCTGGGGCGAAGGTGCAGATCCACTTGGTTCCCAGTACACGACCCATCCACCACAAGGCACGTGCGGTGCCATACATGATGCAAGAGAAAGTGGAGGTCGAGCTGGACAGGCTGCAACGAGAGGGCATCATCGCATCGGTTGAGATCAATGAGTGGGCCAGTCCGATTGTTCTGGTTCTCAAGGGCGATGGCACGGTCAGAATTTGTGGGTACTATAAAGTAACAAGTAACCGTTTTTCGATGCAGGACCAGTACCCGTTACCCAAGGCAGACGACCTATTTGTGACGCTGGCAGGAGGGAAGACGTTCATCAAGTTGGACCTGACCTCGGCCTACATGACACAGGAGTTGGCGGAATCTTTGAAAGGCCTCGCCTGCATCAACACGCACAAAGGTCTGTTCATTTACAGTGGATACCCGTTTAGGATTCGATCGGCCGCGGCTATTTTTCAAAGGAACATGGAGAGTCTGCTAAAGTCAGTTCCATGCACCGTGGTTTACCAGGACGACGTATTGATCACAGGTCGGGACACCATCGAACACTTGAAGAACCTGGAAGAGATCCTAAGTCGGCTAGATCGCGTGGGACTCGGGTTAAAACGCTCAATGTGTTTTCCTGGCTCCAAAGTTCGAGTTCTTGGGGAGAAGAATCGCGGCAGACTGCATCAGACCCACCGACGCCAAGACGGAGGCCATCAAGAACGCGCCGAGACCACAGAACGTGACGGAGCTGCGGTCGGTCCTGGGACGACTCAATTATTTTGGTAATTTCCTACCCAGGTTAAACACCTTGCTAGAACCTCTACATGTGTTGCTACGCAAGGGAGATGACTGGGTGTGGGGGAAATCACAAGAGACTGCTTTTGAGAAAGCCAAAAATCTGTCATGTTCCAACAAACTGCTTGTTCTGTATGACCCATGTAAACGTTTAGTGCTAGCTTACGATGCGTCTTCGTACGGGTGTGTGTTACAACAAGCAAACGAATCAGGAACTTTGCAACCGGTCGCTTATGCGTCCAGGAGTTTGTCCAAGCCGAAAGGGCCTACAGCATGATTGAAAAAGAAGCTCTGGCATGTGTTTGCAGGGTGAAAAAAAATGCATAAGTATCTGTTTGGGCTTAAGTTCGAGTTAGAAACTGACCATAAGCCGCTCGTATCACTATTCTCAGAGCAAAGATATTAAAATCAATGCCTCTGCTCGCATCCAAAGATGGGCGCTCACGCTGTCTGCATATAACTATGTAATTTGCTACAGGCCAGGCACAGAGAACTGCGTTGATGCTCTGTTGGCTACCATTGCCCACCACCGGGGTGGAAATGGCACAGCCTGCAGACTTGCTCTTGGTGATGGATGCATTTGAAAACGAAGTGTCACCCGTTACGTCCGCCAGATCAGGACCTGGACCAGCCAGGACCCTTTACTGTCCCTTGCAAAAAAAAAAACTGCGTCCTTCATGGGAGCTGGTCCAGCATCCCAGCGGAGATGCATGAAGAGATCAAGCCGTTCCAGCGGCGCAAAGACGAAATGTCCATACAGGCGGACTGTCTTTTGTGGGGTAATCGTGTGGTTTGGTCTAAGAAAGGCAGGGAAACGTTCATACGTGACCTACACAGTACCCACCCAGGCATAGTAATGATGAAAACGACAGCCACATCCCATGTGTGGTGGCCCAGCATCGACTCAGATTTGGAGTCTTGCATGCGCCAATGCAACACTTGCTTTCAACGGAGCAATGCACCCAGGGAGGCACCGCTAAGTTTGTGGTCATGGCCCTCCAAATCGTGGTCTAGGATCCACGTTGAGTTCACTGGTCCGTTTCGAGGCAAAATGTTGTTGGTTGTTGTGGATGCTTATTCAAAATGGATTGAGTGTGTAATAATGTCCGTAAGCTCGTCCACTGCCACCATCGAAAGCCTATGAGCCACGTTTGCCACGCACGGCCTGCCTGATGTCCTTGTCAGTGACAATGGGCCGTGCTTCACAAGCGCTGAATTCAAGGAATTCATGACCCACAATGGAATCAAGCACATCACATCTGCCCAGTTCAAGCCCGCATCTAATGGCCAGGCAGAATGGGCAGTCCAAACCATCAAGCAAAGCTTGAAACGCTTGTCGGAAGGCTCCCTGCAGACCCGCCTGTCCTGAGTCCTGCTCAGCTACCGCACAAGACCCCACTTGCTCACCGGAGTTCCCCCTGCCGAACTGCTCATGAAAAGGGCACTCAAAACAAGGCTCTCTCTAGTCCACCCTGATCTCCATGATCATGTCGAGAGCAGGCAGCATCAACAAAGCATGTATCATGATTGTGCAAATTTGTCACGCGATATTGAAGTCAATGACCCTGTATTTGTACTCAGCTATGGACATGGTCCCAAATGACTTGCTGGCTCTGTCGTAACCAAAGAAAGGAGTAGGGTGTTTGAGGTTAAACTTGCAAATGGACTGACTTGCAGAAAGCATTTGGACCAAACCAAACTGTGATTCACAGACAGCCACGAGCAACCTGAAGAGGACATCACCAACTTCGACCCTCCGATACACACACAGGTGGCAACCAACATCACGGTTGACCACAAAGCTGAACCCATCATCCCCAGCAGCCCAGTAAGGCCAGCTGTGCAGCAGCCCAGCGAAGGCCCAACCAACTCATCTGTACCTGTGTTTGTACCGAGACGATCGACTCGGGAGCGGAAAGCCCCAGATCGTCTCACCCTACAAATAAGTGTACCATTGACTTTGGCGGGGGAGGGGGAAGTGATGTTATGTATGCAACACCTTGTAACCAGCATTCGACTGCCACCAGAGGATGCATCTTTTGGAGTCCCAAGGGATCCAGCATCCCTTGGGAGCACTGCATATACTCAGGCCTCCCATGCTGTGCCAGCACTCTGGAGTCAGAATAAAGAGACCAAGGTCACACTTACTCAAGTCTACAGTACTCAGTCACATTATTTTATATGAGACATAACAGTTCTGTTCCCCAATCTATGATCCCTTGCCTTGATTATGTCATCAGTAATAAAGCAAAAACTTCATTCCTTATCTTGCCTTTCTCTTTTTCGTCCCTCATTCTCTCGCTCTTTCCCTTGTCTTCTGTTTTTTCCCTACCTCCTAATTCTCTTTTACTCTTGCCCATACGGTATTTTCTGTTGTAGGCCTGTCCCATCACTGTCTTCCTTTTGTAACTTTTTAAAATGATTAAGAACGAGCAACATCAAACCTAACTTTGACCATTCATTAAGGTAAGAGTTCCTTCTTAATGTTATTTGAAACTATTACAGGTATAGAAATGGTAGTTAGCTAGTCGATCCTTTCAAGCCTCTGCCAGTATGTAAATATAATGTTTATTAAAAGGCAACCCTACAGCTCAGTTTTGAACAATTCTCTTTCGCATGTTTTAACAGGTGTAGAAGATGATTTTGGATGCCTTGTTTCAGCTAATATCATTCTACTGAGAAACAGACTCTTGGATATTTTGCTAAAGCTACTGTATACTTCAAAAGAAAAAAACAGTGTTAATCTGCAGTAAGTATTGCTTGAAGCACGTGAAAGTTGTGTAGTTTGCTGTGATTCCTGAGTTATTTGTCCAATGCCGTTCAGGGTATTTACAATATAACACGGGTAACGTGTGAACCCAGATACTGTGCATTGCCACCTGGTAAAGGTTACAGCACCAGTGGCTGAAGGGTATGGCACATATATACTGTATAAATAATTAGTTTATTAACAGTAGTGCAAAGAATAGAGAAATGTAAATTGTTGATTCAGTTTGTGATTATGCAGGGGTGATAGCATGACATATTCTCAGAAAAGTAAAGAAAATTGGAAAATTCAATGAATTAGTGAAAAAATTATGTATTATGCAGTTGTAAATGAACCGCATCAGCATGAATTCGGAATTACAGGTGTAAAATTTATTTGACATTACCTTTCTAAAACCAAGTCATGTCTTGTATTTCTGTGCTGTATACAATCCTCAGTCTAATTTTGTTGCCATTGTACTGCATGCCAAGTACAAATGACGCATTTAAAGTTGTGATATCTCTGTGGGTGGAATTAAGTAGCAGTGAAAATTTCAAATTTGAGGAAAAATTTTACTATACATCATCTTTCAAGAATTTCTACTGGTCTTTTTGGAACATTCAAGCACTATTTTTAGTTCATATCTTTATTCAATTTAATGATCTTTAGCATTGAAGTAAATAACATTATGGATCCATACTCCTTTATTAAATAAGTGGTATGATGTGTTTTTGCTCCACAAAACCCGAGTTCAGGTCTCCGCCACTGCCAAGTTTTACTCTCGGCTTCCCCCAGACAGCTAGTTACTTATCTTGACTGGGCTGTCGCGTGTGGCATCAGCAGAAATTTCACCTCCAGGTGCATGTAAATACCTGCAACCTGCTTATCACAGAGAAATTCTGGTTATTGTGTTTGCAGCTGGCCACCCATTCTTCACCAGAGTTCAAGGTGCATAGCTGAGTAATTTTAATATTGTTTTAAAGTTTAAATCTAAATGCTGTACATACAACTGGACTTCTATCACTTTTTAATTAAATCAGATTTTTACTCAATTTCTGCACTCTTCAAGTTGGAGATTTTAGCTTACTTTGTAATTTTTTCTTGTATTCCTTTCAAAATACACCACGACATCAAAACACAGAGCATGTGAAGAATTGGTGAAGATTTGGGGTTTTGACTGGCTTCTGATGTTCATGGAAGAGCATTTACATCCCACTACTGTCACCGCAGCAATGAGAATTCTTGTTGTACTGTTGAGCAACCAGTCAATCCTTGCCAAGTTTAAAGAAGGGCTTTCTGGAGGAGGCTGGCTCGACCAGACTGACTCTGTTCTCACAAATAAAATTGGCACTGTATTAGGTATGTGTGAAATCTTTCTGTTACAAGGTGTACATCTGGAATATTGCCTGTTTGCTTTCTGAATTACATAGAATATATTATATTTAGTGTGCAGTTTCTCTTGTAGGAATCAAGTGTACATTTCCATAGTGTATTGGTTATGTTACTGAACTAGTAATCCAAAGGCTTTAACAATTAATCCAGATAATGCAAGTTCAAATCCCATTATAGCAGCTTGAGAATTTGAATTCGATTTATTAAAACAAAATTCTGGAATAAAAAGCTGCTATCAATAAAAGTGACCATAGGGCTGCATTAATTTTTGTAAAAATCCACTGGTTCACTAAAGAAAGCTGTATTTCTTATCCCTGTGTAACTCTAGTCCCACACTAATATGGTTGACTCTTAACAGCCTGACTCTTAACTCTTTTTAAAAATTGTATCTAGAGATGAATAATAAATGCTGGCCATGCCAGCGACCACCACCACCTTAAAAAAACAAATGATTTACTGCTGTATAAACAAGTCTCCTGAATATTTAGAACCCCGTTTTGTCACAAAAACTGACATTCTAAACTAGATAACATTCACAGTAGGTACAGTGATATGTTCCGACGAGTTGGAATACTTTGCAATTATGTACCAGACCTCAGATTGGTCCTGATTAAGGAGTTTGCAATATAATACATATACCAGTAGATAAGATAATAAATTAGTATTATCTTTCTTACAGTAAAATAATTGGGAAAAACTACACACTTCATACACAATAGAAAGTAAAAATGTTTTAAATTTGCATTTCAACATTGTGGCAAAAAAGAGTGAATTGTAACCTTAAAATTATACCTTTTTTTCCACATTCACCTTAAATTTTATACACACAGGAAAAACAATTTAGATTTGGAATGATTAGAGTCGCAGAAGCATTCTGTTTGAGTACATAATCTAATCTGGCATTTCACTATAGAACTGAGGGGGTGCTGCAATGCCAGAAGTGTCATCTTTCATCTTTCGGATGACACATTAAACCAAGAGTCCTATCTGACTATTTAGGCAGAAGTAAAAGATCCCATGGCACTTTTTGTAGAAGAGCAGGCTATTTCTCCTGGTGTCCTGACCAATGTTCCCTGTTTATTTTTTTTTTAATTGTGCGTGGTCCTTCTAAGTGGCTGCGCGGCCCATTCAAATTTTCGCACATGCACGGTTATTTCCATTGAAAAGTCAGTGAACGACCTGCGCAGGACTTCCAGACTGCTGTGTGTTCCTGACCAACATTTATCCCTCAACACCACCAAAACCAGATTAACGTTTTTCTCATTGCTATTTGTGGGCCTTGCTAAGAGCAAATTCCTCTTTCTCTACAACACAACAGTGAGTAAACTTCAAAAATAATTAATTGCCTGTGAAGCATTTTGGGATGTCCTGAGAGTGTGAAAGGCGCTATATAAATGCAAGGTTTTTTTCTAAATATAGAAATCAGTAGCAATTCTTCATGCATCCGTCAGTTTTAAGAAAGGAATACTGCTTCAAGTTAGGTGTAGAAGCCCTATGTGACCAGAGGAAGACATTTGTCTGATTCAACTAAGTGTAAGAGTATTTTAAGTATTTAGATGTATATAAAAGATTCATCTAATGCAATTGGAATATACTATGTGAAAGTGAAAGAAGATCAGTTTCAGTTGGCTGATATTTTTACCGTTGAATACTAAACTTGAGGTATGCATGTCCTGTAGTTGAAAGTGTGCTGGCTGTCTGCTCCAAGATCTTTGTTAATGCAATTCTTAAGCTGATTAGTGAAAGTTGCAGGAGACCAGCTGGTTCTACATCAGTTGGACAGAGGTCTGGCTACCAACAGTTAGGAACCCACTCTAGAAAAGGAATTGCTCAATATACTGCAGTAACCAACATCTAAAATTTGTTGAAAACTGTGGTCATGCTTCAGGCTGAATGTGGCTGGAGCTGCGTACCATGTTATGATGAAAATTTACAGTTGTGATTTACGACATTTTGAATTTCCTAATCGCTGCTGCGAAGTCATGAAGTACTGAGCAGTATGCTTCCCTCAGATAATTTTACATTATAAATTAACTTGTACCAGAAAAAAAAGCCACTGATTTTTATGTATTTGTAACTTCTCTTTTCAGGTTTCAATGTTGGCAGATTTGCTGGTGGTAGATCAACATTGCGTGAAATAAACCGCGATGCTTGCCATGTCCCTGGTTTCTCTCTTCTCCAGTCATTCTTACCCAAACATACCAATGTGCCTGAACTATATTTTCTGTTGATGGCCCTTTTCCTCCAGCAGCCAGTTACTGAACTGCCAGAAAACCTGCAGGTATATAATCCATATCATTTTAACCTTTTTATGTTTTCTTTATAATTTTTGGGACCCATTCTGTTCATCCATTAAAAATGCTATGGATGTGTTAAAGGGTGTAACTAGTTAGCTTGGAATAATATGTATTTCCCATTCCATCTTTTCCTTGAAAATGATGGAATGGGGAGAGATCTGCAACTTGAGCAAATATAAGACTTCATTTAACAAACCGGTTTAGCTTAAAGGATGAAAATGATTTTACATGGCAACCAAATGGAATAGGAAATGGCAAATGAATCTTCAATCCAAAATAATTAAATGCTACTGCTGCATTTAACTGGCAGTATTTAATAGATTAGCTGTTTAATTTTAACGCTTAGATAGAAACTTGTACATCTTATTTATGATGTAGCTTTAACGGTGGGTAAGCAGTGACATCCTAATTTTATCTGGCATCTGCATTAGGTGACCTGGGTTACTAGACTTTTATCCAATAAGCTGCAGGAACACAAGTGACTTTCATTGTTTCAAGATCTACACATTTAACATTAAAAGCCTTTAGAAACCTGTTTTGCTGCTAATAAAGTTTCTTCTATGTAGCATTTTGAACATTGTGAGTCTGGAAGATTAAAACAAACTTATTTCTCATTGGCGAATTTAGATCAATGAGGGCCAGCTTTTTTCCCACCAATTAGTAAGAAGCCTTATGAATCTTCCAGACCTAGGAAGTTCAAATCTTTGAAACCAACAGAAGAAAAATTAACAACTTGAGAGAGCAAGCTGCAAAGAGGGATCACATAGGTAGTGGCAGGGTGGAGCAGACCAAGAATGGTGGAGCAGACAAAAGTCAGTTTGAGAGCTGCTAGTATATCCTTGAAATCAAAGGGGAAAAAAATATTTATTTCCTTCAAGTTATATCAGTACTATAAATGGTATATTAGATCTATTATTTTGTCTCCTTCATAAGAGTCCGAATGCATTTTAGTGTTGATTTCACATGTTCGATAGATAATCAAGAAAAAGCAGGTTAGGGTCAGTCAGCTGGTGCTGTTTTGTCAGAACTATTTGGACTAGCAAATAAAGTATTTCCTGAAGAAACTGCTGGAATTCTGAGAAATATTTCAGATATGATTGCAGGTTGAACAAGCACCTCCACTGGAAATTGCATGACTTTCTCACTCTATCTGTTTATTTGCTGAGCGGGTAATGTGCCGTATCATCCTTTAGATTTAGGTAGAAGTGGCTACAACCACTTTTCCTACTGCCAATGTCACTGTCTTAGCTAAATAAAACATGGTAAGCCAACTCGTTCCCTTTACAAAACAGCATGGATAATACTTTTATTAATAAAAATGCAATATAAAAAGCTAAATTCTAGTGTCCATCATCATCATAGGCAGTCCCTCGGAATCGAGGAAGACTTGCTTCCACTCTTAGAATGAGTCCTTAGGTGGCTGAACAGTCCAATATGAGAGCCACAGTCCCTGCTACAGGTGGAACAGACAGTCGTTGAGAGTGGGACAGGTTTGCCGCACATTCTTTCCGCTGCCTGCGCTTGTTTTCTGCATGCACTCGGCGATGATACGCGAGGCGTTCAGCGCCCTCCCAGATGCACTTCCTCCACTTAGAGTGGTCTTTGGCCAGAGACTCCCAGGTGTCAGTGGGGATGTTGCACTTTATCAGGGAGGCTTTGAGGGTGTCCTTGTAACCTTTCCTCTGCCCGCCTTTGGCTCGTTTGCCATGAAGGAGTTCCGAGTAGAGCGCTTGCTTTGGGGAGTCTCTTGTCTGGCATGTGGACAATGTGGCCTGCCCAGCAGAGCTGATCAAGTGTGGCCAGTGCTTCAATGCTGGGGATGTTGGCCTGGACGAGGACACTAATGTTGGTGCGTCTGTCCTCCTAGGGGATTTGCGGAGGCATCATTGGTGGTATTTCTCCAGCGACTTGAGGTGTCTACTGTATGTGGTCCATGTCTCTGAGCCATACAGGAGAGCGGGTATTACTACAGCCCATGAGCTTGGTGGTAGATTTGAGGGCCTGGTCTTCGAACACTCTTTTCCTCAGGCAGCCAAAGGCTGTGCTGGCACACTGGAGGCAGTGTTGAATCTCCATGTCCATCATTGCACAAGATGGCGAATAATTCCCTGTACTTCAATAATTTGTCACAGAGCTAAATTTAAATTTGTGTATAGATCAGTGAAATGAATGCACATCAGTATTAAGCCCATTGGTCTCTATAAAATTGACAGCTTCCCAGGCTCTGAAGTTAGTTCCCTACCATTGGCACTTGAGATCAAAGCAGTCTGTGAATAATGCCTTTACTTGAAAAATAATGAAATAATTTTAATGCTCAATACCATCACACTTAATCATAGATTTAAAAAGCCAGTGTTAGAGATGGTAACTAAATATATTAGCATGTGCTTTCTTAATACAGTTTGATCTGGATTCCATCTGGACATTTATCTTTGGGGTTCCTGCTTCAAGTGGGACAGTGGTTGCATCTATTCACACTGTATGCTCAGAATCTGCATTTTTATTGTTGGGAATGCTGAGGAGTATGCTCAATCTTGTAAGTATGCAAAAAAACAAATCCAATTTACTAATCACAAGAAGACTTAGATACAATTAAGTGATATTAACCTTTAAGCTTTGATCATTTTATGTGATTTTGAAGATATGTGCTCAGTACCTCAGCCTAGTCTGTCTCAACACTAATCCTAAACTTTGTTTCATCCATAGACAGAGTTATCCTCACTTCAGTAAACAATCTCACTTCAGTCTGATTGATGTAGATCCCTAACACAAAATACACAGTTGTAGCTTCCACCATTTGCATTAGGAAGCATCAATAAGTTTGAAGTCAAAAATGGTTTCATTAATTACAATGTATGTTCACTAAGTAAGGTTCTGAAATGCATTATATGGTTCAGAATGTTGTATTATCTGATATTTAGACTAAAATCTATATTAATCTAGTAACATTAGCCTAGATTTTCTGTTGCTGGCTGCCCATTTTAATGGTGTAAATCAGATAGCTGAAATGGGTTGGGCTTATTTTCCACCAGACCACCACCCATTTTACATTGTGGCTTTGTTTCTGAGGGGTAGGGATGAGTATCCTTAAGGTACATGTTCATTTGGTAGTGTCTGGCCTGCACGCACGCTCCTAATCAGTTATGGAGGGCATCGTTTCTAACATATGCACATTTGAAAGGGGCACCAGAATTACTAGGGACTCGGCTGTAACAGGAGCTGATTTAAAGAGCCCAGGTAAATATATTTACTAATATTTCGACTTTTTTTTCCCCCTGCAGACACTGGGGTTCTCATGAGCCTTTGTGAAAAATTTTCATTTTTTTGCCATTAATGTGTCTTCCAATAGAAATTCCCCGATCTGAGGTGTTTGGAAGAGGAAGATTTATCGACCTATGCCAGGCAGGTTAGGCTTCATACAAGGTGCTCTGTGCTCACCTGCATCTGCATCTGTAGAAACAGACGGCCTGAGCTCCCTTGGAGGCTGCTCTTTTCAAGGAAATTTGGATAGCAGACCCAATGGCACCACTAAGAGATATGAATGGCTGACCAGCCGTACTGCCTCAGAAGCACTTTCATCAATGGCCACTATCCCTAGTGGCTGCACTCACCAAGATGCCACCAATTCTATCTGCAAGCCCTGCTGCACTTATCTGACAGTGTCAATGGGGCACTGTCTTCACAGATTCTGAATCAGCAAAGAGTCAGATGTCGAGCCATTCCATCTGCTGCCAGGATACCTGCAACTATCATGCAACATAAGGCTGTAGCAGTAACAGTCAGCTACAGCATAAAACTTGCCCCTTCTCCTTATAAGCATGCTGCATGGAGTGGCACAAAAGACAGCAGGCTATAAATTTGATTGCGTAGTGTCCGTTGTTTGGGTGCTACGGGTGTCGTTTTGGGTTGAAAATGCCGTCATGAGCCGTGCGTGCACAATTCTGGTATGAGCTGCGCCGGATGCCATCTTGGTGAGGGCGTTAGCGTCAGCACTGCGAGTGTGCACTGGAAGTATGTAGCATAGGCAGATCGTGATGTCAATCAATGTGTAACGTGGATTTGACACTGGCACTGCCATTTTCATCCTCCAATATGGAAGTGTGTAAACCTCGCACAGCTGAGCATGCGTTCAGCAGCTACAAGGATCCCGTACCAGCAATAATTAAAGGGATCATCAACCACTCTCTGGTCAGTTGCTGATTAATTTCTAATGGCTCTGTGTAAGTTTGTGGAAGTGTTTGGAGCTTTCTAGAGTTGTTTAAAGTTGGTGAAGTGACAGGGAATGGTATTGCAAGTGGAGAAGGCCTTGCTTCTGTCTTCAAGGGTTCTGGTCAGCCCACTTGCTCCCAGTCATGGGTGCTCTAGGCTGCGGCATCCCTCTTGGCCTACAGCATGACACTGAGATGAAGCAGAGGGAGAGAAGAGGAGGACAAGCTGCTCACAGTCAGAGGAGGAAGAGGAGAAGGAGGAGGTGGAGAAGGGCTCTCAGCAGGAGGCCTTACCCACCTAGGGTCTTCCGAGTGCAATTCTCTTGCCTTAACCTGAGCCAGAAGCTGTGTGTGAGGCGGCTGCGCATTACAAAGGAGATGCTTACTGAACTCTGCCACCTCTTGTAACCAGACGCAGCCTCACTCCAGGCCAAGAACAGCGCTGCCTGTGGCTGTGAAGGTGAACGTGACCCCGAATTTCTTTGCATCAGGATATTTCCAGGCTGGAGCAGGCAACATCTGTAACATCTCCCAGTTTGCCGTCCACTGCCACTGCTGCATAATAGAAGTGACAGATGCTCTTTATGCCAGGAGAGGGGACTTCATTGTCTTCTGTCTGATCAGAGAGAAGCAGGCGGAGCCTGCACGTTGCTTTGCCAGGATAGCGGGCTTCCCCATGGTGCAGAGTGGCATCGACTGTCCGCACGTGGCTTTGTGTGCACTTTATCTAAATGCTGAGATGTACCTCAACCGCAAAGGTTACCACTCTCTCTGCAGTTGATGTGTGCCCATGCTCAGCACATCATGGTGAATGCCTGATATCCTGTCAGCAGTCATGATGCTTTCATTTTGTGCCAGTCCGCTGTTCCCTCAGTCTTTGAGCCACCATGACAAACCAGAGGGTGGCTACTGGGCAACAAGGGATATTCGCTGACCACCTGGCTCATCACGCCGCTCCGCAACTCAACTGCATGTGGGCAGCATGCATATAATGAGAGCCACACACAATATGATTGAGCAGACCATTGGCATCCTTAAACAACGTTTCCGTTGCCTGGCCTCTTTGGAGGAGCCCTGCAGTACTCAACAGAATATGTCCCTAAGATTTGTTGTAGTTTGCTGCATACTCCACAACCGTGTCATCATGAGGACACAGCCCTTGCCACCAGGCATACAGCTACCAGCTAAGGAGGAGGAAGTGGAAGGGAGGAGGCAACCCAGACAAACCCCTTTCTTCCTGGGTTGTCAGTGATTGACTCATTCGACTGCATCTGAGTGAAGACAACCCCAATTACCCATTCAACAATAGTCCAACACATAACCTTCCCTCTGCTTTTGACCATTACAGCATCCTCTTGGCCACAATGCTGAAATTAAAACCACCACAAAAGAAACATTCCAATCCAACTTTATCTATCAATCCATCCAATGTAACCTAACGAAGTCAACTAATCACCCTTGTGCATTCCCTTAGTTGCCTGTCTTCAGTGTGCCTTTGTCTGTCCGACTGCTCCTATGAATTGCTACCCCAGTGGCTGCAGCATGGTTGGTGAAAGGCTGCTGACTTTCAGTGGGGGAGACTGCAGATGACCTTGCAGGATGACCTCAAGCACCTCTGGCTGCGGACTGCACCACCTTGAAATGGGGAGCAGCAATCTGGGCTGACTGGCCGACGGGCAACAGCAAGGCCACTGGCAGAGTGGCAGTGGTGGAAGGGCAAATGCTGTAATCGTGAGAGAGGGCAGCCAGATTTGTCCTCCCTGGAGCCACTGCCACTCCCCTGTTGGAGGACAGATGGCTGGAATGCTGTAATACCCTGCAAGTCCCTTTGCACACTGGTAAACCCAGCCACGATGGCAGCAGTCTGAGCTTGCAATGGCTTGCTTCAAACTGAGCCTGCATGAGAGCAGACTGAGCTTGCATGACTTCAGTCTGAGCTTCCACTGCAGCACTCAGACGAAAGGGTGGCTTGTGCTTTAATGGAAGCTGAGCCATCAGACGCTGCATGATGTTAAATCCACAATTGTGCTAATGGATCTGCCCACCCCTTCCATGCTGGAAAGGATGGGTTCTAAGCTTTGTCAAAAGCTCTGTGCAAGGCTGGAGATGGACTTCTCCATTCTCCTTGACATTTCACTTGGGCTTTCTTGCAGCTCTACCAATGCACCAAGCACCCCATCAAAGGCCTCATCTGAGTCCTCTGCAGCAGAACTTGTGTGCGACCTCATCCTTCTACGAGCTGGTACCTGTGCTACTCTTTCCCCCTGTCCTGGCTGCAGCCTACTCTTGCCCAGTGACTGACTACATGATGACCCTGCCTCTAAGCTACCCTCTAAACTCAGTGCCAGTATCTGAGCTGGTGGCTGCATGTCCGATGGAGTGATGGTGTTTTTTCTTCTACAACCACTGGCTGGGCAGGTTGGATTTCTTGGGTCTCTGAAATGAGAAAGGCACAAGGGTAGGGTTGTGGTGAGAGGAGGAGGGGGAAAGCAAGCAGGGCATGCTTAAACCATGTGCAGCTTGTAAATCAGAAGATATTCTGTGATGATGTGGAAGTAGGAAGTGCGAAGGAGGATAATGTATGAGGATACTGGCATCTTGTACTCTTTCAACCCTGCTGCTGGCCACAGGCTCAGCAACGCCACTCCCAAGAATGGCCAGCACTGTCTCCTCCAAGGTGATGCTGGCGCCAGTTATACACCACCTTTTCCTGCAAGAGAAAAGGAAATGTGTTCGTGACTGTGGTGCAGTGTATTTGGGTGTGCTTGTCATGTTGAATAGCTGAGTGTGTGTGCAAGCTGTGAGATGTGGGTGTGAGGCATGCAACAGGGGTAAGTGTGTGAGGGTAAGATGGAGCTATGATTGATAGAGATTGTTGGTTGGTGAGTGATGGAGGTGTGGCGTGAGCAGTGCGTGAGGCTACTGGTGCAGTTTGTGGGATATGGCATTTGAAGATGAATTCACTGACCTTGACAACTCATGAGAGGTCACTAAACTTTTTCCTGCCCTGTGTCCACATCCTCGTGGCTACACTGCTGGCATTCACCACAGTAGCTATCTGCTCCTACTGTACTTTGGTCTGGTGCCTGGAGGGCCTCTTGGCCGCCTGTAGAAAGAGGACACCTCTCTTCCTATTGACCTGCACCAAGGCCTCCAGTGTTGCATTGGAGAACTTTGCTTGCTTTCATCCCTACTGTACCATCAGTAATTAATTTTTTTTGCACTGCTGCAAAGGCGCACCGCCCCTTTAAGAAGTGCAGGCTAACTTTATCTGGTGCTAGCCTTGCACAAACTTAGGCCTCCTGCTGAGCATTCAGCCACTTAGCAGCACATTCAGCACTGAGCTGAATACCACAATCATGGAAATGAGCAGGCAGTACAAAGTTTGCATGCTGCTTGCAGTCCTGTGAACGGGCACGGGTTGCTAGCGCAATGCAATCCCCATGCCCTTTTTCGATGGCAACCACATTTCTAGACCAACCTCCCTCATGTAGCACCACCTCCACTTCAAAAACCCATTAAATAGCTGTTGGGTTCTTTGCTCAGTCACTATAGCCTGGAGCTGGCGTTTCCTTTTGCTTTGATTCTGCCCGTCGCCTTTTTGTCCCTGCTCCTTCTGTCTTGGTAAAGGCTGTCAATGGGTTGATTGTCTTCTGAAGCTATCACACATTTTGTGACCCTATTCTAACATTCCTCTTTAATTCTGGTCCCACTGCTGGTATGCTACTTGCAATTGCCCAGGTATACACCGTAAGTAATGAAAAATGAGCTAGCCTCAGAAAATTAAGTGCAAACAGCACATTTCCATTTGAATCGGTCTGAAACCTACCAAAAACCATTCTAATCTAAACTACACCAAGATTGAAAAATAGAGGCATGTTTGGTAAGAGAAGCATTTTGAGTAAAATTAAGAATTTAAATATTAAGGGCTTACTTGTGTACTGAATATTTTATTTCTTCCTACAGCCCTGGCAGTCTGAAGAGGAAGGCTCCTGGCTTAGAGAATACCCAGTCACTTTGATGCAGTTTTTCCGTTACTTATATCACAATGTTCCGGATCTAACTCCTCTTTGGACAAGCCCAGAATTTCTTTGTGCATTTGCAGCGACAGCCTTTCCCTTTAACATCAGGCCATATTCAGAAATGGTGCGTGTTAAACAATGTGGTTATTGTCATAACATTTTACGAAGTGAAATAAATATAGACAGTGACCTTGTTTTTTTACTTTTGATTTGCCACTTTTAATTTTTCTGATTACCCTCAAATTGGACCTGTTAGCAGGATGCAGGGAGGAAGAACCAAATATGGGCGAGGCCATTTGCTTGGCAAGAGGGAAAGTCAGAGTTGTTAAACTTATCTGGGAGAGGGAAGCACTTTGAATCAGGGTAACTATCCCCATTAAGATGTCAGTTAATCCAGTGGCCAAGAGAGAGAATATATTTTGTTTATGTTCTAAAACACTATAAAACATTAGTTAGGCCACAGCTAGAGTACTGCGTACAATTCTGGTCACCACATTACAGGAAAGATGTGATTGCATTAGAGAGGGTGCAGAAGAGATTTACAAGGATGTTGCCAAGGCTAGAGAATTTTAATTATGACGATAGATTGGATAGAAAGGGGCAGTTTTCTTTGGAGCCGAGGAAGCTGAGGGGGAAGCTTAATTGAGGTGTATAAAATTATGAGGGACCCAGACAGAGTGGATAGGAAAGACCTATTTCCCTTAGCAGAGAAGTCAATAACCAGGGGCATAGATTTACAATAATTGTTAGAAGGATTAGAGGGGATTTGAGGAGAACTGTTTTGACCCATAGGGTGGTGGGGATCTGGAACTCGCTTCACTGCCTGAAAGAGTGGTAGAGGCAGAAACCCTCATCACATTTAAAAAGTACTTGGATATGCACATGAAGTGCCTTAACCTACAGGGCTATGGGCCAAGAGCTGGAAAGTAGGTTTTGGCTGTATAGCTCTTTTTTGGCCGGCACAGACACGATGGGCCAAATGGCCTCCTATGCTGTTCATTTCAATGATTCTATGATGTGCATTATAAAAATCACGATAAAAGCTTTGAATGCATTATTCACGAATGTAGTACTGTTATAAATGACATTTTCCCCCACTCCCATTCAATTGCTTACTTGAATTATTTAATTTAAGTTTCCTGGTGATTAACTGAGTACTTATGATTTCGTAAGGTGTGGGGCGAGGGGGTTGGCTACTAATCATCATTAGGGTATCCATGCTCTTTTCCCTGAGCACCATGATAGATTTTGCATGTCTGATTATTTGATTGTGTATTTTTGCTACCTGAATAATCTCTCTATGTAATTGTTTCTCTGTCCCAAACTGGCACAGTTTGTAAATTGTCATGGCCTGAAAGACCTGTTTTACCATGTACAACTTTAATTGCCTCTAATCATGCACTGCATGTGATTGTTATGATAAATAAGAACATAAGAATTTGGAGCAGGAGTAGGCCGTTCGGCCCCTTGAGCTGCTCAGCCAATCAATGAGATCATGGCTGATCGTCCACCTCAACTCCATTTTCCTGAACTGTCCCCATATTCCCTTAATACTCAAAATCTATTGATTTGTCTTGAATATACTCAATGACTGAGCCTCCACAGCCCTCTGGGGGAGAGAATTCCAAATATTCACCACCCTCTGAGTGAAGAAATTTCTCCTCAACTCTATCCTAAATAGCTGACACCTTATTCAGAGACCGTGATCCCTGATTCTAGACGCCCCATCCAAGGGAAACATCCTCCTTGTATCTACCCTGTCAAGCCCTTAGTCCCTGAGCGTATGAGACTGGGGAATGAATAATGGAAAACAGGGAAATGGCAGAGACTTTGAACAAATATTTTGTATTGGTCTTCACGGTAATTGATAATCGGGGCAATTGGGGGAGGGTAACTTAAAACAATCACTATCACTAGAGAAAAAGTGCTAGGCAAACTGATGGGACTAAAGGTGGACAAATCCTCTGGACCTGATGGCCTGCGTCTTAGGGTCTTAAAAGAAGTGGTTGCAGAGATAGTGGATGCATTGGTTGTAATCTAAAATTCCCCGAGATTCTGGAGAGGTCCCAGCGGATTGGAAAACTGCAAATGTAACACCCCTATTTAAGAAAGAAGGGAGATGGAAAGCAGGAAAGTAGACCAGTTAGCCTAACATCTATCATTGGGAAAATGCTGAAGTCCATTATAACGGAAGTCGTAGCAGAACATTTAGAAAATCATGATGCTGTCAAGCAGAGTCAGCATGGTTTTATGAAAGGGAAATCATGTTTGACAAATTTGCTGGAGTTCTTTGAGGATGTAACGAGCAGGGTGGATAAACGGGAACCAGTAGATGTGGTGTATTTGGATTTCCAGAAGGCATTCGATAAGGTGCCACATAAAAGGTTACTGCACAAGCTAAGATCTCACAGGGTTGAAGGTGATGTATTAACATGGATAGAGGATTGGCTATCGAGCAGACTAGAGAGAGTTGGGATAAATGGGTCATTTTCAGGTTGGCAAACTAACTAGTGGGGTGCCCCAGGGATCAATGCTGGGGCCTCAACTATTTATGATCTATATTAATGACTTGGATGAGGGGACCGAGTGTAATGTAGCCAAATTTGCTGCTGATACAAAGATAGGTGGGAAAGCAAATTGTGAGGAGGACGCAAAGAATCTGCATTGGATATAGATAGGCTAAGTGTTGGGCAAAGATTTGACGGATAGAGTATAATGTGGGAAAATGTGAGGTTATCCACTTTGGTAAAAAAAATTAAAAAGCAAATTATTATTTAAATGGGGAGAGATTACAAAATGCTATGGTACAGAGGGATCTGGGTGTCGTCGTACATGAAACACAAAAAGTTAGCATGCAGGTACAGCAAGTAATTAGGAAGGCAAATTGAATATTGGCCTTTATTGCAAGGGTGAATGGAGTATAAAAGTAGGGAAGTCCTACTACAACTACATCGTCGGCAGTCCTCGAAACGAGGATGACTTGCTTCCACGCCGAAAACGGATGAGTTCACAGGTGTTTCATTGATATTCCGGATCCCGAACTACATCCTGAAATGTGGACGATGCCTGTGCGTGGATTTGTTTAATGGGGGGGTTGGCCGTTGCACCCTAGCCACCACACGGGCTTGACAGAGCTTGGTCTTGGTCCAGTGGCAAGGATTAACCAAGACGACGAGACCAGTTCTGCTGCACGGATTTAGTGCGCGCACACATCGCTGTGTGGGCTGGCCCGTGCTGCCCGTGGGCTCTCGCTTCTGCTGGGCCCTGAACTCATGCCTCTCCTGGGCCCCGATCACATCCCTCTACGAACTCTTGCCGCTCCTGCTGCACCTGCCCGCACTGCAATCAGCTGTCGCCCTCCTGCAGCAGCAAACGCTGCTCCCTGCAGTGGCACCACTGTTTTGGTCTCCTTATTTAAGGAGGGGATATACTTGCATTGGAGGCAGTTCAGAGAAGATTCACAAGGTTTATTCCTGAGATGAAGAGATTGTCATGAAGAAAGGTTAAGCAGTTTGGGCCTATACTCATTGGCGTTTAGAAGATTGAAAGGTGATCTTATTGAAACGTATAAGATCCTGAGGGGGCTTGACAGGGTAGATGCAGAGAGGATGTTTCCCCTCGGGGAATCTAGAACTATGGGACATAGTTTCACAATAAGGGGTCATCCATCTAAAATGGAAATGAGGAAGAATTTCTTCTCTGAGGGTTGTGAATTTTTGGAATTCTCTACCCCTGAGAGCTATGGAGGCTGGGTCATTGAATAGATTGAAGATTGAGATCGACATATTTCTGTTCGATAAGGGAGTCGAGGGTTATGGGGAAGAGGGCAGGGAAGTGGAGGTGAGGCCAAGATCAGATCAGCCATGATCTTACTGAATGGCGGAGTAGGCTCACTGGGCCAGATGGCCTACTCCTGCTCCTATTTATGTTCTTGTATAAGAATTTTGTATGTTTCAATGAGAGAACCTCTCATTCTTCTAAACGCTAGAGAATATAGTCTACTCAATCCCCCCATCCCAGGAATCAGTCTGGTGAGCCTTTGATGCACTCCCTCTATTGCAAATATATCCTTCCTTGAGTAAGGAGACCAAAACTGTATACAATACTCCAGGTGTGGTCTCCCCAGTGCCCTATATAACTGTAGTAAGACATATTTACTCTTGTACTCAAATACTCTTGTAATAAAGGCCAGCATACCATTTGCTTTCTTAATTACTTGCTGTGCCTGCATCTAACTTTGTGATTTGTGTACAAGGACAACCAGGTCCTTCTGAATACCAACATTTCCTAATTTCCATTTTAAGAAAAAAGTATTTTTTTCTATTTTTCCTACCAAAGTGGATAACTTCACATTTCTCCAAATTATATTCCACTTGCCATGTTCTTGCCCACTCACGTAGCCTGTCTATATCCCCTTAAAGTCTCTCTGCATCCTCCTCCCACCTAGCTTTGTATAATCAGCAAACTTGGATATATTACATTTGCTCCCCACATCCAAATCATTGATTGATTGTGAATAGCTAAGGGCCCAAGCACTAATCTTAGCAGTCCCCCACTAGTTACAGTCTGCTAACCCGAAAATGACCCTTTTTTTCCTATTCTCTGTTTTCTGCCCGTTAACCAATCCTCAATCCCTGCTAGTATATTACCCCCAATCTCATGGGCCCTACTTTTGTTTAATAACCTCTTGTGCGGCACCTTATCGAATGCCTTCTGAAAATCCAAATACACAGCATCCACTGGTTCACCCTTATCTATTCTGCTAGTTACAACCTCAAAAAAACTCCCAACAGATTTGTCAAACATGATTTCCCTTGCATAAATCTGCGTTGACTCTGCCCAATCCTATTATTATTTTCTATGCGCCCTGTTACCACATAATAATAAATATCAAATAATAAATAATTGGGACTTTTTAAACCAAGTGTGGAACGAGCTAAAATTATGTTCATTTGCTTCAATTTTATTTTTACCTCTTTGCGGGAATAAAATTTGCACCAAATTTGATCAGCATTAACCCAGATATAGTATATATTAACATTATGCAAACTCTATTACCTACTTGTAAGGCATATAACTGTAAGATGATGTGACCTCTCTATGGTCTTTATTCAGGTGAGTGATCTTGATGATGAAGTAGGCTCACCTGCTGAAGAATTCAAGGCATTTGCAGGTGACACGGGCATGAATAGGAGTCAATCAGAATATTGTAATGTGGGGGCGAAAACTTTCCTCACCAACCATCCTGCCAAGAAGTTTGTATTTGACTTCATGCGTGTCCTTGTGATAGAAAATCTGTGTCTTGCACCTGCTAGTAAACAGACTACTCTGATAGACCTGCTATTAGAGGTAAGTGTTGATAAATCTGAAATAATAAATGTGTAAATAAATGTTCTCTCCATTTGTTTATTTTCTTAACCATTTTTAGATACTCATCTCACTCTTTCATCCCCACCAACTTTTGTGCCTGAAGAAGAGGACAGATGACTTGATCAAAAAAGCTGTACTAATCAGTATGTAATGCTACAATTTTAAAGTGGGTGCAAAAACAGAGAGACCTGGAGGTGTTCGTACACAAATCTTTGAAGGTGGCCGGACAGGTTAACAAAGCAGTTAATAAAAAATATGGGGTCCTGGGCTTTATAAATAAAGGCATAAAGTACAAAAGCCAGAAAGTTATGCGAAACCTATTTTTAAAAAAAACACTAGTTCAACCCCAGCTGTAGTATTGGCCCAGAAATTCCTGCCTCCAGGGGCCGTACGTAGTGTGTACAGACCGGGGAAAGCATCGCAAAAGCCAGTTTGCAGCGCACAATGCGCATGCGCTGAAAACCGTTTTTTCTGCTCTGTCCAACAGGAGCTTGACAGATCCTCTGTATCTTGGCAGCCAGGACATTTGCATGAGCAAGATTGCAGTATTTACTCATATCTTGCTCAGCGAATGTCCTGAAAACTCTTGCGCCTGATAAAAACAGGTGCATGGCCTATTTTTACAGGTGTAAGAGTTTTAAAATACACACAATTTTTAAAATAAAATTATAAAAACACATTTTATTGTTTAAAAACCCTTCCCACTACGGTAAGTTTATTTTAAACCATAATTTTAAAAAACTTTTTTTTAAATCAATTTTTTTTTAATAATACATGAATAACTTTTAATTTAAATTAATAAAAATATATGGTGTATTTTTTTCTATTTTTTATTAGTGTTTTGGGTGTGTTAGCGCGAATGTTTCCCAGGAAGAATCACTTGACACTCTGGGTCGGTTCCAACATCAAAACGTCCTTTATTACGCCAGCGGGGAGAAAGCCTCTGGGTTACACCAGGCACTACTCTCCATCGAACAAAGAAATTCAGTGATATTTATATGTTTTACAACAGTTCACTACAATGACTCAACTTATGTCAGCTGGACACAATCCAATCGTAACGATTATAGATTACATACAGGTTTCTTTAGGCCATTAGAATTAACCCTCAAGCATAAAGGGGCTGCATGGTCAGCTTTTGTTTAGCCGGAGCTGATTTATGTCCTTGTGATGTTTTTCCACACCCCCCTTATCTCTGCTGTCTTTGGGTTCAGCCTGTGCCTGACTTTCTTACCTTAACATAGTTTCAGGGATTCCTTTGTTCATTGTTCTGCTAGGACATCCTGGCTGGGTTTGTTCATTTAAAGACATTCTGCTAAACTGCAGTGTCATCAGCTATCTAGAAGTTAGCCAACTTGGTTAGCTGAATACCACAAGTGCTTTGCGGAATCCCTGGCAGCCATCTTGTGTCTGGCAGCCATTTTATACATATATAGACATACATTCTGCAGGTGGCTTCGCCTTTGAAAGTACCCAACAACAATTCCCCCCTTTCGGTAAGGGACTAGTCCTAGTCAAGGGAAATCAAGGGATAGTATTAAAGCTAAGGAAGTGGCATACAAATTGGCCAGAAATAGCAACGAACCCAGGGACTAGGAGAAATTTAGAACTCCGCAGAGGAGGACAAAGGGTTTGATTAGGGCAGGGAAAATAGAGTACGACAGGAAGCTTGCAGGGAACATTAAAATGGACTGCAAAAGCTTCTATAGATATGTAAAGAGAAAAAGGTTTAGTAAAGACAAATGTAGTCCCCTGCAGTCAGAATCAGGGGAAGTCATAATGGGGAACAAAGAAATGGCAGACCAATTGAACAAGTACTTTGGTTCGGTATTCACTAAGGAGGACACAATCAACCTTCCGGATATAAAAGGGGTCAGAGGGTCTAGTAAGAAGGAGGAACTGAGGGAAATCCTTATTAGTCGGGAAATTGTGTTGGGGAAATTGATGGGATTGAAGGCCGATAAATCCCCAGGGCCTGATGGTCTGCATTTCAGAGTATTTAAGGAGGTGGCCTTGGAAATAGCGGATGCATTGACTGTCATTTTCCAACATTCATTAGACTCTGGATCAGTTCCTATGGAGTGGAGGGTAGTCAATGTAACCCCACTCTTTAAAAAAGGAGGGAGAGAAAACTGGGAATTATAGACCGGTCAGCCTGACATCGGTAGTGGGTAAAATGATGGAATCAATTATTAAGGATGTCACAGCAGCGCATTTGGAAAGAGGTGACATGATGAGTCCAAGTCAGTATGGACTTGTAAAAGGGAAATCATGCTTGACAAATCTTCTGGAATTTTTGAGGATGTTTCCAGGAGAGTGGACAAGGGGGAACCAGTTGATGTGGTGTATTTGGACTTTCAGAAGGCTTTCGACAAGGTCCCACACAAGAGATTAATGTGCAAAGTTAAAGCACATGGGATTGGGGTTAGTGTGCTGACGTGGATTGAGAACTAGTTGTCAGACAGGAAGCAAAGAGTAGGAGTAAGTGGGTACTTTTCAGAATGGCAGGCAGTGACTAGTGGGGTACCGCAAGGTTTTGTGCTGGGGCCCCAGCTGTTTACATTGTACATTAATGATTTAGACGAGGGGATTAAATGTAGTATCTCCAAATTTGCGGATGACACGAAGTTGGGTGGCAGTGTGAGCTGCGAGGAGGATGCTATGAGGCTGCAGAGTGACTTGGATAGGTTAGGTGAGTGGGCAAATGCATGGCAGATGAAGTATAATGTGGATAAATGTGAGGTTATCCACTTTGGTGGTAAAAACAGGGAGACAGACTATTATCTGAATGGTGACAGATTAGGAAAAGGGGAGGTGCAACGAGACCTGGGTGTCATGGTCCATCAGTCATTGAAGGTTGGCACACAGGTACAGCAGGCGGTTAAGAAAGCAAATGACATGTTGGCCTTCATAGCGAGGGGATTTGAGTACAGGAGCAGGGAGGTGTTACTGCAGTTGTACAGGGCCTTGGTGAGGCCACACCCTGGAGTATTGTGTACAGTTTTGGTCTCCTAACTTGAGGAAGGACATTCTTGCTATTGAGGGAGTGCAGCGAAGGTTCACCAGACTGATTCCTGGGATGACGGGACTGACATATCAAGAAAGACTGGATCAACTGGGCTTGTATTCACTGGAGTTCAGAAGAATGAGAGGGGATCTCATAGAAATGTTTAAAATTCTGACGGGTTTAGACAGGTTAGATGCAGGAAGAATGTTCCCAATGTTGGGGAAGTCCAGAACCAGGGGTCACAGTCTAAGGATAAGGGGTAAGCCATTTAGGACCGAGATGAGGAGAAACTTCTTCACCCAGAGAGTGGTGAACCTGTGGAATTCTCTACCACAGAAAATTGTTGAGGCCAATTCACTAAATATATTCAAAAAGGAGTTAGATGTAGTCCTTACTACTAGGGGTATCAAGGGGTATGGCGAGAAAGCAGGAATGGGGTACTGAAGTTGCATGTTCAGCCATGAACTCATTGAATGGCGGTGCAGGCTCGAAGGGCCGAATGGCCTACTCCACCTATTTTCTGTTTGTATAATGCCTGCAGGTCCGACAGGCCATAATACCCCATGTCAGTGCTAAGACCAGCTGTACCCCGACCAGTATGTGCAATATAATTCGCATCCAGGGGTGTATGTTTACATTCATCCCCCAATTCCAAACCCTCCTCCACCAACTCTCATCCTGTAACTCTGTCGGTGTCCTTTTCCAGTACTTCAATCTTTGTCTGTAATTGGTGGTAAAGCTTGACAGACTGGCCCACTCTGAGTCTTAGTTCCCTTAGTACCTCAGCTAAATGTGGGATAGGGGCCTGTTCTGGCTCGTCATAGTCCTACAAGTGGTCGTGGAGTTGGTTGGTAACGTTAATGATTTCAGTATCTCGCCGTCCAACCTGGATAATGCGGGCTTGTCCAATAGTAACAGGTCGTAGAGGTGTAAAGCAAAAGTTCGGCTGTGGGATCTGGCACTGTAGTCCATTATACTGGTAAGAGTGTTCTGTGGTAGAAACACAGTACTTCTCTTTGCCTCCGTAACCTGCTCTAGCAAAGTGTGTGTGTGTGTGTTGGTACTATTTCTAATAGACATCCTTCGGTTCGATTGAGCCCGCACTCGTCTAGTTCTCCTCATCCCACCGGGTGAGGGCACACTGTAATGTCGCCCCTTCTGCTTGCATCCCATCAGGGAAAGCCCATAGTGTGTTGTCTCTGCGGATAGCAGAGGCTGCGATCAGATAGTAACGGAGGGAGGCGTTTTCCCGTATGACCCCGATATTTTCTAGCTGGTACAGGGGAAACGGTCCCAAGTCTTGTGTGACTATGGGGATCATTAGGACTATTCCCACTCCAGTAGCATTACCCATTTGACAATCTGGGATATACTCTGGTTTGTCCCTTCGGGGTACAATTATCCAGTGTTCCCTTTCGATTGGCCAATTGACTCAGATGTGGGCTGTCTATCCAGTTGGGTACCTCCTCCCTTTGGATCTGATCGAGGTTGTGCCGTATTTGTCCCACCATCCATAGGCCATAAGCATGGCAGAGTTGTCCCTGTCTAAGCTTTCCAACATCTTCCTTCTCTCTGTCGATAAGCTGATTAATTGTTTTGGCATGAGCTTCTAGGACTGAAATTCCATCCAGTTGGATTTCCACGCCCTCTCTTCCTAGTTCGGCTTGATCTTCCTGATTCTGCTCTGCCTGTTTTAATAGTCCCTTCATCACCCCTTTAAGCTGTTCCACCTTTAAGTTTAGCACTTGCATATCTAGTGAGTTCACGATGGAGGTCCCGGTGTTAAAACCGGTAGCAGCATCATTAACTATTCCCCTCTTAGTCCTATGAACTGGCTCCTGTCCTCGGAATCTACTGGCACCCATGGCATCGGCGGCTTGCTGCATTACAACTTTACTCAACACGTTGTACATATTTCTTGCCTGCTCTGTACAATATTCCGACATTCATATGCCTGAGACATTGATCAGGACAGGCACAATTTCATGTTTGACATCATATAATCGTTCACCCTCGTTGAACAGTACAATCCCATTTTCTGGTCCCTTAGTAGTTATGGGGCATGGCAATTCCTCAGGCTGTGTGGTGGTTCTTGGGGGGGCATGGTGTTGGGGAAGGTGAAAAGCATACATACAAAGATACGGCGGCTGCCTCTACATCCTCATAATATCCGCACAGCCCCACCCCCTCATAATATCCGCAGAGCCCTACCCCCTTCCTGAAGGTGACAGTCGGTTGGGGTTGGGCAGGGGGCGCACAAATTATCCCAAAGGTACATTTATCGAGCCCCCTGGCCTCCCTTCGCCCAATGCAACTGCTCCTTGTACCCGTGGAGCATTGCACGCATACTTTGTCCTTATTCGGGTTCACTTGTAGCCATTCATTAAAATAAGTCCTGTCCTTGTTCCAGTCCTTGGCTGCTGGAATGTACATTCCATTCGTAAAATTAAACAAGACTCCATAGTTCATGTAGTTGTTTATTTCCTGTGTGCGTTGCAATCCGTTGGTATCATCCAGTGTTTGCATGGGTCTTAAGGTTCCCAATATTATGAGTTAAATCAGTTGCCGCGGTTCCATCTCGGTGAGTTTTATCTGCAATTTCAAACAGACAGCTTGGTCGTCACCAGGTGTTAGGTTCTGGTCTACTTGTATCGTAATCACTGTGGGATCAGAGGTAAGGGTTAGGTTATCCACATTCTTTATAGTCATACCGTCTATATCACTTCATGTCCCTGTCTGGGCTGCCGTCAGTTTTGCATTTGAGCCTGCTGTGCTCGAGCCTGCACGATGACCCATCTAAATATTATCCAAACTCCAATCGACACCAATGCCACCACTATTCCTCCAAACATCCCAGTCTGGTTTACTGTTAGGTTGGGTTTGTGGACTCCACTTACCCACCGTGGGGGTACATTGGCTCTCTTGCCATAGGTGATGGTGCTATGGCTGCGCACTGCACTATCCATCTGGTCTCGTTTTTTTTTAATCTCTTCCAGCTTATTTATCTTAGCTTTTAACTCTTGACCAGCTAGCTCTGTTTTATTTTTATTCTGACTATTCCACCATTTTCTCTGTCTGTCAGGCGAGTCTTTATTTTATTAAGAAATTCAAATTAGTAAGGTCCAGTGTAAAGCAGCTGTCAATGGAAAGGGTTAACTCCTTTACAGGTTTGAAAGAAGGCCTGATGTCATTACGTGACTTTGCGTACTCATCCAGATCTTTGTGCCTTCAAAATTTGCTTAGAAATTAGGAATCCGTTAAAACAGCAGAAATCATTAGTAAAGTGGTCATAATAAAAATCTTCCCATGGGAAAGACAGCCTTTTAGATTAAACTCCAAATTTTCTAAACTTCTAATTCAAGTACTTGCCAAAGATTTTTTTTTAATTTAAAACTAGACCACACATTTTTAATAGCTATTTTCTTTACTGAAATCCAATTTTCACACAAGCTATATACATGGCAACATTTCATTTATTTTTTACGGTCCCGTTTACTGAGCAAATCTTGTGTTTTATTTCTCACTTGGCTTTTTTTTTCATAACTAGGACAGAGTCGAGCAAGTAGGCTTTGAAAGCTGCTTTCCGTTATCTCAAATGTTCCAGTTTCAAGGCCATAACATTGTCCTTTGTTCTAAACTGCTAAAGTGTGCCGTTTTAACATTTTAATTTTCCCAAAGTTCCTTTTACACTTTCGCAGATAGCTCACCACTTGCCCAGGAGTTTGACCTAATCCCTGAAGGTATTTCTAGATTATTTCCAAACCTTTTAGTTTTATTTCTTTTTTTTTTTAAAAAGAGATCAGATTTAACTTTTTATTGTAAATGTATCGCATTTTGTTGTGCCTTTTCTTAACCAGTGGTATGTGAAACCTTCACAACAAAATTAACTCTTCACTGTTCCTATCCTAATTTCTGCTCCCCTTTTGTAGAATTTGTATTTATTGTTGAATTACGCAATGTCAAATATGGTAATACTTTTTTTTAAATATGTGAATCTTTTGCTCTGTAACTTCAATTTTGTGATACAGTATCTCATAAATTACATCTTTTTAAGCTTCAATTTCTGACGCAGTATGTGTACTTTTATATAAAGGTTTCCAAACCCAAGATTTTCCAATTCAACCAAAATTTTTATCAATGAGAATCACCTGAAATATCTCAAAATCCCAATTAAAATATTGTACTACCGATCTTTTATTTAAAAATCTCTTCACTGAGCTAGAAGCTTTCGCGTCAAGGTTTTACACAAAGGAAAATGGGCGCGTACTTCCCCAGCCCGCAGCCTCGCGCAAGCTTTTTTTTTAAAGGCATTACAACTTCCCTTCTCCGTTCTTTATCTCATTCCAAGACTAAATTTATTGTCTTTCAACCCAGTGTAATCAACGATTACGTGTCTTCTTTTGACAAGTGAGCGTGTCGAAAAAAATTTTTAAAAACCAACGGGACCACGCATTTTTTATCTTTTGCTCAACAAACCTATCCTTTGTGCATTTCCTAGCTCCGTGACTTATCATCCGAATAAATCCACACCTGCGTTTCTAACTTAAAATAAAGTTCAATTCTAGGTTCACACTTTCTTAAAACTTCCCACATATAGGACTGTTGTGTATCTGTAAAGCATGCACTCCCATGTTCTGCCACCAGGGAGCTCATCCCCTGAAGTCCCAAGGGATCCCAGCATTCCTTGGGAGCACTGTATATAAGCTGGCCCCTAAGGCCTGTTCCTCACTCTGGAGTGTCTTATTAAAGACTGAGGTCACTGTTATTTTAACCTCCCTGTGTGCAGCCTCATCTGTGTTAGGAACACAATAAGAACAACACTACAAAGAGTTTTAAAAAAAACTTTCGCTCTGTCTGAAAAAGTGGGTGGAGCCAAAACAAACAGACAGCTCCACCACTTTCCCAAACAGACTTTCAGACACATGAAAAATTAATAAATTTCCACCTCAAATATTCTGCAGTCAAAAATCACACAAGCACTTTCATTCAAAGACAGACATTCACAAAAGTCTTTCTTCATTCAACAAAGTTTATTGTTTGGCCGGCTCTATTTTTGGATCCTTACTTCACTTAAGATAGTCACTATCAAGTTTTTTTAATTTCTCACATATTGATTTACTTCCTCTGTTAATTTTACGTGGGATCGAAGAATCAGAATCCAGGCCTTTTCTATTACTTTCTTTTGTTTTTCCGCCAGGTGGCGGGTAAGGGACCCTTCCGGCCCTCACTCGAGTTTTGTTGGTACATTGGCCATTTCTGGGTAGGACTAGAACCGTTAGGAATCTACTCTGAGGTCCGCTTTCAGCTAATGCGACTTGAAGTAGGCCGTCTCTTGGCTTACTGCCGGGTCACAAGTCTGTGATAATTTCTTACAACAGGCTTATAATACAATCCTTAAATACTTTAAACAATTCCCGACAGCGCTCTAGGTCTCCTTAACGACTATCTACCACCGTTTTGCCTATTCCCACCCTGTTCACAGATTTGATTTTCGTTGGTCGTTGTGCACCGCCTGGTCCCTGGGGTATATTTCAAATTACAGTACTGGGCCCAGGAGATGTCGCTCGGTATCACGATCCCACGGTCTAAGTGTGTTCCCTACGCCTACTTAATCCTGGCCATCACGTGGGACCAAGTCCTCTTAATTCGGGCTCAGGCTCGGCGTTTGAGATATTAGACTGTCTCCTCATGTCGATCAACCAGCGTCCACCTTCAGCACCCTTTCTTATTTTAAAAAAAAATCTATACTCACCCGGTTCTTCCAAGGGTGTCCAGCGACTTCGGAATCCTGTTCGTGACGCCACTGTTAGTGCGAATGTTTCCCAGGAAGAATTACTCGACACTCTGGGTCGGTTCCAACATCAAAACGGCCTTTATTAAGCCTGCGGGGAGAACGCCTCTGGGTTACACCAGGCACTACTCTCCATCGAACAAAGAAATTCAGTGATATTTATATGTTTTACAACAGTTCACTACAATGACTCAACTTATGTCGGCTGGACACAATCCAATCGTAACTATTATAGATTACATACAGGTTTCTTTAGGCCAATAGAATTAACCCTCAAACATAAAGGGGATGCATGGTCAGCTTTTGTTTATCCAGAGCTGATTTATTCCTTGTGATGTTTTTCCACACCCCCCCTTATATCTGCTGTCTTTGGGTTCTGCCTGTGCCTGACTTTCTTATCTTAACACAGTTTCAGGGATTCCTTTGTTCAGTGTTCTGCTAGGACATCCTGGCTGGGTTTGTTCATTTAAAGACATTCTGCTAAACTGCAGTGTCATCAGCTATCCAGAAGTTAGCCAACTTGGTTAGCTGAATACCCCTAGTGCTTTGCAGAATCTCTGGCAGCTATCTTTTGTCTGGCAGCCATTTAACACATATATAGACATACATTCTGCAGGTGCCTTCACCTTTGAAAGTGCCCTACAACAGGGTGTTTGGAGGGGGTTCTTATTCATCATAATGGGAACTTCAACTTAAGGAGTTCCTATTATTATGAATGAGAACACATGTTATCTTGATTGGCTGCCCAGAGCCATGTGACTGCAGCTCCAGCCCTGCGCATGTCCTGACGTGCACACGCTGCGATGCGCAGTCAGTGGAGGCCTCAGGACCGGGAATTCGCGTGGGCACAACAGCTTCAAGTAAGTCTGCATCTTTATGTTTTTCCCTCGATTGCCTGCGGGGAGCAGCCAACCGGGATTTCTGGGTCATTGTGTTCAATTCTGGGCACCACACGTTAGGAAGGACATGAAGTCTTTAGAGAGGGTGCAGAAAAGATTTACTAGATTGCTTCCAGGGATGTGGGATTATAGTTGCGTGGATAGACTGGAGTATCTGGGGTTTTCCTTTACAGCAGAGAAGGCTTAGAGCAGATTTGATAGAAGTGTTTAACATCATGAAGGGTTTAGATAGAATAAATCAAGAGAAACTGCTTACAATGGCAGACAGGTTGATAACCAGAGGGCATAGATTTAAGGTGATTAGCAAAAGGAGAAAAAGTTTTTTTATGCAACGAATGGTTAGGATTTGCAATGCACTGCCTGATAGGGTGATGAATAGTAGCTTCCAAAAGGGAATTGGATAAATACTTTAAAGGTGAAAAAATTACAGGGATATGGGGAAAGATTGGGGGAATGGGACTAACTGGATTGCTCTTTGAAAGAGCTGGTGTAGACTCGATGGGCCGAATGGCCTCCTCCTGTTCAGTACTATTCTATGATTCTATGGGCTAGAAATTCCACAGATT
The DNA here is from genome assembly GCF_044704955.1 of Pristiophorus japonicus. Lineage (NCBI taxonomy): Eukaryota > Metazoa > Chordata > Chondrichthyes > Pristiophoridae > Pristiophorus > Pristiophorus japonicus. The sequence continues at coordinate 232,264,520 of NC_091978.1, forward strand.
TGTGACCGTTTTACCGTGAGGGCGAAGAGTTATATATTTTTTTTGCTGCTAAACGAGTTGCACAACATTTTGCGCCTGGACGGAAATTTCGGCAATGGTTTTGCACCGCGCTAAAAGTTATCGCCCGCGATTTTGTAAGCGTTTTTATGACGTCAATTGGCGTGTACCGTTGCACTTTCAGACATGGGTGATAAAGTCGGCGATATATGTTTTATCGCTCGCCCAGAAAAAACGGGCGCACCCAGCGCTAACGGTGTATTCTTGAAAACAGAACACAAGTTCAGTGCATCAAAGGATTTGGAGAAGGAAGGCTGCATTTTAAACAGTGACGTTTTATGTGAGTATCGTCATTTTAAAGGATATTTAGGACACTTTTTTTTTTAAATGGGGGCTATACTACTACCATTATTCCTGGCTGCTTTTTGTATGCAGTCGAGCTGGAGGAAGGCTTTTTGATGAGCATTTTGAGCAATCGAAGTGCTTGCAGACGTATGGGGAGGACGACTTACCCTCCACGAATTTACAGGGAACAGCGCTAATACGTGCAGCTCTCTGAGGCACAGTGCATTCGGCTGTGCTTCTGAAAAGAGGTGGTCACAGAGATATGCCAGCTCCTAAAGGCAGAACTACAGCCTACCAGCAGCAACAGGACTGCACTGCTCATCGAAGTGAAGGTGACTGCGGCACTTGCCTTCTGTGCCTCCGGTTCCTTTCGGGCATCGGCAGGGGACATCTGCTCCATCTCGCAGTATGCTACACATCGCTGAATTCACCAAGTGACTACTGCACTCTACGCATGCAGGTAAGGATTTTATAAAGTTCCCTATGACCAAGGAGGCACAGACTGAAAGAGCTGTAGATTTTGGACGAATTGCTGGCTTCCCCAAAGTTCAGGCTGCCATTGACTGTACGCACATTGCCCTGCGAGCACCTACCAATCCAGAGGTTTACCGAAATCGAAAGAGATTCCCACTCCCTGAACATACATATCGTCTGTGACCATACTCAGCGCATCATGGCAGTAAATGCCCAATTTCCAGGAAGCAACCATGATGATTTCATCTTGCATGAGAACAGTGTCTCATGCCTGTTCGAGCATCAACCACAAGGCCAGAGCTAGATGCTGGGGGACAAAGGTTACGGCCTCGTCACCTGGCTCATGACCCTCTTCCGGAATCCTCAGACAGGAGCTGAGCATCGCGATAATGACAGCCATGTAGCCACACGCGACATCATCGAAAAGACAATTGGAGTGCTCGAGCATCACTTCCGATGCCTGGACCACTCTGGAGGCTGCCTACAATACTCCCCTCAGCAGGTCTCTGAGTTCATTGTGGTGTGCTGCATGCTGCACATCCTAGCCATCATGAGGGAACAGGATTTGCTACTGGGGACTGCAGGACCACCTCCAGAGAGAGGGGAGGATGAGGAGCCTGGCGATGAACCCATGCCACCAGTCCCACCACCACAGGGGAGGCCTCGTGGAGCTTTTTGCCACTTCTAAAGCCTTACATCAACAGCTTTGCTTGAAGAGTGAACGGTATGTTTGACAGTTGCCTGCCCACTCTATCCCACCATGTTGACTATACCCTCTCTTATTCTGCAAATGAGACACTACACAGGAATGGTTACAGTGAACAAAAGAATTTATCAAACATTGTAATTTTAATAAGATTTATTAAACATATTGTAACTCGAATAAGATTTAACTTGAATAAGATTTATTAAACATTTCAAAAGTGGAACAAAATTTATTAAACATTGTGAATTGGGAAACTTATAAAGCTTTTATAAAATATCCAACAACAAAACAGCAACGAAACAACAACCCCTGCACCAAATGTCTTTTCCCTACGACCCCTCACTCACGTCATGACTACCCAAGTTGGCACCAAGAGTTCGTGCAGCAAAGCGGCCTGAGTCCTGCTGTATTGGGGCGGGAGACAATGGAGACGCCATGTGTGGGTCCCCTGGAGAAGCTCTCGGTATGAAAGGCCCAGCTTCTGAGTGGCAAGGCTCTTGCTCGGCCTCACCACTCTCAGGTGATGTCAGTCTGGGTGTGACACTGGGGACTGTAGTGTCAAAGATCGAGACCATCAATTGCACGTGGGCATTGACGGCCTCTGTGGTTTTGCGGCTCGCACTGACAATCTGCGACATGCCCTCCCTCATGTTTGCGGATAGCGCCGCAATGCTTGCAGCAATACTACCCAAGACCTCCAGGAGCTATCTGGTGAGCTGGATGCACTCCCCGGACAGTACCACCATGTCCAGGTGTGCGTCTGCCTGTCTGTCAGAAGACTGGCTTTGCCGACTCATTCTCCGGAGAGAAGGCATATAGGACTCAACCCCAGTGGTGTGTTGCTGCACGCCACTTTTACTCTTGGGCCTCAGATGGCTCAAAGCTCGAGAATGTTTCTTCCTCGGATGAGCTAGTGGCTGCAGCTAAAAGAGGTGTCGAGTGCCTCGGCCCACCCCCCCATCCCGGGATAGGTTACTCAGTTTGGTCCTCCTGTGGAGGTTCCTCGTCATCGGCATCGTCCTCATCCCCCTCCTCCACCCCCACATGACGGACTGAGGTGGAGGCTTCCATTCGAGGATGTGGCGCATGCGGCGACTCATCTGGAAATAGAAAATAGACGAGTGGTTAGCAGCAGGGGAGGGGGCAAGGTGACATAAGTAAGGTCACATAGCACAGGCTCACTTGAAGGACCGTCGTGACTGCATTATATGTAGTCCAGAAACACTGCATCACATTGTCCCAACCCTAGTCCAGATACATCACAGTGCCCCAACCTCAAATCTGTGCCACTGATAATTAACATGCATACAACACATTAGTTTCAGGTTGTTCTTAAAATTAAGGGACTCCTGATGATGTAAATTTGTGTTGCGCATTCTGATCATATTCATACATTTCCACTGCTGTGAATTTTGCTCATTGATGAAAATAGTACCTCGGAACCTAGTGATTATTTCCATAACTAAAGTTTCAGTGCATTAGTGTTTTTAACATTTAATTTTGAAAAAATTCCAAAAGCAGTCCCTGCAGTAAAAACAATCTTCAATCCCTTTTAATTATTAAGATTATAGTAGTATAACATTGTTTATATTTGTTTAGCTTGCTCCAGCTGCCAACCATTTGGGCATATTTGGAATCTCAGACTGCAGTCTGTGGTTCCAGACACACCCACAGGAAATGTAAACAATCAATACTTTGTTATAGCTCCATAATTAAAGGAGATTTGGTTTCTATCATCTCTTCTGCCCATCCAAAAACATAAAAAAGTCAGTTTTCTCATTTTTATCTAGTCAAATCTGGAGAGGTGAAGCACAACACTCCAATAAACATGTGCTATGATCTAAGATTATACTGTGGTCATATTTTTATTCTCAACCACAACTGGTGGAGCATGTTGTATTGAAAAAAGAAAGCTGTGAAACAGGGCTGCACCTTCAAGCAAAGTAATGCAGATTTTTAATGTTAATGATCTCTTTATTTTCAAGGCATCACCTGATAGATCAACACGAGCTCAGCAAAAAGAATTCCAAACTTGCATTTTGGACAGTGTGATGGATCACTTATTAGCAGCAGATGTTTTATTAGGTGGGTCTGACTACAGTTCCTTCTTCCCAGTGTCTCTGGAAGAGACACTCTAATTTGAATGAATTCCAACAAAAGGTTGTTCAAGCAATGTGCTAAATGTGCATCAATCTATGCTTTCAGATTATTTTATATGATCCTTTTGTTGGTTTTACTAATTATGGAGTAGAGTTGCCTGCATTGGATGTGTGTACCATTTGGTTTTTGGCTAAAAGAGACCTATAGTTTCGAAAGCCTATAACGGTACAAATCCTTACCAGTAGATGTCAGTAACAAAATAATACAAATGCACTGCTTAAATTAGCATTGGAATCCGAGATTTAGTGATAAGGATTCAATTGCTGAATTAAGAACATGAGAAATAGGAGCAGGAGTAGGCTATTTGGCCCCTCGAGCCTGCTCTGGCATTTAATAAGATCATGGCTGATCTGATCTTGGGCTCAGCTCCATTTCCCTGCCCACCCCCCATAACCCTTCACTCCCTTATCGATCAGAAATCTGGCTATCTCCACCTTGAATATGTTCAATGACCGCGCCTCCACAGCTCTCTGTGGCAGAGAATTCCACAGATTTACAACTGAGAAGAAATTCCTCTTCCTCTCAGTTCTAAATGGGCGACCCCTTATTCTTAAACTATGCCCCCTAGTTCTAGAATTAAAGAAAAACTGCATTTAAAAATAACTAACTCACCATTGTAGCTAATGTGAGTGACACTGCTCAATTTGAATCGGAATAATTGCTCACAAATTGGAGCAAAATAACATGTTTAAGTTTCTAGCTAGAGACCTGTAACAGGCCAGCACAGAAAATTCTATTTTCCACAAGCTGATGTTCTTGGCTGATTTTCTGAGGTTCCTAATTTTCTTAAAAATTGAAAGAATGAATATTGCTGGTCATTCTCTATGCTCATAATTTTTATTCATTCTATAGTATGGTGATTTCCACCATGATGAGCTTTTGGCAACCTTGAACTTTATTTTTCAGATTTGTGACTGTGGTATTGCAAAAATATCGTGTGTGTGTGTGTTTTTTTATGCCCTTTGATGGATAATGGTGAATTTAGGACATCTCTTGAAATGGTTATTTTAGTCCAGTTATTAGAAATTCTAGTTGTTTGTGATCATCATAATATTCAAAGCATCATGCTACAATTTTTAATGAGGCGAGTATAAAGTGCTGCCTCACCGAATAAAAAAAATTAACAAGGAAAAGTAAATATTTAGCAATGACAAATGAGCTCATCGTTGATGTCATGTTTTTATCAATATGTCTCGTTACCAGCTACATAGGACAGTTTTGAACATGGGCAAATTGATAAACTTGGTGTTCCAAAGTGATTGAGGAAAATTCTAATTGCATGATGCCTCACTTCAATAAACTCTTACAAACACATAACATGGCACTTTTTAAAAACAAGACACATAACTAAAAGTTTAAATCTTGAGGAATAGAAATTAAATTGAAGTTGATGTGTATTTATTATCGTTATGTAATACTGTTTATTGTGACTATCCTACTTAATTCTACAGTATAACAGAACATTTTTTTAATAACTATTTTAGGTGAAGATGCAACATTACCTATTACCAGTGGAGGAAGTTACAATATATTAGTGAACAATGTATTTTACTTCACACAGCGACTCGTAGATAAGCTTTGGCAAGGCATGTTTAGCAAGGAGTCCAAACTGGTGGTTGACTTTATTGTTCAATCGATAGGACAGGTAAGTTGATGTCATGAATGAGTCTCAAGAAAAATTAAACTAATTGTTCAATTTGTTAAGACAGAGCTAGTTATATGTAAATATAGAAAATGAAAAGGGAAAAATAGGGAATGCTAGAAATGCTTAGCAGGACAGTCAGCGTCTGAGATTAGATAATGGTTCAGAATTTGCTGACAAAATAATGACGCGTTAAAGGCGTACACAGTTATTAGTATGCAAAACATTCAGAAATTTGTGGCAAGGAAGAGATACACCATGGGTTGTGAATCATCACAAATTGCTGGATGATTCCGGCCACTCTGTCGTTAGCCTCCCTAAAACCAGAGCTCACTGTCAATCTCCCAATGATTATTACAAAATTGCTGCATTAATGCTGTAAATACGAATTAAAGTTTGGTCTGTTATTTAATAGCATAAGGACCCTATTTATGGGGCAATTTATGTTTCCAATGGCCTTTCACTTTGAAACCAGTTACCAATTAAATGATAATTGTTCTGCACATGCTACAAAGCATGCAACCAGGATGCAAGTTAAACTGATTTGTTTAACTGATTAAACTGATTCCTTAAATTAAATTGTTGTGGGTTCTGGATTGGAGGAAAGTCAATTCTAAATTTATTACAGCTTGTCAGGATTTAGAGGTAACAACCCCCACCTCGCCTCGCCTCGCCTCGCGCCACATAACTGCAAGACAATGACCAACTCCAACAAACAAGAGTCTAACCACCGCCCTTTGACATTCAACGGAATTACCATCGCCAAATCTCCCACCATCCAAATGCTGGGGTTCACCATTGACCAGAAACGTAACTGGACCAGCTACATAAATACTGTGCCTACAAGAGCAGGTCAGAGACTGGGTAATCTGCGATGAGTACCTCACCTCCTGACTCCCCAAAGCCTTTCCACCATCTACAAAGCAAAAATCAGGAGTGTGATGGAATACTCTCCACTTGCCTGGACAAGTGCAGCTCCAGCAACACTCGAAGCTCAACACCATCCAGGACTAAGCAGCCCACTGGATTAGCATTCCATCCACCACCTTAAACATTCACTCCCTCCACCACCGGCACACCATAGCTGCAGTGTGTACCATCTACACCGTGCACTGCAGCAACTTGCCAACGTTTCTTCGACAGCACCTCACAAACCCGTGACCTCTACCACCTAAAAGGATAAAGGCAGCAGGCACAGGGGAACACCATCACCTCCATGTTCCTCTCCAAGTCATACACCATGCTTACTTAGAAATATATCGCTGTTCCTTCATCGTCGCTGCATCAAAATCCTGGAATTCCCTATCTGACAGTACTATGGGAGTACCTTCACCGCATGGACTGCAGCAGTTTTAGAAGGTGACTTACCACTAATTTCTCAAAGGCAATTAGGGATGGGCAATAAATGCTGGCCTTGCCAGCAATGCCCACATCCCAGAAACAGAATTTTTAAAAATTGCAGTGCAGAATTAATTGTACTGAAGGGTGAGGAACACAATCCATCTCGATGGCGTCACTGCGAAATGCCGCACTCCAGCAAATTCTCGGCCAATGTTTTGATCAGAGATAGGATAATGTTTTGTGTGTGATCTTCAGGAATCTTTAAATTTTCAGTTTTAATGAAGGATCACACTTGAAACCTTGACCTTTCTTTCTCTTTCAGATGCTGTCTGATTTGTTGTGCATTTCCAGAATGTTTGATTTTATTTAAAATGTATTTTTATTTTAAAATATTTCACTGCTGTCACAATTCCAACTTGTCAGTTATTTATTGATCTTGCTGACAATTCCACCGTCAATAAAAAAAAAAGGAAAACCTTTAGTATTTCTTGAGAACATGAGCATGTTCTTGAGCTGGTACATCACTAAGTTTTTAAGAATGTAGTTTATGAATCCTAGGTTACATGTTGTTAAATGTTCAAGGAATGGCATCTCCATTACTTGGTAACATTCACAGACTCGAGGAGAGCCAAGATGGTGTGTGAAGAAAGACTTGCAAGCAATGTAAAAGGTATTGGCAAAGGTTTTTATAAACACATTAGGATTAAAGAGGGTCATTAAGGAGGGGTGTGGCCATGCATGAGTATTGAGAGATTATATAATCGGTAAGAAAATGGCAGAGTTCTTTGGGGAATATTTTACTTCAGTATTTACGAAAGAGAATGGACATTTTTAAGTGCTGATGAAAAAAGAAATAAAAGGGCAACCAATAGCTAAATGCATTAATAAGGAAACGGTCTCTTAAGGGCTGGCACTACAAATTGATATGCCTGGGACCAAGATGGTATGCAATCCAAAATATTGAAGGGGCCTAGTGAGAAAAACTGGAGGGGCTAACATTGATTTTGCAAAATTTATTGGAGCCAGGGGTTATGTCAAAGGTGTGGAGGTGGCAATTGTTACATTCCTTCAAAAAATCATAAAGGAATAAACCAGGCAATATCAATTGGTTAGATATATGTCAGAGAGCATAATTAGCAATAAAATAGATTTTTAGAAGTGACTAGATGGCTAAGAGATAGTCAACATGGATTTGTGAAGCGTAGATCATATTTGACTTGCCATAGAATTTTTGGAGAAAATAATGGAAAATAAAGATTTGGGGAGGGGGCTGGGGAAATGTGGAAGATGTAATTTATGTAGACTTCCAGAAAGCATTTGATAAAATGGTGTATCAGAAATTGTTTGAGAAAATTAGAACACATGACATCAAAGGGAAAGTGGTGGCATAGATGGCTAAAAGGCATACAGCAAAGGGTTATGGTAAGTGGATGTTTATCAGACTGGCAGACAGTGGCTGGCAAGGTACTGCAGGGATAGCTGTTGGGACTACTCTGTTTATATCAGTGATCTGAGCTTAGACATAAAGGGAACGATGTCTAAGTTTTATATTGATGTCAAACTGGGAGATGTAGCAAACTATTATGAAGAGTGCAGGAGGATTTCAATCTAGACAAGTGTGAGGTCATCCACTCTGGAACTAAAAAGGATAGATCAGAGTACTTTCTAAATAGTGAAAAGCTAGAAGAGCAGAGGTCCAAAGAGACTTAGAGGTCCATGTATATACATCATTAAAATGTATGTACTTTATGTAGTGTATGGAAATCAAAAAGGCTAATGGAATGCTGGGCTTTATATCTATAGGACTAGAATACAAAGAGGTAGAAATTATGCTACAGCAATACAAAGCCCTGGTTTAGACCACACCTGGAATACAGTGTTCAGTTCTGGGCACCACACCGTAAGAAGGATATATTGGCCTTGGAGGGAGTGCAGCATAGATTTCATCATAGGCAGTCCCTCGGGGTCGAGGATGACTTGCTTCCACACTAAAAATGAGTACTCAGCTGACTGATGAACTCATTTTAAATGGTGGACGATGCCTGTGCGTGAGTTCTTTTAACATGGGGTGGCCGTTGCACACCAGCCACCACGTGGGCTTGACAGAGCAAAGTCTTGGTCCAGTGGCAAGGGGATCCAAGATGACTGAAGACCAGAATCTGCCACGTGCCAATAAATACACACAAACTCAAACATACTCCTACTGTCGTCCTTCCTTCCTCCTCCCCACAGGACCCCTCTACGTGGAATTCATAGTGTGCAATGTGAGCCTCACAGCCTCGCTATTGGCCCATGCTGCGCCTTCCCTTGGTCTTGTCCACGCTGCTCCACTTCTGGGCTCCGACCTCTCCACTCCTCCGTGCCTCATCCGCCCCCTCCACTTCCGGCCTTCGCTCCTCGCTACTCCCGACCTCCGCTCCTCATCGCTTCCGACCTCCGCATTGTTGATTCTGCTGCTGCGATGGCTAGCTTTTTTTGATTTGCCACAGCTCCAGCCTCACGCTCCAAACTGCTGCTCCTGACTGTCCCATGAAGTCGGGCCTTTTTTGATTTGCCACAGCTCCAGCCTCACGCTCCAAACTGCTGCTCCTGACTGTCCCATGAAGTCGGACCTTTTTTGATTTGCCCACAGCTCCAGCCTCATGCTCCAAACTACTCCTCTGATTATCCCATGAAGTCAAGCTTTTTTTGATTTGCTCACAGCGCCAGCCTCGCACACCCAATTGCTCCTCTGACTCTAGATTTACCATAATGGACTCGGTGTTAAATTCCGAGGAGCGATTGCACAAGCTAGGGTTGTATTCCCTGGAATTTAGAATGTTCTGCGCTGATTTTCTCAAAGTTTTTAAGATATTAAGGAGAACTAATGGGGTAGATAAAGAGAAACTATTTCCGCTGGTTGGGAAGTTTAGGACTAGGGGACATAACCTAAAATTAAAGCCAAGCCTTTCAGGAGTGATGTTAGGAAACACTTCTGCACACAGTGGTAGAGTTTGAACTCTCTTCTGCAAACGGCAGTTGATGCTAGGTAAATTGTTAATTTTCACTCTGAGATTGGCAGTTTTTTGTTAACCAAAGGTATGAAGGGATATGTGACAATGGCAGGTATGTGGAGTTAGGTTACAGATCAGCTATGATCTCATTGAATGATGGAACAAGCTCGAGAGATTTAATGGCCTGTTCCTGTTTCTATGTTCCTGAGATAAACAAGCTAGAGGAATGTGCAGACAAGTGGCAGATGCAGTTCAGTCCAGAAAAATGTGCGTAATATGTTTTGGAAACAAAAATAAATAGAAATATATACCTCAAATGATAAGTTTCTCAATGCAGTGAAAGAGCAAAGGGATCAAAGTGTGCAGATACATAAATCCTTACAGTTGGGTGGACATGTGGTTTATAATTAGAAGAATTTGCTACAAAAGTCAATAAATTAGGATGAATCTGAACAAAATGATGGTTAACCCACTTCTATAATACTTGGTGTAGCTTTGGGATGTTCACTGTAGGAGGGGTATAATAGCCTTGGGGAAAGGGCACTACAAATCTACCAATATGATACCGGGGTGAAGAGTGAATTACAAGGCTAGAGCAACTAGGACTGTATCCTCATAAATTGAGAAGATTGAGGGAATGTTCAGAATGACAAATGCAATAAAGAAGGTAAACATAGATTATTTCCAATTAAATATTGTCAGGGTCGGCATTTATTGCCCATCCCTAGTTGCCCTAAGAAGGTCTTTTTGAACCGCTGCTGTACATGGAGTGAAGATACTCCATCAGTGCTGTTAGGTAAGGAGTTTCGGAATGATGTTTGACTTGCAGGGGAACTTGGAGGTGATGGTGTTCCCATGCAGTTGTTCTTAAGTGATGGAAATCATGGGTTTGAGAGATACTGCCGTAGAAACTTTGGTGAATTGCTCCAGTGCATCCAGTAGATAGCACGCTATAGCGACTGTACGCCGGTAGTGGGGGGAGTGGATATTTTAGCTGGTGGATGGGGTGCCGATCAAGCGGACTACATTGACCTGGATGGTATTGAGCTGCTTGAGCATTGTTGCAGTTGTAAGTGACTTGTACCATGTAGATGTTGGACAGGCTTTGGGGAGTAAGGAGGTGAGCCAGTCGCCACAGAATACCAAGCCTCTGACCTGCTCTTGTAGCCACGGGATTTATGTGGCTGGTCCAGTTCAGTTTCTGGTTAATGGTGACCCCAGGCTGTAGGGGAATTCAACGCTAGGAATACCATTGTATGTCATGGGGAAATGCTCTCTGGCTGGAGGTGCTCATTGCCTGCCACTGTGTGACGTGAATGTTACTTGTCATTTACCAGCCTGAATGTTGTTCAGGTCTTGCTGCATGTGGACATGGACTTCTTCATTACCCGAGGAGTTGCCAACAGAGCTGAACAATGTAATTAGTTTACAGCCCCACTTCTGACCTCATGATGGAATGAAGCTCATTAATGAAGCAGCTGAAGATAGTTGGGCTGAGGACATTGGCCTGAGGAACTCCTGCAGCGATGCCTTGGGGCTGAGATGATTGTTCTCCAACAATCACAACTATCTTCTTTTGTGACAGGTATGACTCCAGTCGCCAGAGGGAGTTTTACCCAGGCACCTTGGTGCCCCACACGGTCCAATGTTGCCTTGGTGTCCATGATGGTCACTTTCACTTCGCCTCTGGAATTAAGCTCTTAAGCTCTTGTGTTTATGTCTAGACCAAGGCTGTAATGAGGTCTGGAGCTTAGTGGATCTTCTGGAACCCAAACTGAGCATTGGTGAGGAAGTGCTGCTTTACAGCACAGCTGATGACTCCTTCAATCATTTTGCTGATTGAGAATTAGGCTGGTAGGGTGGTAATTGGCCAGGTTGGTTTTGTCTGTCTTTTCATGGACAGGACATACCTGGATGATTTTTCATATTGTCAAGTAGATGCCTGTGCTGTAGTTGTACTGAAACAGCTGAGCTGGGGCACGGTTAGTTCAGGAGCACAACACTGCAGCCAGGATATTGTCTGTGCCCATAGTCATTGCTGTGCACTCAGACATTTCTTGATATCACATGGAGTGAATTGAATGGCTGAAGATTGGCATCTGTAATAATGGGGACCTCCAGGAGGAGGTGTGACTAAAGATAGTTGTGAATGCTTCAACCGTGCCTTTTGCACTCAAGTGCTGGGCTCCACCATCATGGGGATGTCCATGGAGCCTCCTCCCTTTAGTCGTTTAATTATCCATCACCATTTGTGATTGGATGTGGCAGGATTGCAGTTAATCTGATCCATTGATTGTTGGACTGCTTAGCTCTGTCTGTGTCATGCTCGTTCTACTGTTAAGCATGCATAAAGTCCTATGTTGTAGCTTCACCAGGTTGGCCTCTGATTTTCAGGCACGCCTTGTGCAGCTCCTGGAATGCTCTCCTGCACTCTTCATTGAACTACGGTTGGTCATCTGGCTTGATCGTGATGGTGGACTGCTAGGCCATGAGGTTACACATTGTTGGTCTGTGTGTATGGCGAACTATATGCGATGGATACAGGGTTTAAGAGTCGTATTTCTTTATGCCAGAATCTGTTGTCTTTTGGTTGTTTTAAGGATTTCATACTCAACTTTTCCATTAGTTCTTTTGAAGATTTGAGTTTTCTGCTGCAAGTCTTGTTCAACCAATATTGCTTCTTGTGTATGATTTTACCCGTTTAGGTATATAACTTGGAAATTATCTATTTTTCCTCAGCAAAGTTATTGTTTTTACAAATCTTGACTGAATCTTCTGTGTAATCCAGGTGTTTTATGTTACAAACTCCATTTAAGTATAAACTTGAGTTAGAAATGACTCTCGCGAATCGTGCCATTATATGGAACACTTTACTCCACTGCACCCAATATTTTGATGTTCGCTGATGACTACAGTGTTCATTTCCATTCACAACTCCTCAGAAAATGAAGCAGTCCATGTCCGCATGCAGCAAGACTTGGACGACATTCAGGCTTGGGCTGATGAGTAGCAAGTAACACTCACGCAACACAAGTGCCAGGCCATGAATATCTCCAACAGCAAGAGTCTAACCACCTCCCTTTGATATTGAATGGCATTACCATCGCCAAATCCCTCACCACTTTCTTTCAGATGGTAGTAGCAATTCAAATGTTAATATCTAAGTTGGATATCCAGGCCAAAGCTTCCAGTGTAACAGCGTGGATATCTAGTAAGCTGCCTGCAAATATTCTCTGAGGGCAGTGCTCAATGATGTGCTCCAGGGTCTCATTAGGAGCTCCACAGTAGCATGATGGGGATGCTTTTATCTTCCACCTATGGAGAATGTGGCAGCATCTACCATGACCAGTTCTGAGGCGATTGATGTTAGTCCACTATTTATGAGGAAGGTTTGATCCTTCAAGTTGTCCTCTAAGGAATCCATTCCATATGTCGCAGTTCTTCCAAGCATTTCGCCATCGGTCATCAAGGCTGTGGAGAGATCGCTGAAGGATTTTGGCGACAGTCCAAAATGGCCTTCTAGATTTGAGATGAGTTGATGATAGGTTGTTCAAGTCTTTGCTGGTGTAGCGGTTGTATTCTCTGGAGACTGCAATCCCCCAACGTCAGCATCCTGGGGATCACCATTGACCAGAAACTTAACTGGACCAGCCACATAAATACTGTGGCAACAAGAGCGGGTCAGAGGCTGGGTATTCGATGGCGATTGTCTCACCTCCTGACTCCCAAAACCTTTCCACCATCTACAAATCAGGAGTCCACTTGCCTAGATGAGTTTAGCTCGAACAGCACTCGAAGCTCGACATCATCCAGGACAAAGCAGCCCGCTTGTTTAGCACACCATCTATCACCTTCAACATTTACGCCCTCCACCACCGGAGCACAGTGGCTGCAGTGTGTACCATCTGTAAGATGCACTACAGTAACTCACCATGGCTTCTTCGGCAGCACCTCTCAAACCCACGACCTCTACCACCTAGAAGGACAAGGGCAGCAGGCACATGGGAACACCATCACCTGAAAGTTCCCCTCCAAGTTACACACCATCCTGACTTAGTCATTACGGCACAGAAGGAGGCTATTCGGCCCATCGAGTCCATGCCAGCTCTATGTGGAGCAATCGACTCAGTCCCATTCCCCTACTCTACCCCCATAGCCCAGCAAGTTTATTTCCCTCAAGTGCCTATACAATTTCATTTTGAAATCATTGATCATCTCCGCTTCCACTACCTTCGTCCGTAATGAGTTCCAGGTCATTACCACTCGCTGGGTAAAAGTGTTGTTCCTCACATCCCCTGTATCTCTTCCACAAAACCTTAAATCTGTGTCCCCAAGCCCTTGTACCATCAGCTACTGGGAATAGCCTTTCTCTGTCCTAATCTTGTACACCTCTATCAAATCTCCCCTTAACCTCCTTGCTCCAAGGAGAACAACCCCAGCTTCTCCAACCTAACCTTGTAGCTAAAATCCATCATCCCTGGAACCATTCTGTTAAATCTCTCCTGCACTTTCACATCCTTCCTAAAGTGTGGTGACCAGAACTGAATGCAATGCGTAGTTGTGGCCTAACCAGAGCTTTATAAAGGTTCAGCAATAGTTCCCTGCTTTTGTACTCAATACCTGTATTTATGAAGCCCAAGATCCCATATGCTTTGATAACTACTCTCTCAATATGTCCTGTCACTTTCAAAGATCTATGCACATGAACCCCCAGGTCCCTCTATCCCTGCACACTCTTTAGAACTGTGCCAATAAGTCTATATTGCCACTCCCGATCCTTTCTGCCAAAATGCATCACCTCACACTTCTCACTTCTCTATTAAATTCCATCTTCCACCTATCTGACCATTCTGCTAGCCTATTTATGTCTGCTGTTGTAGTCCATTGATATCATCCTCACTGTTTGCCACACCTCCAAGCTTGGTATCATCAGCAAATTTTGAAATTTTACTCTGTATTCCAATATCCAAGCCATTTATATATATATATATATATATATCTATCAAAAAAGCAGTACTATTTGACAGCTATGAAACTGAAAAAAAAATTTATGCTAGAAGTTATAGTTTTGTTTAAATTCGTTCATGGGATGTGGGTGTCATTGGCAAGGCCAGCATTTATTGCCCATCCCTATTTGCCCTTGAGAAGACGGTGGTGAGCTGCTTTCTTGAACAGCTGCAGTCTGAGTGGTGAAGGTACTCCCACAGTGCTATTAGGGAGGGAGTTCGAGGATTTTGACCCAGCAACGATGAAGGAACGGCGATATACTTCCAAGTCAGGGTAGTATGTGACTTGGAGGGCAACATGGAGGTGGTGGTGTTCACATGCGCCTGCTGCCCTTCTCCTTCTGGGTGGTAGAGGTCGTGGGTTTGGGAGGTGCTGCCAAAGAAACCTTGGCGAGTTGCTGCAAAACATCTTGTAGATGGTACGCACTGCAGCCACAGTATGTCGGTGATGGAGGGAGTGAATGCTGAAGGTGGTGGATGGGGTGCCTATCAAGTGGACTGCTTTGTCCTGGATGGTGTAGAGTTTATTGAGTGTTGTTGGAACTGCACTCATCCAGGCAAGTGGAGAGTATTCCATCACACTCTTGATTTGTGCTTTGTAGATGGTGGAAAGGCTTTGGGGAGTCAGGAGGTGAGACACTCACCTTTTACCCGCTCTTGGCACAGTATTTATGTGGCTGGTGCAGTTGCATTTCTGGTCAATGGTGACCCCCAGGATGTTGATGAGGGATTCAGCAATGGTAATGCCATTGAATGTCATGGGACCAACTGTCTTCCTTTGTGAAGATCTATTGGGAAGTTGTTGGCACGTACAAGAACATAAGTAATAGGAGCAAGTGTAGGCCATTTGGCCCCTCGCGCCTGCTCTGCCATTCAATAAGATCATGGCTGATCTGATCATGGACTCAGCTCCTCTTTCCTGCCCGCTCCCCATAACCCTTTACTCCCTTATTGCTCAAAAATCTGACTCTCTCTGCATTAAATATATTCAATGACCCAGCCTCCACAGCTCTCTGGGGCAGAGAATTCCATAGATTTACAACCATCAGAGAAGAAATTCCTCCTCATCTCAGTTTTAAATGGGTGGCCCCTTATTCTATGTCCCCTAGTTTTAGTTTCCCCAATGAGTGGAAATATCCTCTCTGCATCCACCTTGTCGAGCCCCATCATTATCTTACAAGTTTCAATAAGATCATCTCTCATTCTTCTGAACTCCAATGTGTAGAGGCTCAACCTATCCTCATATGACAACCCCGTCATCTCCGGAATCAACCTCGTGAACCTTCTCTGAATAGCCTCCAATGCAAGTATATCCTTCCTTAAATACGGAGGCTAAAACTGTACGCAGTACTCCAGGAGTGGCTTCACCAATACCCTGTACAGTTGTAGCAGGCCTTCTCTGCTTTTATACTCTTCCCCCTTGCAATAAAGACCAACATTCCATTTGCCTTCCTGATTACTTGCTGTACCTGCATATTAACGTTTTGTGTTTCATGCACGAGGACCCCCAGGTCTCTCTGTACTGCAGCAGTTTGCAATTTTTCTCCATTTAAATTATAAGGTTGTGTGCTCTCTAGAACAGATTTATTTTGCATTACTCAAGCATCCAATGTGAGCAGGGAATATATTTCTGCTTGTCACTTTTGCTTGAACAACTTCATATTTTGCATGATTTACTTTGTCGTGTAGCTTACTTTTGGTCACATTTCTCTCTAATTCTGTGTAAGTGTAATGATTGAATTATATCTGATTAATCTGGTCAGTGATACACTTTGGGCTGCTAGATTTAAGCATATAAATAAATATTATCGGTTTGGTTCTGCTGAAACCATAATTTTCAATACAATTGAACCTCGATTATCCACATAATGCAGGAGCAATAAAAACAGAAAATGCTGGAAATCTCAGCGGGTCAGGCAGCATCTGTGGAGAGAAAAACAGAGTTAACGTTTTGGGTCAATGACCCTTCGTCAGAACTGGCGAATGTTCTAAAAGAACAGATTCTCCTCTCTGACTCCGAACGATCGGTCCTCAGCAAAGGCCTGAGCTTCATCCCCTTATGTCCCCACCTCAATGAATTTCGAGCTCTGCACGATGCTGAGCTCTTTTTCTGCCGCTTTCGCCTCCATGCCCACTTCTTCGGCCAGGAATCTTCTACCCCCACCGCCCCCCGCCCCCGCACAGCTGACCCTTTCTCCCTTTTTCAGAATTTGCGCTCTACCTGGACCCGTCCCTCTAGCCTCTTAGCCTCGGCTATCTCAATTTCTCAGCTCCCCTCGTTCACTCCAACCTACCTCCCTTTGAACTTGTAGCAATCCGCTCGCTCAGATCCAACCCCAACTTTGTCATTAAACCT
This sequence comes from Pristiophorus japonicus, assembly GCF_044704955.1. Taxonomy (NCBI): domain Eukaryota; kingdom Metazoa; phylum Chordata; class Chondrichthyes; family Pristiophoridae; genus Pristiophorus; species Pristiophorus japonicus. Next base: position 232,281,540 of record NC_091978.1, read on the forward strand.
GCTGACAAGGGTGGTGCTGTTGTTTGGAGAACTGACCTCTATCTTGCAGAGGCTAAATGGCCAACTCTCTGACACCTCCTCCCATTTCTCACTGGATAATGCCCCCATACTGAACATCAAGCCATCATTTCCCAGACTGTCACTGACCTCATCTCCTTTGGAGATCTTCGTTCCACAGACATCAACCTCATAATTCCCCAACCCCGCACAGCCCGCTTCTACCTCCTTCCCAAGATTCGCAAACATGACTGTCCCGATAGACCCATCGTTGCAGCCTGTTGCCCCACAGAACTTATTTCTTCCTATTTCGACTCTTATTTTTTTTTCTCCCCTTGTCCACTCTCTTCCCACCGACATCCGCGACTCCTCCGATGCCCTCAGTCACTAACAGTTTCCAGTTTACCGGCCCCAACTGTCTCCTTTTCACCATGGACGTCCAATCTCTCTACACTTCCATCCCCCACTAGGATGGCCTGAGGGCTTCTTCCTTGAGCAGAGGCCTACCAGTCCCCATCCACCACCACCTTCCTCTGTCTGGCTGAACTTGTTCTCACATTGAACAACTTCTCCTTTAACTCCACTCACTTTCTCCAAATTAAAAGTGTTGCTATGGGAACCCGCATGGGTCCCAGCTATGCCTGCCTTTTCACAGGATATGTAGCACTTTCTTTGTTCCAGTCCTACTCGGGTCCCTTCTATTGTGTTCCCAACACAGATGAGATTGCACACAGGGAGGTTAAAGTAACAGTGACCTCAGTTTAATAAGACACTCCAGAGTGAGGAACAGGCCTTAGGGGCCGGCTTATATACAGTGCTCCCAAGGGATGCTGGGATCCCTTGGGACGTCAGGGGATGAGCTTCCTGGTGGCGGAACATGGGAGTGCATGCTTTACAGATAAACATAACTCTCCCACCGTCCCCGCCCCCGCAAAAGTCAAAGTGAGAACTATTTACAAGGTGAGGCGGTCGGGAGCCTTTCTTTCCCTGGTGGACCGCCTCGATATAAATGTTTGTTCTGGTGTGTTGGCTGTGCCCTCGCTGGGCTGGCATGTTGTTGGCCCTGCAGGGCTGCTAGGTGAGCCTTCCCTTGCTGGGCAGTTGGGCGTGATGGGTTCAATTTCCTGGTGCGCGTGGTGTCATTGATCCTTTGGGTGTGTGTTGTGGGCTCAAAAAAGGTGGTGTCTGCTGTGGATTGTTCAGGACAGTCTGTGTGAACCGCAGCCTCGTTTGGTCCAGGTGCTTTCTGCAAATTTGTCCATTGTCTAGTTTGACTAGAAACACCCTATTCCCTTCTTTAGCTATCACCGTGCCCACGATCCACTTGGGACCATGTCCATAGTTCAGCACATACACAGGGTCATTCAGATCAATTTCCCGTGACACAGTGACGCGACCATCGTTTATATTTTGTTGCTGCCGCCTGCTCTCTACCTGATCATGCAGGTTGGGGTGAACCAGCGAGAGTCTGGTTTTAAGTGTCCTTTTCATGAGTAGCTCAGCCGGGGGCACCCCTGTGAACGAGTGGGGTCTCGTGCGGTCGCTGAGCAGTACTCGGGACAGGCGGGTTTGGAGTGAGCCTTCTGTGACTCGTTTAAGGCTCTGTTTGATGGTTTGTACTGCCCACTCTGCCTGCCCATTGGAGGCTGGTTTAAACGGGGCTGAGATGACATGTTTGATTCCATTGCGGGTCATGAATTCTTTAAATTCGGCACTGGTGAAACATGGCCCATTGTCACTGACCAGTACGTCAGGCAGGCCATGGGTGGCAAACATGGCCCTCAGGCTTTCAATGGTTGCGGTGGCAGTGCTTCCCGACATTATTTCACATTCAATCCATTTTGAAAAAGCATCCACCACCACCAGGAACATTTTACCGAGAAACGGGCCCGCATAGTCGACATGGATCCTCGACCATGGTCTGGAGGGCCAGGACCACAAACTTAGTGGTGCCTCTCTGGGCGCATTGCTCAACTGAGCACATATGCTGCATTGCCGTACACAGGACTCTTAAGTCAGAGTCGATACCGGGCCACCACACGTGGGATCTGGCTGTCTCTTTCATCTTTACTATACCCAGGTGTGTGCTGTGGCGATCCGAGATGAACGTCTCCCTGCCCTTTTTTGGTAGCACTACGCGGTTACCCAACAACAGGCAGTCTGCCTGAATGGACAGCTCATCCTTTCGCTGCTGGAACGGCTTGATTGGCTCTTGCATTTCAACAGGGATGCTGGCCCAGCTCCCATACAGTACAGTTTTTTTTACTAGGGACAGCAGAGGATCTTGGCTGGTCCAAGTCCTAATCTGCCAGTCCGTGACAGGTGATTTATTATTTTCAAATGCTTCCATGATCATCAACAAGTCTGCGGGCTGCGCCATTTCCACCCCTGTGGTGGGCAATGGTAGCCGACTGAGAGCATCCGCACAGTTCTCGGTGCCTGGCCTGTAGCGGATGGTATAGATATATGCTGATAGCGCGAGTGCCCACCTTTGTATGTGGGCTGAGGCATTAGTATTTATCCCCTTGTTTTCAGCGAACAGGGATGTAAGGGGCTTGTGATCAGTTTCCAGCTCAAATTTGAGGACAAACCGGTACTGATGCATTTTCTTTACCCTGAACACACACGCTAATGCCTCTTTCTCAATCATGCTGTCGGCTCTCTCGGCCTTAGACAAGCTCCTGGAAGCATAGGCGACAGGTTGCAACTTCCCCGCAAAGTTAGCTTGAAATACACACCCGACTCCGTACGATGAAGCATCACATGCTAGCACAAGTCTTTTTCAAGGGTTATACAATACTAGCAACTTGTTGGAGCATAAGATGTTTCTGGCTTTCTCAAAAGCAATTACTTGTTTTTTTCCCCATACCCAGTTCTCACCTTTACGCAATAACACATGTAGGGGCTCTAAAAGGGTGCTTAACCCCGGTAGGAAGTTACCAAAATAGTTGAGTCCCAGGAACGACCGCAGCTCCGTGACATTCTGTGGCCTGCGCGCATTCCTGATAGCCTCTGTCTTGGCGTCTGTGGGCCGAATGCCATCCGCCACGATTTTTCTCCCCAAAAACTCCACTTCTGTTGCCACGAAGACGCATTTCGACCTCTTCAGCCCCAGCCCTATGCGATCCAGTCGCTGGAGGACCTCCTCCAGGTCTTGTCGGTGCTCGGCGGTGCCCCGACCCATGAGCAATATGTCGTCCTGAAAGACCACTGTGTGTGGTACCGACTTGAGTAGGCTCTCCATGTTTCTCTGGAAGATCGCTGTAGCCGACCGAATTCCAAAGGGGCATCTGTTGTAGATGAACAGTCCCTTGTGCGTGTTGATGTAGGTGAGGCCCTTCGAAGACTCCTCCAGCTCCTGCGTCATGTAGGCCGAAGTCAGGTCGAGCTTGGTGAACGTCTTGCCTTCTGCCAGCGTCGCAAATAGGTCGTCTGCCTTAGGTAGCGGGTATTGGTCCTGTGGCAAGAAATGATTAATAGTTACTTTATAATCGCCGCAAATCCTGACCATGCCATCACTTTTGAGTACTGGAACAATCGGGCTGGCACACTCGCTGAATTCCACTGGGGAGATGATGCCCTCGCGTTGCATCCTGTCCAGCTCGATTTCCCCACTCTCCCTCATCATGCGAGGTACCGCCCACGCCTTGTGACTGGGTCGTGCCTCTGGGACCAAGTGGATCTGCACCTTCGTCCTGGAAAAGTTTCCAAAGCCTGGCTCAAAAAGGGAAGGAAATTTGTTGAGAACCTGGGTACATGAGGCCTCATCGACATGTGATAGCGCTCGGATGTCACCCCAGTTCCAGCGGATTTTGCCCAGCCAGCTCATTCCAAGCAGTATGGGGCCATCGCTCGGGACAATCCAGAGTGGCAGCTCGTGCACCGTGTTCATGTAGGTGACCTTGACCATGGCGCTGCCCAGGACAGTGATAAGCTCTTTGGTGTACGTTCTCAGTTTCGTGTGGATGGGGCTCAGGGCTGGTCTGAATGCCTTGTTGCACCACAGTCTCTCAAACATCTTTTTACTCATGATGGATTGGCTAGCGCCAGTGTCCAGTTCCATGGCTTACGGGTAAGCCATTCAATTTTACGTTTAGCATTATATGTGGACATTTTGTCGAAAATGTGTGCACCCCATGTACTTCAGCATCTGCCTCCTCTCTCTAAGGCTCGAAATTGCTTTGATCCACCATGGATCGATCTTCCTCTGCCACGTGGTGGTTAGCAGGTTTTGCAGAGCTTGCAGCTCATTTGCAAGCTCGTTGGAGGCGCCCCATTGTTCCACCTTGCAAACCTGCCCTTTGAAGTGGCATGAATAGGCTGAATGGTAGCCTCCACAACGCCAACAAGGTGTGAATTGCCTTTGTTGGGGACGCTGAGTCATCTGGTTCACCTGAGGCCTGCTGGCAGTTGCAGACTCGTGGTTTCTGTCCTGTACATTTCTGCTCGCAAAAACAATTCCAGTTAATTTATGAACATTGCTAGCACTTGTGTGCTGAGAAATTTGTTTAGTGTTATCACGGGTGGACATAAACGCCTGTGCTATCGCAATGGCCTTACTGAGGGTCGGTGTCTCTACAGTCAAAAGTTTTCGTAGGATAGTCTCGTGGCCAATGCCTCGTACAAAAAAGTCTCTGAGCATTTGCTCCAGATAGCCATCAAACTCCCATTGTCCTGCAAGTTGCCTTAGCTCGGCGATGTCGCTCGCCACTTCCTGACCTTCAGATCGCTGGCACGTGTAGAACCGATACCTCGTCATCAGCACGCTCTCCTTCGGGTTAAGATGCTCCCGAACCAGTGTACACAGCTCCTCATACGACTTATCTGTGGGTTTCACCGGAGCCAGAAGATTCTTCATGAGGTTGTAGGTCGGTGCCCCGCAGACTGTGAGGAGAACCGCTCTCCTTTTTGCAGCGCTTCCTTTTCCGTCCAGCTCGTTGGCTACAAAGTACTGGTCTAGCCGTTTGACATTGGCTTCCCAGTCCTCACCCTCCGAGAACTTCTCCAGGATGCCCACAGTTTGCAGCATCTTTGCATTGATTTCGTATTCTCGTCGCCAGTTATTGTGTTCCTAACACAGATGAGGCTGCACACAGGGAGGTTAAAGTAACAGTGACCTCAGTCTTTAATAAGGCACTCCAGAGTGAGGAACAGGCCCTAGGGGCTGGTTTATATACAGTGCTCCCAAGGGATGTTGGGATCCCTTGGGACTTCAGGGGATGAGCTCCCTGGTGGCGGAACATGGGAGTGCATGCTTTACAGATACATAACACCCTTCCTCACCTCTTTTTCCGGTACATTGATGATTGTATCGGTGCCGTTTCCTGCTCTCGCCCTGAACTTGAAAGTTTAATTCACTTTGCATCCAATTTCCTCCCTTCCCTCACCTTCATCTGGTCCATCTCCGACTCTTCCCTTCCCTTCCTCGACTTCTCCCTCTCCATTTCTGGGGATAGGCTTTCGACCAATATCCACTATAAGCCCACTGACTCCCACAGCTACCTGGGCTACACTTCCTCCGCCCCCCGCCCTCCGCTGCATTCTGCAAGCACTCCATTCCATTCTCCCAGTTTCTCTGTCTCCATCACGACGCCACATTTCACACTAGTGCCTCTGACACGTCTTCCTTTTTCAGCAACCGAGGATTCCCCTCCGCCGTCGTTAACATGGCCCTCGACCGTGTTCGTTCTATTTCCCGCACCTCTGCTCTCACCCCTTCTCCTCCCTCTCAGCACCACGACAGGGTTTCCCTTGTCCTCCCCTTTCACGCCTCCAGCCTCCACGTTCAACGGATCATCCTCCGCCATTTCCGCCACCTCCAGCGTGATCCCACCACCAATCACATCTTTCCCACCCCCAACCCCCCTCCCAGTATTCCGAAGGGATCGCTCCCTCCGTGACACGCTGGTCCATTCCGCAGTCACCCCCAGCAGCCCCTCCCCTTCCCAAGGCAGCTTCCCGTGCAAGCGCAGGAGATGCAACACCTGCCCTTTTACCTCCTCCCTTCCCATTATCCAGGGCCCCAAATATTCCTTCCTAGTGACAGTGATTTACTTGTACTTTCAATTTAGTATACTGTATTCACTGCTCACGATGTGGTTTCCTCTACATTGGGGAGACCAAGCACAGATTGGGTGACCACTTTGCGGAATGCATCCGTTCAGTCCATAAGTGTGACTCTGAGCTTCTGGTTGCCTGTCACTTTAATTCTCCACTCCACTCCCACCCTGATATCTCCATCCTTGGCCTCCTACACTGCTCGAAGCAAGCTCGAGGAACAGCTACTCATCTTTCGTTTAGGCACTTTACACACTTCTGGACTCAACATAGAGTTCAATAATTTCATAACGTAACCTCTGCCCATCTTTGGCTCCCTCCTCCCCACCCCCCACCCCCGAGCTTATGTTTTTTCTCTTTGTCTCCAGTGGTAGCTGGTCATTATTCCGCCATTCACACCCTATCTAGACTAATCTTTTTCTAACTCCTACCATTACCATTTCAATTCGGCTCATCATCCCTTTTGTGTCTCTAATCTCTCCTGCCTTCCACCCTATTACAGACCTTCCCTTTTGTTCTTTCTTCCCCTTCCCCTTTCAGTGCTTCTTAAGAATCTGTTCTTTTCGAATATTCGGCAATTCTGACGAAGGGTCGTTGACCTGAAACGCTAACTCTCTTTTTCTCTCCGTAGATGCTGCCTGACCCGCTGAGATCTCCAGTATTTTCTATTTTTATTTCAGATTCCAGCATTCGCAGTATTTTGCTTTTGTATTCATGCCTGTCTCCGACACCACCTGGTGGTTAATGGAAATTGGTGCATAATTGAGAGCATTCTGATACTGGGTTTGGAACCGATTCTAGCTTCTGATTGGTCTGTTTATTATCTAATCAAGTTCTCAGCATGTGCAGATAAGAACGATATTCAATTTTAAAATTAAATAATCTATATTTGTGAAATTTACTGGCAGTCGAACTCCTAATATCATTTGACTGCCTGATATGTTTTTGTCACTTTTTGTTTCAATTTCCCTTCACAATTTTTTGTGTCCCTATTTAATATGGGATTGACTTGGTTACATAATCACAGATGACTGTGGAGTAGCTCTCAGCCAGCTTGGCAGTCATCGTGATTCTCTTCAAACAGTTACATAAGAACATAAGAAATAGGAACAGGAGTAGGCCATACGGCCCCTCAAGCCTGCTCCACCGTTCAATATCATGGCTGATCTGATCATAGGCTCAGCTCCACTTCCCCGACCGCTCCCCATAACCCCTTATCCCCTTATCGTTTAAGAGACTGTCTATTTCTGTCTTAAATTCATTCATTGTCCCAGCTTCCACAGCTCTCTGAGGTAACAAATTCCACAAATTTACAACCCTCAGAGAAGAAATTACTCCTCATCTCTGTTTTAAATATGTTTTATTCTAAGATCATGCCCTCTAGTTCTAGTTTCCCCCATCAGTGGAAACATCCTCTCTGCATCCACCTTGTCAAGCCCCTCATAATCTTATACGTTTCAATAAGATCGCCTTTCATTCTTCTAAACTCCAGTGAGTAAGAGGCCCAACCTATTCAACCTTTCCTCATAAGTCAACCCCCTCATCCCCAGAATCAACCTAGTGAACTGCCTCCAAAGCAAATATATCCTTTCGTAAATATGGAAACCAAAACTGCACGCAGTATTCCAGGTGTGGCCTCACCAAAACTTTATATAACTGTAGCAAGACTTACCTGCTTTTATACTCCATCTCCTTTGCAATAAAGGCCAAGATACCATTGGCCTTCCTGATCACTTGCTGTACCTGCATACTATCCTTTTGTGTTTCATGTACAAGTACCCCAGGTCCCGCTGTACTGCGGCACTTTGCAATCTTTCTCCATTTAAATAATAACTTGCTCTTTGATTTTTTTCTGCCAAAGTGCATGACCTCACACTTATCAACATTATCTGCCAAATTTTTGCCCACTCATTTAGCCTATCTATGTCCTTTTGTAGATTTTTTGTGTCCTCCTCACACATTGCTTTTCCTCCCATCTTTGTATCATCAGCAAACTTGGCTACGTTACACTCAGTCCCTTCTTCCAAATCGTTAATATAGATTGTAAATAGTTGGGGTCCCAGCACTGATCCCTGCAGCACCCCACTAGTTACTGGTTGCCAACCAGAGAATGAACCATTTATCCCGACTCTTCTGTTCTCAGTTAGTTAGCCAATCCTCTAAGAGCTAATAAGGAAAGGGTATACACATTAAGCGATATGCCACTTAATAGTGTAGATGAACAAAGGGACCTTGGAGTGCAGGCCAGTTGGATAAGATGGTTAAGAAGGCATACGGAATGCTTGCCTTTATTGGCCAAGGCATAGAATATAAGAGCAGGGAGGTTATGCTTAAATGATATAATACTTTGGTTAGGCCGCAACTGGAGTACTGCATGCAGTTAAGGTCGCCGTATTATAGGAAGGATGTGATTGCACTAGAGAGGGTGCAGAGGAGCTTTACTAGGATGCTGCCTGGAATGGAGCATCTTAGTTATGAGGACAGATTGGATAGGCTGGTTTTGTTCTCATTGGAACAGAGGAGGCTAAGAGGGGACCTCAATGAGGTGTACAAAATATTGAGGGACCTGGACATAGTGGATAGTAAGGGTCTATTTCCATTGATGGAGGGGTCTATTACAAGGGGGCGTAGTTTTAAGATAGTTGGTTTAAGGTTTAATGGGGATATGGCCAGGGGCTTCTTTATGCAGAGGGTTGTGGACATCTGGAGCTCACTGCCTGGAAGAGTGGTGGATGCAGAAAATGGGCATTTAAAGTGCCGTAACCTGCAGGGTTACGGACCTAGACTGGATGACCTTTTGTTGGCAGATATAATGGTAAGTATTGTAGGGAATCGAATAAGGCCAGGGTGATCTCCTGGACTAGTTTCGATCGCCTGGATGGATCGGAGAGGAATTTTCCTAGTTTTTTTTTCTCCCTAAATTGGCCTGGGTTTTTACCTGGTTTTTGCCTCTCCCAGGAGATCACATGGCTTCTGTTGGGATGGAGTGTAGAATGTTTCAGTATAAGGGGTGTCGCAGTTGTGTGAGGCGGACTGGTTGGGCTGGGTGCTCTTTGCCTCTCTGTCATTGTTCATAGGTTTATATGTAATCTTTAGGGCTGCTGACCAAGGGTCGTGTGGCTCTTTGTCGGTCGGCGTGGACACAATGGGCCAAAATGGACTCCTTCTGTGCTGTAAATTTCTATGTTTCTATATTTTGTATTGCTCTTCACGGTAGATAACACTAAGAACACCCCAATATTGGATAATCAAGGGGCTACCGGGAGGGAGGGTGATACTATCACCATCACTAATGACGTAGTACTAGGTAAAATAATGGGACTAAAGGCAGACAAGTCCCCTGGACTTGATGGCTTACATCTTAGGGTCTTGAGAAGTGGCAGCAGAGATAGTGGATGCATTGGTTATAATCTACCAAAATTCCCTGAATTCTGGGGCAGTCCCAGTGAATTGGAAAACTGCAAATGTATCGCCCTTTGAAAAAGGAGGCAGACAAAAAGCAGGAAACTATAGACCAGTTAGCCTAACATCTGTGGTTGGGAAAATGTTGGAGTCCATTATTAAGGAAGTAGTAGCGGGACATTTGGAAAAGCATGATTCAATCAAGCAGAGTCAACATGGTTTTATGAAAGGTAAATCATGTTTGACAAATTTGCTGGAGTTGTTTGAGGCTGTAACAAGCAGGGTGGATAAGGGAGAACCAGTGGATGTGGTGTATTTGGATTTCCAGAAGGCATTCGATAAGGTGCCACATAAGAGGTTAGTGCACAAAATAAAAGTTCACTTGGTTGGGGATAATATATTAGCATGGATAGAGGATTGGCTAGCTAACAGAAAACAGAGAGTCGGGATAAATGGGTCATTTTCTGGTTGGCAAACAGTAACTAGTGGAGTGCCATAAGGATCGGTGCTGGGGCCTCAACTATTTACAATCTATATTAATGACTTGGATGAAGGGATCGACTGTAATGTTTGCTGATGATACAAAGATGGGTGGGAAAGCAAATTGTGAGGAGGACACAAAAAAAATGCAAAGGGATATAGACAGGCTAAGTGAATGGGCAAAAATTTGGCAGATGGAGTATAATGTGGGAAAATGTGAGGTTATCCACTTTGGCAGAAATAATAGAAAAGCAAATTATAATTTAAATGGAGAAAAATTGCCAAGTGCTGCAGACCTGGGGATCCTTGTGCATGAAACACAAAATGCAGGTACAGCAAGTAATCAGGAAGGCAAATGGAATGTCGGCCTTTATTGCAAAGGGGATAGAATATAAAAGCAGAGAAGTCCTGCAAAAACTGTATAAGGTATTGGTGAGGCCACACCTGGAGTACTGCGTACAGTTTTGCTCTCCGTATTTAAGGAAGGATATACGCATTGGAGGCTGTTCAGAGAAGGTTCACTAGGTTGATTCCGGAGATGAGGGGGTTGACTTATAAAGATAGATCGAGTAGGTTGGGCCTATACACATTGGCGTTCAGAAGAATGAAAGGTGATCTTATCGAAACATGTAAGATAATGAGGGGGCTCGACAAGATGGATGCAGAGAGGATATTTCCAATCATAGGGGAAACTTAAACTAGGAGACATAGCCTCAGAATAAGGGGCCGCCCATTTAAAACTGAGACGAGGAGGAATTTCTTCTGAGGATTGTAAATCTGTGGAATTCTTTGCCCAAGAGATCTATGGAGGCTGGGTTATTGAATATATTTAAGGCGGTGATAGACAGATTTTTGAGCGATAAGGGAGTAAAGGGTTATGGGGAGCGGGCAGGGAAGAGGAGTTGAGTCCATGATCAGATCAGCCATGATCTTATTGAATGGCGGAGCAGGCTTGCGGGGCCAAATGGCCTACTCCTGCTCCTATCTCGTATGTTCTTATGTAAGGGAGAAAACAGGAGTTGTGGACAGTTATACTTTTTGTACATTAGGTAGTGGTGTCCCTCATGGATCAGTTCTGTGAACACTTCTGTTCACTGTGTAGATCAATGAATTAGGTATTGGTCTCGAGGGAGTAATATCAAAATTTGCAGATGATACAAAAATAAGAGATTTTGTTAATTCTTTAGAGGAACAAAGGAAACTGAAAAGGGATATTGATCAGATGGTGGAACGGGATTCAATGTGATTGAGTGCGAGGTGATGCATTTTGGTAAGCAAAAGACAGCAGCAATTTATACTCAATGGAAGTAGGCTTGGTGCCGTGGAAAAGCAGAAGAACTTGGCAACAGGTCCACAGAATATTAAAGGCGGCATCTCAAGTTAAAGGCTATAAAAAAATGAATGAAATTCTAAGTTTTATTTCAAGAACTATAGAATATATAAGTCAAGATGTAAAGATCAGCCTATATAAAACCGTAAGATTTTGGATAGAGTACTGTGTGCAGTATTGGGCTTCGCACCATAGGAAGGATATTAAGGCTTTAGAGAGGGTACAATGCAGATTCATTAGGATGCTTTCTTGTATGAGGAAATATAAATACGAAGAAAGACTTGAAAAGTTGGGTCTTTTTTCTTTAGAACAACACAGATTATGGAACGATGTAATGGAAGTTTTTTAAATCATGAGGATGGGACAGGATAGATAGAAGCAGACTGTTTCCAGTAGTTCCAGTAAGAGGGGCTATGGATACAATTTATAGATAGAATGTAAAAGATTTAGAACCGGATGCAGGAGAAACTTCTTCATACAGAGAGTTGTCAAGCTGTGGAATTCACTACCAGGGTTACGAGTTGAAGCAAAAACTATGCAACATTCAAGATTAGATTGGACATTTGGATGAAGGAAAAAGAAACAGGGATATATATGGGAGCAAGGTGTGTAAATGTGATTAGAATTATTTGCTCGCTTGGAGGCTAACTATCCACTTGGACTGAATGGCCTATTTCTTTATTGTAACTTCTGTGTATTTTATAACTCCATGTGCAATGCCACAGCAGATTGACTGATGTATTCTGTATAGTTTCCTTGCATTTTGCGTAAATAGGTCTATAAAATATTGGTACCCCTTAATGTTGTAACTGCACCGTGGAGGAGACATTTAAATTTCAGGTGAGTAATTACGTTTCACTAGAAACTGTTAGTTATTTTAGGCCTCAAGTTTTCCACTTTTAGGAGGGATTCCCTAAAGTTTTCCCACTTGCTAAGCCAAATTCCCTTGAATTTTGACAGTGCATTGTATGGCAATTTTATATTGGAAAAATCTGCCTCAAAGGTATTTATTGCAGAAAAGTGATTCATAACATTTATTTTTCTTGAACACGGAGGTACGGTTCACACTTCTGTATTGTACTGTACGCAGAAAAGAAATCTGAGATTAAAAGCCAAGTCAGAAGTGACAGGAGTTATTTGTCACACGAGCTTTTTCACAGGAAAGTATGTTGACTTAGAGAAATTGAAAAATTCAAAATTAAGTGAAATATTAAACCTGAATTTCTAACGGCTTCACATTTAGTGCCTCCTCAAAGGATGTCATAGGCAGTCCCTCGGAATCGAGGAAGACTTGCTTCCACTCCTGAAGTGAGTTCTTTGGTGGCTGAACAGTCCAATACGAGACTCTGTCATAGGTGGGACAGATAGTGAACACTTCGAGGCAGTCGAAGCATTTTACACTTGTAACAGTTTCTTGTTATTATTTATCTTTGTATCTGTTGATGTAGCCTCGAGAAATTTTATGGAGATTATGGCCTTGAAATTGCGGTTGGTAGCGTAGCTAAAGAGTACATCACTGATAGCGGAACAAGGCTCTCTTTGAAAACTTACGTTATTTCACTGTGGAGTTGAGCGCAGCGTAGTTGCCCACGGATCCTGGGGTGCACCATGTGCATAAGCTTACCTGAGATTACATGGGGTAGTGCGCCAATCAGGAAACCGAAATCTCCGATGCCCATTCATTTGTAGGGCATAGATTTGAGAAGCTTTTTCTACCGCCCTCCTATTTCTGGTGCACCCTAGCATATTAGGCAGTTAGTGCAGAATTTTACGTGGAAATGTGGGTCAACTTCCAACATTTAGGCCATGCAAGAAAAAAAAAATGTTCTAAATGGCGACATGAGTTTTGGAGCCTGTCATTTCATTTAAGCAATCTTGCACTGAGCCGTGAACTTATTACAAACATGCTTTTTAATGCACAAAATATGAAAGTGCCCTAAATCTCAAACAGTCCAAATTTACCAAGTTTATTAACCTGAAGATTTATGAGAACCTGTCTTTTGAAATAGTGCAATTAGCACTTGCTGTTCCCGGCAGGACAGTTTAATCTTACTTTATCTTAGCTGCTTTTAAGTTTGATAAGTTTTAAACCCATTCATTGCACACTGAACACCATATTTCAAGCTGCTGTTTTGATGCTGCACCTAATATTGCATATCCCTCCCCTCCCCTTACGCTGTGCAAGCAGGCTCCTGCATCTGTTTGCACCAGCTGTAACATTTTGCTGCATAATTGATGCACAGTTGGTGGCCAATTAGCCCAACTCTGCACCAGCAATGAGGATTTGACAGTCGCAGCAGATGATTTGTTCAGTCGGAACTTCATAGTTCGCAAGTTCTGGATTTAGCACATGCACAAATCCTAAACTTGTGGTCACTTTCAAAGGGAGTACTATGCCGTCATATCGAGTGCAAATTCTGCCCCTATATTTTCTGATGGAGGAAATATATTACCTCTTGGACTACAGACAGTAAGTGCACAACACATTGGTCTTCCTCAACAAAAACTTTTTTATATGACAGTTTTTTTTTGTGACATCGAGGCAACTTTTTTAAAAATTCCTCATTGTTAATGAAGCATAATACCTGAAATCTAATGTGCATTAACACACATTAGTGTTTAAGGAAAAAATAAATCAAAGCAAATACTCTACAAAAACATACAGAAATTGCTGCTAATAAATGATAAGAATTTGGTTTGTAACAGTATTGAGAGGCATGTTCCCAGAAATAATCTAATACAAGATGACTGCCACCAGACATTTTAAGGATAAGTAGCACGACTACTGCTAAATATAAAAGGCAAATCTGAAATATCTGTATAAGCACTCATCAAGCAAATGTGATTAAAACTTTCATAGAAATGCCGATGAGTGCTTAATAAAGTTGGATGAACTAAGAAAATATGTAGAATAATGTATATCTTCTCAATATCTTTCTCAGCTTTGTGGATACCTTGCAGCTTGTCTTGTGATCTGTACAGCATAATTGGCCATGCATTCAGTGTATCACATGCAGCTCTGTCTATACATGTAATATACATTGTATACATACATAATAGAAATGAGCATTCACTGTATATTAACCTTGATTGTATTTGATTTTTAATATGCTTTTGCACATAATTGCACTTTTAGACAGCCTTGTTTCAATTAGAATCTATAGCGTGCTGACATAGTGATGATTTCAAACTTTGATTTATTTACAGCCACAGCAAAGTTTTAAAAAAAATGAGATCTATAATCATTTTCTTTTCTGTCTAGTCTAAACGGAGATCCCAAGGACTGTCTCTGGACCCAATATACCACTGCCTGAATCGAACAATACTCTATCAACTATCAAGACCACATAAGACTGTTCCACAGCAAGTTGCTCTTTTAGACTCTTTAAGGGTTCTGACAGTCAACCGCACTCTTATTCTAGGACCTGGCAATCATGATCAAGAATTCATTGGCTGCCTGGCTCATTGTTTAATTAGTCTCTATGTTGGAAGGTAGGTCTTTAGAAATTATTTTTGAAAGCTTCCCCACTACATGATAGCTAAGTAAAATAAGCTGATATAATATTGTCCTAATAACAATCCAGGGTTATTACATAAAAACTCTTAACTTTGATCATTCATGAAAATTCTCTTCTTTTAATCTGTGTGTTTCTACCCGAGGAAAAGAGTGTTTGAAGACCAGGCCCTCCAATCTGCCACCAAGCTCATGGTCTATAGGGCTGTAGTAATACCTGCCCTCCTGTATGGCTCAGAGACATGGACCATGTACAGTAGACATCTCAAGTCGCTGGAGAAATACCAC
This sequence comes from Pristiophorus japonicus, assembly GCF_044704955.1. Taxonomy (NCBI): domain Eukaryota; kingdom Metazoa; phylum Chordata; class Chondrichthyes; family Pristiophoridae; genus Pristiophorus; species Pristiophorus japonicus. The sequence continues at coordinate 232,296,608 of NC_091978.1, forward strand.
CAACAATGTCTCTGCAAGATCCTGCAAATCCCCTAGGAGGACAGATGCACTAACATTAGCGTCCTCGACCAGGCCAACATCCCCAGCATTGAAGCACTGACCACACTTGATCAGCTCCGCTGGGCAGGCCACATTGTTCGCATGCCAGACACGAGTCTCCCAAAGCAAGCACTCTACTCGGAACTCCTTCACGGCAAACGAGCCAAAGGTGGGCAGAGGAAACGTATCAAGGACACCCTCAAAGCCTCCTTGATAAAATGTGACATCCCCACTGACACCTGGGAGTCCCTAAGTGGAGGAAGTGCATCCGGGAGGGCGCTGAACACCTCGAGTCTCATCGCCGAGAGCATGCAGAAATCAAGCGCAGGCAGCGGAAAGAGCATGCGGCAAACCAGTCCCATCCACCATTTCCCTCAACAACTATCTGTCCCACCTGTGATGGGGTCTGTGGTTCTCACCTTGGACTGTTCAGCCACCTAAGGACTAATTTTTAAGAGTGGAAGAAAGTCTTCCTCGATTCCGAGGGACTGCCCAAGATGATATTTCTACGTCAAACATGTAGATTATTTTCTGCAAGCTTAGTACATGATGCATCAATGGCATCAAACCACAACCACAATTTATTGCAAAATGCAAAATATAGTGGATGATGGAAATCTGAAATAAAAACAGAAAATGCTGGAAATACTCAGCAGGTCAGGCAGTATCTGTGGAGAGAGAAACAAAGTTACCATTTCAGGTTGATAATCTTTCACCAGGACTGGAAAAAGTTAGAGATGTAACAGATTTTAAGCAAATATAGTGGAAGGGGGTAGAGGAGTGGAGGAAAGAACAAAAGGGCAGGTCTGTGATAGGGTGTAAGGAATGATTAAATGACAAAAGGTATGATTGTACAAAGCAAAGCTCGAGGAACAGCATCTCATCTTTCGATTAGGCACTTTACAACCTTCTGGAATTAACATCGAATTCAACAATTTCAGACCATAACCTCTGCCTCTATTTTTTCAGATGGCAGCTATTGATGATTCTGCCATTCCCATTTACACCTCTTCTAGACCCATCTTTTGTTTGTTTACTTGTCCCATTGCCATCTCCTTTTGCTTTGTTTAATCATACCTTTTGTCATTTAATCACTTCTTCCACTTTTTCCAGTTCTGACCTGAATCGTTAACTCTGTTTCTTACCACAGATGCTGTCTGACCTGCTGAGTATTTCCAGCATTTTCTGTTTTCTTTGTTTAAAATGGGGATTCGGTTACATCTGCAGACCTGGTCCATTATCCCCTACTCTCTAGCCGCACTTCAACTGAAAACTATATTTGGTCTCCACCCCTTGGGGATAATTTATTAATCACAATTTATTATATTGAGACCTTTTGATGTATATAGTCACTTAAATATGATGACAGTTCTCACAAGTGACGCAATTGGTTTTAAAATGTTTCTGGTGAGTCCCCATTGTTGGAGAAGCCACTATATATATATATATATATGGGATAGATTCAAAATTATATGGGGGATAAAGTTAATAAGAAGAAACATTTTCCACTAGCGGGTGGATCAGTAACTAGAGGACACAGATTTACGATAATTGGAAAAAGAACCAGAGAAGAAATGAGAAATATTTTTTCTCTGAGTTATGTTCTGGAGTGCATTGCCAGAAATGGAAATGGAAGTAGATTCAGTAGTAATTTTCAAAAGGGAATTGGATATATACTTGAAAGAAACATTTGCAGGGCTATGAGGAATGAGCAGGAGAGTGCGACTCACTGGATAGCTCTTTCAAAGAACCGGCAAGGGTACTATGGGCTGAATCGTCTCCTTCTGTGCTATAGAATTCTATGATTCTACATCAGTACTTAGTGCCTTATTTTAAAAAGTCAGTCATTTTGAATTTTTGTAGTAAGTTTGAATGTCATGAATATTACAGTCTGAGAAGAATTCAGTTCAGTTTTCAATCACTAACTTCGGTTCCAATAGAAAAGCTAGTACCTGTATAGTATTTATGTAATAGTACAACAGTTGAAGTTCAACTTGTATTTCCTTTATTGTAATGCTATTGTATTGCTATTGAAAACACGAATAGAAATGAGGTAATCCCAGGACTACTAAGAGCCAAGGACTACTTCAAGAGTTATCTCATCCCAAAGCTTCAGCAACAAACAAACAGCCATTGCTGCTGAGCATGCGGTACACCTGTATAACCTAGCAATGCTTTTTTTTTTGTACTGAGGCTTTGTATTATTCTTCCCTGAACTGCAAGGAAGGTCTTCTAACATATACAGGTAGAGTTTCCACTTTGGGCGCAATCGGCAATCCGGGCGCACATTGCGCTGATTTTGAGAAGTGTTTTTTTCCCTTCAAGTTTCCGCCCGAACTCATTTGCATATCACCAAACACACAATTTGCCATAGAAACATAGAAAA